>NC_051185.1:142708306-143008306 GCF_013339695.2 Rhipicephalus sanguineus
CATTCGCATTGTGTGACGCCTTGTAACAGAATTCTCGTTGTGCGACGCTTGGCAACTTATTTACTCTTATACCACGCTATATTACATATGCTAATGTGGTTCCTTCCCGACATGAAGCCTGTATAGAACCTTTTTACAAAGCAGTTTCAAGCACCGGGATGGCTCAGAGGTTGAATACTGGGCTCCCACGCAGAGGGCCCAGGTTCGAACCTCGTTCCATCCTGGAATTTTTTTCTTATTTAGTTTTTTTTCTTATTTCGAGCGATACTGGTTACGGACACCGGCGGCGGCGGCGGCGGCGGCGGCGGACAACTACGGCGCCAAAAACGGCCGGTGAAATGATCTCATAACAGCTTTCGCTGTAAAAACTAAGAAATCGTCGACGTACCTAAATACATTCACAACATTATATTCTTGCAGGCGCTCTTTTACGGCAGGGCTTCACATCCTCCGATTTCAGTGCACACTTCTTCTGAATTGCTGAGTGCTACCCAACTACCCAATTTTAGAATCTTCTTGTCCTGTTACCCATCCTGTGTGAAGGCTGTGCGTGTACTAGGGTACAATGTATTATCATTGAATGGATGCATAAAGTGGGCTTAACTACTGCACTTGTCCATGTCAGTTCATGCGTTATGCTGTGCCCTTAAATGTTTTAGGCACTTCTAGTTCAGCAAGCCTGAAGGGGATCTGCACACTTTTCCAGTATGGTCAGTGTTGTGTATCAACACAACAAGGTTTATTACTGCTTCGTTACGTCGTGGGAAGTCACGGAGAGACCGTGCGTAGATTCGCCTCCGGCTCCGAGTGTTCGAGACGCGACCGTGCCCTCATCTGCCGGAACGCGCACAACATTCTCCCAAGGCGGGCAGTGCCATCTACCCGAGCACATCACAACTGCATACACAGTAATCAGAAAACGCTGCCGATCGGTAGTCGAGGCTGCTGAGAGCACGCGGGCCAGGCATTATGGCGCAGCACGCGGCCTGGAATTTTCAATTAATCCTAACAGTCAGCCGGAAATCGTTCCCACTTCTCTCGACAAATGATGCCAAAAACCCAAATGACCGCGCCATAAAACCTAAGTCTACGGCCATTTGCGGATTTGAGCATCGTGAGCTGCAAAGTTACCGTGGCCGCCTCGAGATAACGCCACGTGTCCGCGCGCGGGGCCGCGATCGCACTGAAAGTAACCCGGACGTTTAAAGAAAAAAAGAAAATAAAGTGTTCAAGGTCATGACGCGAGCTGACGAAGGGACTGCCCCTGTATCATCCCCCTCCCTGCGTAGCTTTGAGCGCTCTCGCTAGTACGTAGGAGAAAGAAAGCGCTTCAAGCGTGCGAAAAATCCATGTAACGCCGCTCGTACTTGACGGATTCGCAAAATTTTTGCGGCAGTCTATTCGTTAGGTAATACGTAACCATTCGATGATTACTTGAAAAAGGTGTAGCACGGCCATTTTAGGAAGAAGCTGCGGATGTTTTTTCGGCGGGCGAAGTTCGCATAATTTTTAACTGTACAAAACTTTTTTTTCACTAAGCTAACTGCAGAATTGTTGTTACGGCTGCAGAGCCTGCGAATGAAGTAAACTTAATCAATATCAGGAACTAGTGCTGTATTAACTGGAATTACTCACTTCTCAACCTGACAAAGGTATGAGGCAGGGCGAGTAGGAATAAACGTTCTGATATTCCAAAATATCCCATTGACCACAGGATGTAGTGTTTGACGAAAGTATTTGACGAAAACGCAATACTATGTTCTGTTAGGACTGTTAGTATCGTTAGGGTGAACGCAAATTCACACTCAATAAACACGCTTGCTGCGAAGAAACGTTTATTATTATCTTAAATTCGCTAGACAATAAAAACACAAGTAATCAACAGAACTATTCAAACTACGAGATGTATAAGTTGCCTCAGTTTACACTCTTCTATTTATTGTGTCGCAGGTTGCTATTCAGATCATGAAACATTTGCTGAATTGTATTTATTTTTTTCGTGCATTGTCAGAGGCAGCGAGAAAGCTATCATTTCTCAAACATCCAGAATTCCATAATCTTTATTATTAGGTTTAAGAACGCATTGGCCGTTCAATGAAAATCGCAGCAGCCTTTTCAAATGCGCTCATTATTGGTGAACAAAGTTCCATCCAGTAGTCTCGGCTCTTCTCACAGGTTAATTGTCTTGCAGACGAGGACCTGGTATTCAGTGTAGGAATACTCGTTGCAACCAAAAGAGACATACAGCCGTCCTTCCGATGAATGAACCTTGCCTATAGTGAGCATGCCATTGTGACGTGCTCGACCGATGTAGAGTGGCTCGCCATCGTGGCTTTTGCCACCCTGTATGGCACCACTTGGCACTGCGCCCTTGGATTCTGGTAGCCATGCCAACGGAGCTCCATTAGATACAAGCACCTACAAAAGCAGTTCAAATTTTAGTCATTTAGGGCCTGTATATAAACACACTCATGTCAACATGTGGATATTACAGTGCCCCTCTCATCACCGTTTAATTACCCCTCGTTTACATGGCATGGAGCCCTCGTTTTACATGGCATAGAGTGATACCATGAAAGTAATTATACAGTGCTGATATATTGCAATACTTACACTAACACAATATTGCAATACAATATTTACAACAAACACTATGCAATACGATATGTACACACTCTATAATGATAAATCATTTACATAATCATGAGATCAGAATCAGCATTCCTGTATGCAATTAAAAAAAACTGAAAAAAGATGAAGTGCACGTGAAAATTTGCTAACTTTATTGCGCATCCGATATATATTTTCTTGGTCGAGTGCGTTATTTCCTCACGGCTTGGCTAGAAAAACCTAGCCAAGCCATGACAACCTAGGTGGCCACCACCAGCTCATGTCTCGCGCCACTAGTGCAAGGTGCGCGAATTTATTTGCTTAGTTGCTTGATTTGTTACATTTCCTTTTTTGAATGAGATGGCGCAGCTGGGACGTGGCTGTCAGTTCTAGGTTCGCGGTAGTTTTAGTGGCGGCTGTTATTTAACATATATGCTGTGCAAAATAGCTAGAAGACAAAAAATCCTATATAATTTTCTACATTTTTCGTTCACTAATGTGTGAGCTACAGCTGAACACGCTTGTATATGGATACAATAGCGTTCGCGAAAGACTGCTTCCTCATTTAACTTTTCTCCTGACAGTCGAAAGTGCCACCGCCGCACAGGAGTGCGGTGTTTAGTCGGAAAAACTTTATTAAGAGTCCTGAGAGACGCGACTAATGTTTCATTTTGAACTTCCAGTGTTAGCGGCACATTTTCGACAGGACCCCGGTAGCACTTCTACCACAACAATTAAGATATGTACACCCGCGGTTCACAAAAGCACAAGTATTTAGAAAGGCAAGCTAAATTCACAGCTAAGAACATCGCATGTTCCGTCTGATTTCCTGTCTCCTTAATATCCGAGCACGACCCGAAACCAAGCAGCCTGTCTAAAACTCTTAACGTATGGTGACCGTTGCATATAGTAATGAATAATGCCCCTGAAAAATGAGAGTTTTAACGAAATTACGAAGATTGTTCGTGTGCTCGCAGTGAGATTACAGTTAAACACCTTTGCAGATAACGGGTGGCTTTCCATATATAATGCTTGTTTTTCAATATTCTTAAAGGCGGCTTTTGCTTTATTTCGAAAGCGGCAATTTGAGATGTTGGTTATAGATGATTTGATGAGCGCGCATTCATGCATATGCAGGGACACAACTCACGGAGCGCGAAATAATAAATGTAACTATTGCGTAATACTAGTTTCATTTCACAGAGCCTTTATACCTTCATAATTCATACGGCGTAGCCAGGGGGTAGCACACCGGGCTCGTGTCGGCTCCCCCCCTCCCGAAATTTTTTTTCCCATGGGGTACAAAGCATGAAATGACACTCGACCACACTTATCTGCCCAGACTCCATGTCGGATCAAAGAGGTGCCCCCCCTCCTCCCCGAAAAAAAAGGTCTGCCTATACGCCAACGCGACAGGGACAGAGAGGAAGGACGCTTACACAGCGCTAATTTTCGAGAGGAGTGAACTTGCAAGTTAACTGGTGGGAGCGCTAGCTAGCAAGTTAGCGCTGTGTGAGTGTCATTTGCTGTCCCTGTCGCGTTGCGCTACGTCATATGAATTATGTATCTGTACCAACTAGCTCGGCAACGTGTCTTGACCAATTTGCTCCTACAGTTCGCTTTTAATTTTTTACCTGCACCACTTCAAGCGGTATTCACACGGGGTACAAATCCTCGGGAAATAAGAGCCCAGCCGGGTGACGTCCACTCGCGAGTAGAATTCCCCACAAATGCCCCCACTCACACGGACAAGATGAACGGAGGGGCAGACCAGTGTTACCAGATTACTCAAGTGGCTAGTACTGCCCGTTTCACCAGCTGCTGACGACGAGCTGCAGACGACCAGCTGGAGACTGGACAGCCGCTGCCGCTCTCTGCAGGAGCTAGTGCGACAATGCGGCCAAACAAGAGCCCGAAATTGCCTTATATCCTCCACTGCCGGGGGATCGTTTGTCCTGTCGGGGAAAAGGTCCTCGTGTCCTCCGAGGAGGCGCGGGGGGATCGCGCCCACTCACTGATCCGTGGCGTTGCGGTCATGTGATCCGCAATCCCCCCGTGTCCCCCGCGGATTTCTCCCTCATGTGAATACCCCTTCAAGTGCGCCATATGTTCAACACGGCGCAGCACGGACCCAGTACTGTTCGGTCCTCACCAGTTGACAAACAGCCGAGCGAACACAAAACCGGGCACATTTAGGGAAACAAATGACCTTGAAATCATCCCTTATTTGGCTAGCGCCGGTACATATGCTGATGACAGTGACCGTATTTCTGCGGATTAGCAAAATGTTGTACAGGTCGCAATCCGCGTCGTGCATCGGTATGGTGGCGCCACCGCTCTGCTCAGGCGGTTGTACCCTCTCACAAACCCCCATAGGATCCAATGTATTTTCAATGAAGTTTGCAATTCCGTTGCGCAAAAACAAACTAGCGCCATCTCTCGAGAATACGCCACACCGACGACGCAAGACGTCCTCTTGCTTCCACCGACTGGCCATGCTCCAAGCTAACTCCTCTCTCCACTTTCTTTTATTTCTTTCGGTGGCCGTGAGAGCGCGCGCTCTGCATTGTCAGTAGCGCACCCGACAAGACCGGCTGGGCTCATCGCTTTCGTCGCGTCTTCCTTGAACGTTGCAAGGTTAATATTTTGTTAAGGCGGTGGCCACACGTCGGACGATGAGCCCTGATTTCGTTCAGCTGCCATCTCATCAACAGCAATGTTTCAGACGCCTCAGCTGTGTACGTTCTGTCCGTTGGTTGCTGGACAAGATGGCTTCCTGCAAGACCGCGTTTTTCCAAGTCAGCTGTGTGTGTAGTTCTCGGCGTCGTAGCAGTTTGATGACGCGAGGACGTCAACTGGTGCTACATCGTGGGAACCGCTGAAGTGACTGCAAGCTTGACGACATTGTGCCAGAATATTCTAGCGTACTGTACGCGCACGATTGTGCTATACTTAAAATACCGCGCTTGGCCTCGCGCGTCAACCTGGTACGCCTGTGTGCAACAAGTGTGTTGTTATCGTTGTTGCGTCGGTTAATATTGAGTTGCAGTTGGAATACCGTTTTTGCAAAGGTAAGTGGAGCTGTAAGTAGTTGCCCTTCTATATGCTCGCTACTCCACGAACATTACTTACAGAATCGCATTTCATGTTGAGCTGCACGTACCAAAGGAGAATCTAGCATACGAGATACATTACACGCGTGCGCATTTCCTGTATAAATCTCAGTAATGCCACGCGTGCGCATTTCCTATATACGTCTGAGTAATGCCATGTTCAATTTAAAGCGCATGTGTTAGAGAATTGTGGCTTCAATGGTGATTAGATATTCCGAAATATGTGATTGCAATGCAGTCAGAACTTTTCATATGTTAACGCGGTCTGTGGACAAAAAAAAAACGCTGTGTGAATGTTTCATGGTCATTTGCTAAAGTACTTTCACGCATTATTAAGCAGCCGTGTGACGGCTGTTAAAACGTTGAGCAAGTTACATTTTGGTTTTCTTGGCCTAGTTGAGTGCTACGAGTGTTGGGCGAAGATAAAAACGCGTGTCTTATATGCGCTTCTTAAGCAGGCATACAGCCGTAATAGACATTGTTGTTGTACTGTTTGGGGTGTTCAATAAAACGAGAATGCTGTTTTGTACTGCAACAGTTTTTATTTCATCTCTGTTAACAGATCACGCAAACAACTTGGACACATGCACGTAAGAAACGTACGCAGTGCATCGCGCGCACGCATAAAAAGCGGGCCTGTCATTTTAAAACAAAAATATCGAACAATCGACGTAACAGACGGCATGGTTGTCTAGTGGAGCAGCGTCGGCAGTACAAATATCAAACCCAGAATGAAAATGAATAGAAAAAAAATCACAGCATATCCACGGAGTGAATGATGATGAGTGGGCGAAGCTGCGGAGGTTCATCAGAATGAAAAATGAATAGAAAAAAAACCGTGAATCTTCCGTGAATTCTGCCCAGTACATCATCACCGACGTGAGATCGGGCGCGTTTATACTAAAGGTTCGATGAGTTATGACGACTTCGGGCGCGCAGCTCACTTTAATTTTACATGTACGATGAGTTATGCTGTGAATTTTCATTGTTTAGAAAACCATTGCTTTAGAAAACATCTGGCGCTTTGGCGTCTTTCGTTAATCTGGCGTCTTTCGTTAGCTGGCGTCTTTGTTTTGCTTTAGCTGTGAATTTTCATTGGCTTTCTTTTTGTTTTGCTTTAGAAAACATCTGGCGTCTTTCGTTTTTACAAAACATCTGGCGTCTTTCGTTGTTTTTTCATCAATCAACGGCGTTTTGAACAAATCTGGCGTCTTTCGTTGGTTTATTTTTATTGTTTAATTACGCACAGGAGAAATCTCACCAAAATTTTTATTGTTAGGCACTACCTTGGAGGTAAACAATGGCTGATAATGGGAATGAGAGACAGAAGTAAACAAGTCGGCTTTTAGCTAACACTTACACTTCTACTTCTACTAACGTTTCCTACTGGAACATGCCAATGGCTAACACTACACTTCTACTTCTGCTAATGGGGTTTCCTACTGAGAGACAGAAGAAGTTCGGCTTTTAGAATTAACGCGCACGCTGCGAATTTTTTATTGTTCAACAACGCACAGGAAAAATCTCCCACCGGCACCACCTTGGAGGTCAACAACGCACAGGAAAAACCGTAAGACTGGTTACGCACTACGATAACTACGACGACTGACGAGGGACGAACGGGTGCCGCCTTAAGAGCTTCGCCCCTAAAACGGCGAGTAAAACGGCGAGTAACGGGCGCTTTGCCCACGGCTTCTGTGAGGCGCTCGTATCCACCTTTCGCCACCGTTCGCCGTTGGTGGCGCCACCAGTACAACTGAAAGCAGCAGCGCACGAGGCGGAACGTCGGTCATGAATCGTGCGATAATGCGTACACGTACCTGGTAGTCCCGGAACATATGCTCGGCGCCGCCATGAGCGACGTAGCAGAATCCACAGAAAAGGACCACCTTTCCTGGTATCACTTGGCCATCGTACGTGGCCCGCCCTACGTAGGTGACGTCCCCTCTTACGTCGTCACCCCCAGGCACCGCGTTCTCCGGGAGTTTGTCTCCGTGGCACGCAACCCAACGGAATCGGGTTTGTATTCGCGCGCTTTGTATTCGGACGCTTTTTCATTCGCATACGCAAAACATCTATTACGCTAATTGGTTCGCAAACTTGATAAAGCTTGGTTAATATTTTTAGATGTCATCAAAATGTTAGAAAGATGAAAAATGACAAGTTTGTCAAGACACTGCTGCGCAAAGCTATGCCCACGAAGCAGATTGTTTCACAGCCGCTATCCTTCCAGAAGGTCTTGTTACGCACATCGATGCAATACATCCGAAATTCTTAACGGCTTGAAATCACGTATGTATCAATTACTTGACTTTAATATTCAACTGTTAACCTCCCTGCCTTTCTGCATTATATATATATATATATATATATATATATATATATATATATATATATATATATATATATATATATATATATATATTATATATATATATATATATCTAAATTGAATGTTCCTCTGGTTTGCCTCCCCGTCAACGTTAGGTTACTATATATGATTGCTAAAAAAATTAATTTCTAAATCGATAGCGAAACTCAGGGAGTACGTCAACGCGTGCTGGGAAACCGGGCGGCTACCACAACAATGGAAGACTGCGCACATCGTGCTGATACCGAAGCCGGGTAAGCGACTGCAGCTAGAGAACCTCAGACCGATCTCGCTGACTTCATGCCTGGGAAAGCTATTGGAGCACGTGGTCCTCACAAGGCTGACCAACTACCTCGAGGACCGCAACCTGCTTCCCCACACAATGTTAGGGTTCAGGCGAAACCTCTCTACGCAGGACGCGATGCTACAGATAAAACACCAGGTGATTGATAGCCCAACCAGGTCCACCAAGGCCATACTTGCCCTGACCTGAAGAAGGCCTTTGATAACGTAACGCACGCAACCGTACTGACCAAACTGCAGGAACTCGGCCTCGGCGAACGAACGTACAACTACGTTCGAGATTTTCTCACGAATAGAAAGGCCAAGCTCACTTTTCGGGGAGCTTACTTCGGAGGAAATAGAGTTTTAACATAGCTCTCGTGGGGTTGCCAGCCAAGCTACAAGAAATCGAAGGGCTCAATCACAGCCTTTACGCCGACGACATTACGTTGTGGGTTACGGAGGGCTGCGACGGGTACATAGAACAGACGTTACAGCGTGCGATCGAGACTGTTGAGGAATACTTAAAAAAAACACCGGCCTGAGCTGCTCAGCGGAAAAGTCCGAACTTTTAGTTTACAAACCCACGCGAAGAGGCCGCAAGCCGAACGGCTCGATGAATGATAAGGATCCCAGTAGCGACATACGCCTAAGCACGTCCGACGGGCGACCCGTGCCCAGGGTAGAGAACATACGCGTTCTGGGCTTACACATCGCGGCAAACGGCCACAACGGCGAGACCACCAGAAGACTGGAAGGCGCGGTCGCTCAGACCATCAGGTTACTGAGACGCATAGCCAACCGACACAGCGGGATGAAAGAGAGCAATATGATCAGAGTAGTTCAGGCCTTCGTAATGAGCCGAATAACGTACGTGGCACCCTACCTCAAGTGGCAGGTCGCGGAGAAGACAAAGATGGAAGGCTTAATCAGGAAGGCTTACAAACAGGCAATAGGGCTACCGATCAACACGAGCACGAGTAAGTTACTAGATCTGGGTCTACACAACACGCTGGGAGAATTGATAGATGCACAGAACATAGCGCAGTACGAACGCCTTTCCAAGAGCCGGACGGGCAGATACATACTAGAGAGGTTAGGAATAGGGTATCACGCTCAGCACGGTGTCAAACTCGACGTACCAAGCAACGTCAGGGATAAATTGGTCGTTCTTCCCTTGCCGAAGAACATGCATCCCGAATACCACAGGGGTCGGAGGGAAAAGAGAGCACAGGACATACAGAAGAAGTATGGCAACTGTAGAGATGCGGTGTTCGTGGACGCGGCCAGATACGCACACAGGCGCGGCTTCGTGGCCGCCATAATAGATCATGAGAACGCTTGCAAGACAAGCGTCACGGTACGCACTGAGCACGTGGAGACAGCGGAGGAAGTGGCTATCGCGCTCGCGGTGGCCACCACCACGGCTGAAGTGGTAATTAGCGACTCCCAGACCGCAGTACGCAACTTTGCCAACGGCCGCGTCTCTCCCGAGGCGTTACCAATTCTGCTTGCGGGCAAAACCGAGAATAGGGACGTTTACATCTTATGGGCACCCGCACACACCACTTCGCTCGCCGGCAATGAGGCGGCGCACGGGGCGGCTCGAGGGCTTACGGACCGAGCCGCCACCGTCAACACCGCCGCCGCCTCAGCCGCGACGTCG
This sequence comes from Rhipicephalus sanguineus, assembly GCF_013339695.2. NCBI lineage: Eukaryota > Metazoa > Arthropoda > Arachnida > Ixodida > Ixodidae > Rhipicephalus > Rhipicephalus sanguineus. The sequence goes on from NC_051185.1 coordinate 142,718,349, forward strand.
GGCGGGGAGTGGGAGTGGGAGGATCGCCTCACTAGTTTTCGAGACATAACACAACGTTACAGATTGGCCAGGTGCAAATTTCCGCCACCACACCAAAAACTGAACAAGAAGCAGGCGGTCACCTGGCGACAGCTGCAGACCAGAACGTTTCCGAGCCCAGCGATCTTGAATCTCTGTTACCCAGAGCTTTATTCGGCAAGATGCAAGTTTCGCGAGGCCAGGGCTACCCTGGAACACATGTTATGGGAGTGTGACAGAGGTGGGGTACCAGACAGAGACGCAGCCTCAAATCGAACGCGCTGGGAGACTGCACTGCTCAGCTTCGCCCTCGAGGACCAACTCTGGGCCGTCCAGCGGGCCGAGGCAGCCGCCAGAGCTCAAGGGCTCGTGGCCGACGCCTAGGTGGGGATATTAGCCCAAATCCCCGAAGAACTCGCCGGACCTTTTTTTTTTAAATAAAATTGCTCTCTCTCTCGTGTTCAGAAACGAAAAGGAAGAATTTGAAGGATACTTGAGCGTCGCCTTCAAGAGTTGAACGCGAGAGCTTAATCTCGCCCCGCTTGCACCGCATTCTATATCGCTGGCCTGGCTTCGCTTCTCTGTGGACACCACAACCGTGCCGCAACAAAAGGAACGTGTGTGCGCCAGGCATGGGATAGTGTGACAGATGTGCTACATAATCTTTCAATATACAAGAAATACAGCCCAACGTGAATTCCTCAGTTTCGCCGCAAACGACTGGCATATTAGAACAAAAATATATGGCACAAAAGCGGGAAGCCTACGTCCGTAGTCTGCCATTCTTCCTGGACGATCGCGTGCTGTATTGGAGCCAAAATAACTAAAGTGAAGAGCACGTAAAAAAAGGCCGCTCAATGACGTCGCATTGTTCGGGCACTAGGTGCAACAGATATAAATAGGGCTACCGATTAGCAGAACGTGGAACTTATTCCGAAATTAGTCATACATCATGCGACTTTCACGTCGTTGTTGCGAGGGTGTTTCATCATGAGGAGACCACTTATTTGTTTCTCATTCCATTGTTCATGGCAACAAATTACTGGAAGAAATGTGTGACATGGTCAGGAGGTGTACAATGTAGACCAATAAGCGATAACATCCGATTTCTTTTTATTTACCCATTGACTTCCGCGGCCGGCGATCCGCCGTGCGCAACGGCCGTCGCCAAAAAGCGCTTTGACTGGCGAACCGCCAGCCGCTTAGAAAATGGTTGTTTTTAACGATGTTTCCAGATAGCAGCACATTATTTGGTGTTTGCCTTTTGTTTGGCATTTTCTCCTCTGGATTGGCATAGTTGTCCGCTGTTGGAGCTGCTTCTGTGCGTGTGTTTTTAAATTTAATCTTAGATTCGAAGGGTTCGTGTTCCTGTTCCCGTCTTGTTGAAACATGGAGTCCCGCAAGAAACGTGGTTAGACGGAAGAAGCGATTCTTAAACTTGTGCGCTTGACAGTGACGCCGAAAGCGACATCTGTCATGTTGACAATTTTCTGTTAGATGATGGTGAGTAGCAAAATGATGAAAGTGGTAGTGATGAAGAAAACACTGTGTGTTCAGTGGACATTCTGAACCCACATGTGTTCATGCAGCCGCTGAACACGCAGGAAATGATGCAGTTAAGGATTGCGAAGTTGATCAAGATTTGTTCTTCTATGATGTTTTTTGCGGACTTTATTGCGACTTGTATACACCGACCCATGGCGCCTGCGGGCACGAAACTTTTTCCGCGGAATACCAGGCATGAACGGCCACGGAGAGCGCGGAAGCCAAGGGGTTAATCATGGTTACGTGCGAGTTCATGGACCAATCACCCGAAGCCAAGAGCTCAACTATGACTTGTCTGGCTTCTTATATCATGGCGCGATCACTAGTAATCAAGAAGATAGTTCGTGCACTTATATAGGACAGCCAGAGATTAAAAAAATACTGACGAATACTAATTATTACATCAAGAAATATTTGCAATCCACCCTTTACTGTAAAGTGAGTTATTGCGAAAATAGCCTATTTTGGCAAGTGCACGCGCGCATCTGAGAATTGCCAATGCTAAAGCGACTTAGTTTTTAATCGCTAGTACTTCTTGACTGTAGTGTAGCAGTGACGTAAGGATAAAATGAATTAGAGTGGGCAAAAAAGCACTGAACCCAAAGCCTGCGCATCAGTCGGTTGCGCATTCGGTCGCCATCGGCAGAGAGCTGTTTCTGCTTCGTCCGCCTCAAATAATTTATCTTTGATTCTATCATTGCTATAATCCAATTGAATACTACAAATAACTATCCCTATGCTTTCCTTGGCTTCATACGTGGTTATTTTACCTCAACTGTCACGACCTTGGCGTTGAATCACTTGAGACGTTTTTGAAAGAAATTGAGTCCTGTCTATGCAAAGCAAGAGGTCTTCCTCTAAAATATCTTTCGCGAAAGAGAAAAAATGATTTCAGCTCCCGAAGCAGCATGCGAAATATACTCTCTAACGAGATAAAAAGACGCGGTAGCCGCCATATTGAGGTACCCAGCGCAGAGAACCTGTCCGTGACGTAACATGAAAACTATGTACACTGGAGCACACTAGGTGCGCGTGTGAAGCTACGTGTTGACGTATTATGGCACGTGGACTTCCTCTTTCCTGCTGTATTTCCTTTTGTTGCGACAAAATGTTGTCCGCGCCCATATCTCTCTTTTTTGTGGTCGTTACAGCGGCATTCACGTTTTATACAAATACAATGGCACAGATAATCTCACTGCTTGTTGACAGAACTATTGAGGCTGCTGGCCCGCTTACGCCCTTCTACCAAAAGAATTCACTGCAAGAGAAAAGTAAATGATATATCTATTACCGCGTCTATTTTCGCCTCTTTTACAGCGAAAGCTCTTATGAGATCACAACAACGGCCGTTTTTGGCGCCGTAGTTGTCCGCCGCCGACGCCGCAGCCCCCGGTGTCCGTAACCGCGATCGCACGAAATAAGAAAAAAAAAACGGAATAAGAAAAATTTGACGAAGGTCGCACTAATCCGCACAAGGCTTGAAACAGCGAAGTTGGACGATTCTGAAGACTAATCAGGTTGGTTCTAAAAAGACGGGGCGTGCAAAAATGGACACAAGAAAGAAGTCAGGACACCACAAACGCCGGCTAACAATTGGAGATACACACAACGGCGGAAAAGAAAGAACGCACGAAAACTTATCTGCGCATGCCCATGCAACTGGCAAACCTATCGATCGGGCACGCGTGGAGCTGTACGTGGAAGATAACTGTTAAGGCATTTGATTTCATCTTTACGCAAGTTAATCGACGGTTGGCTTACGGATGCGCTACCACTATTCTCGATATGCCATGCCCACGCGCCGTGCCTCAATCATCAGGCGCGTTTCTTCATTTCTATGCCGGCACAAGACTACGCATTCATCGAAATTTGGTCGTGCACTTGCACTCTCGACATTGTATGTTCCTATAATCTCTGGGTAATGCAGCGGTCCGTCTGTCCTATGTAGAAGCGGCCGCAGCTGAAAGAGACCTTATACACCGCACTTGTACGACAATTAGTCAATTTGTTGGTGTGTTTAACGGGTACGCAGCGATGTTATTTAAGCATGGGTTATGCGCAATAAATGTTGTAATTGTCAGTCAGCGCTTGTCCTGTGTAGTATTTATTCTTCTGTCTCTGGTTTTGTCGCGTTGTAAGTTTACTATGAAAGTTCACTCTCCTACCACGCTATATTACATATGTTAATTTCGTTCCTTCCCGACATGAAGCCTGTATAGGGTCCTCTTGCAAAGGAGCTTCAAGTACCGGCATGGTTCTGTGGTAGAACACTGGGATCCCACGCAGTGGGCCCAAGTTCGAACCCTATTCCATCCTAATATTTTCAACAGCGAAGATGTTTAGCAAATAGTTCCTCGTTCGACGAACCAAAAAGGTATCATCATCATGAACGGCTATGTGCCACAGAAATTGGGTAAATCCCACTACTCAACCCTGGTTCACTAAATATGAAGAAGGCAACAGTTAGCCCAACAACAAATGGCTGCGAAGCGACAGCTTCGAGCCGAAGACCCCAAGTACGTACAAGGAGAGAATACTAGGTAAAGGGAACGGCTACGGCGGTTGCGAGAAGACCTCGAAGCGATGGAAGGCTTACGCCAACGACGACGTGCCCGTATATCTATGAGTGGTGTGAACGCTTGGTTTCAGCACGAGTTTCTGTCTCTCGAGTTAGGACATCCTTGTCGTGTCTCAGACTGGTTTAACTCAAACCTCTCTGCGCTGAAAATCAACGTAGAAACAACGTATCCTCAACTAGCTAAAGTCTAGCAACGACCTAGGAGCAACCTAGAAACAACCTGCATCACCTAGATAAGGTCTAGAAACAACCTAGAAGCAACCAGATTACAGGCTAAAGAAAGTAGGAAGTAGATACGGCGTTAACGTTGTTTTCACGGCTGCCAATAAACTAGGTAAGATTTGTGCCGCTGTGCAGAGGAAGAATGAGGGACAAAAGACAAGAAGCGGACCGATACTTGTCTCGTAAAACACACCAACATATTCACTGATTGCAGTACAAGTGTAGCGTATAAGGTCCCTTTCAGCTAAGGCCGCTTCTACGTAGGACAGACGGACCGCTGCATAAACCAGAGATTATTGGAACACAAGAGATCGCTAACCGGAGGCTCACCTTCTAATCTATCTTTCAATTGTCGAGAGTGCAAGTGCACGCCAAAATTCGATGAATGCGGACTGTTGTGCCGGCATAGAAATGAAGTAACGCGCCTGATGAGTGCGGCACGGCCCGTGGGTATGGCATATCGAGAATATTGGTAGCGCATGCGTGAGCCAACCGTAGATTAACTTGCACAAAGATGAAATCAAAAGCCTTAACAGTTATCTTCCACGTAGACCTCCACGCGTGCCGGATTGATAGGTTCGGCTATTGCATGGGCATGCGCAGGTAAGGTTTCGTGCCTTCTTTCTTTTCCGCCATTGTGTGTATCTTAAGTTGTTAGCCGGCGTTTGTGGTGTCCTGACTTCTTTCTTGTGTCTATGTTTGCACGCCTCGTCTTTTTAGAATCAACCAGATTAGTCTTCAGAATCGTCCAGGTTCGCTGTCTCAAGCCTTGCGCGGATTAGTGCAACCTTCCCCACTGCGCCGTCTCTTACAACGAGCATCTCGGGAGCGCGCGCGCCTGCTTGGTATTCCTGCGCCCGTGGCCGCTGCAGTGACCAAATCATTTCAAAATTAACGTCTTCAGTGCAGCCGACGCCTTTTTCGGTACTGCTGGCCTTTTACTAAGAAGAAATTCAATCCTGCCTGCATTTATACACTTGCTGGGCAAGAAGTCAGAATTGCCAATCCTTGCCTAAGGGTCTCATTGGAGGGGCCGTGACTATCAGTGCAACGAAATTATGCAAAATGTTTTCAATGATTGTGAAAGCTGTTGTGGGGGAGAATAAGTGGACATAGCTGAAGAAATATAAAAATGTTTTTTTAAGCTGTCGTTAGAAGTTTCCATTGTTCGGTGTTTTCTTGAACTTAGCCCGATCGTATCTCTTCATTGAAAAGTTTATAAATACAAGATTCGGCCGTTTGGCAGATAAGTATGCGAAGAACGTAACGCGGAATTTTTGTCGCTCTGCTACAAGGCGTTTTTGAGATAAAGACCTTGAAAGTAAAGAAAATAACTTTTCCTGGGCCAATTTTGAGGTTTTTTATAAAAACATCTACGCTACACATATAAACTAAAAATACCTGAGCAGAAGCAAAACCATACATAAATTAGTTAAAGAAATTTCAGCTACCTAACTTTAATATATTTTGTGCAATTCATAACGAAAGTTGGCCAATACAGCAGAGCGGATGAGCGCTCCACTCCACCTCTTCGTCATTATTGATTTCCTGTGCTTCGTAAAAATTTTGGCGGCAAAACAAATTGCGGATCTCTTCTTTCCACTCATCAGGCAATAATATATAAAATTTTGAAATAATTTGAAGAGGTCGACCAGCCATCGTTTGTTCGATCTTACGTGGAATCACACTGCTGTTTTCGCAATAGCAATACCTCAGTTTACAGCGAACGCTGAATTGCAAATATTTCTTGAAATGTTTAGCATCTTTCAATGCTCTTTTGTCTCTCGCTTACTAATAGGGACCAAAACTAAGATCTGTCTTCCTAGTCGTCGCACCATGAGAAAACGCGCAATATAAACCATAGCTGACCTCTTGACTTCGGGTGATCGGTCCATGAGCTCTCATGTCATACGGTCAATCATTTGGTTATTGCCATACATTTCATGCCTCTTGACCATGTGGCACGATTGTCCAGCCGTATTATGCCGTGAACAATGGAATGATAAACAGACGTGTCATCTCTTCATGGTGAAACACCATCGAAACAAGGAAGTGAATGTAACACGACTAATTTGGAAAAAGTTCTGCGTTCTGCTGGTCGGTAGCTCTATTTATATTCGTTGCACCATGTTTCGGAACAGTACGGCGTCGTTTATCGGCCCTTTTCCACGTGATCTTCCCTTCGTTGTTTTCACTCCAACAGCGCCCGCAATCGTCCAGGAACAATGGCAGACTACGGAGGTAAGCTTCTCGCTTTTGTGCCTTATATTTTTGCATTGATATGCTCAGTGTTGCAGGCGAAACTGAAGACTCCATGTTCCTGCTCTGTTTTTTTGCAAATTGGTATAGATTATGTAGACATCTTTCGCACTATCCCATAGCCAAAGACGTATATGCGCTGAAGACAGTGTCCATGGTTTTCCACTAGAAGTTACTGATAAAGTGTCTGCTGATCTTCAGAAACCGCATGCGTGCACGTTGTGCAGGGTGACATATACATGTGGTGGCGTAGGGTAGAAAAGCTATGGTTTCCTTCTGGTTGACCTCGTTGCATTTGTGTCGTTTGTATCTATCTCTTCATAGAATAACATGAGCTTTTGTTTTCATTTTCGATGGAGGCGAAAATGTCTGAGGCCCGTGTACTTAGATTTAGGTGCACGTTAAAGAACCCCAGGTGGTCGAAATTTCCGGAGCCCTCCACTACGGCGTCTCTCATAATCATATCGTGGTTTTGGGACGTTAAACCCCAGAAAAAAAAATGAGCTTTTGTTTTAATCTGAAGGTTTATCTTAGAAGGGCCTATAGACATTCACGTTTTATAAAATGTTCGTCGCTCTTTGCGTCGACATGCGGTTGCGCAAGCATGGTGAACCGCTGAGAATGCTAGCGTTGTTTACATAGTCTTTTATAAAGTGAAGCATTTGCTGCAACTGTAGAGAATGAGCAATTTTTGCTTGGTCACAAAAAGGTCTTAAGGTGAAAAGTACCTTCCGCGTCATAGTCACAGAGAAAGAACGAGCTAAAAGTGTTCTACTAACACGTTGGTGTCACGGGAATCTTAAAAGAAATATGCATCAGAATAACAGATGCCTATTTTCGACTGTGCTGACTCTCTCAGCAGGGGCGTAGCCACGTTAGGGCACACCGGGCCCGTGCCCCCCCGGAAATTTTTTTTGCCATAGCATACATAGCAGAAAATGACACTCGACCACATCTGCCTGCTCGTCCCCACTACAGATCAAGGAGGTGCCCCCCCCCCCGAAAAAAATTTCTGCCTACGCCCCTGTCTCTGAGACCCTTTTCTGGGCGATGCTGAACGTGTGGTCATAATTGATCTCTTAGCTACTCAACAGCAAGTAGTCTTTTGGTCCTGTTCTTAGAATACCAGCCGCCGAGCCTTCATCACAGTATTGTAACAGCTGCGGTGCGGTAATAAAAAATTTTATTACTTTTGGGAACAAATGGCATGTGTCCCACCAACTGATTAGCTTCGTATAGATTAAGCCATGGTTCCCTTCAAGATTGCCCGAAGGAGCACTTTCGGCGTTCCCGAACACACCGTTCTTAGCCCCTCCCCTCGGCCTCCCCTGCACTTACATATATTCTAACTTTTAAGTTTTCTGTCACCCATACATCTGATTGATTTTAATTTGTCTATTTACTGATCGTTTTACGCCACTTTACACACACACACACACACACACACACACACACGCACACACACACACACTGAAAAGAACGGTGATTACACCATATAGTGCTACCGAGAGCGGCCATTTTATGTGCATCTAAAGATTTGTACGAGTCACCTTTATTGCAAGCCGCTAAAAGGGAAATAAACCGTGGTCTCAGTAAGGCTCTTGTTTTGGCTGGTTGGTGCATTCTTGAACACATATGGTAGGGCTGCACGAAAAAACACGGACGAAGGGAAGTACACAGGACGGGTGCAAACTTCAACAATAATACTGAACGCCAAAGCAGATCAATACGAATAAACATCAGCCTGACACGTGCCTGAAAACGAACAACAACAAAAAAATACCGTATCGAAAGACTGCAGTGCAAACGCCAAACAACCAGCATTGACGATATCAATATGCAGAATAACAATGATCATCAAAGATGTGAAAGACACAAGGCGTGTTTGTAAAGGCTTGTTGTGCGGGACGCGAGCGCGGCTGGGAATTGGCTGACAGAAGCGAGTAGTGCGTCCGTGAAGAACAAGCAACAACTAACTTTTTATTTCCCTGAACGTACAGCTCTACGGCTTGGTTGCGCACCCTCGCACCACTTCCCTGTCCCGCACCCAACGCGATAAGATTTTACCGACAGTCAAAGATGCGAAAGGGTCTCTGGCTGCTGCCGTGCGACCGTGAGGCCTCCACATCACTTCCCCTCCTAGTGAGTTAGCGAATGTTCACAGGACGATTTAAATTGTTCACAATTCCATACGACGGGGCGCCCTGGGGTCTCGTCCACTGCGTGTCCTTGTGACTTGGCGTGTTTGAACGAGTAGAGCCTTGGAGGTTGGTGTCACAGATAATGGTGCATGTGAAATAATGTCTGCATCTTCAATGTGCGCTGGCTTCAGCCGAACGAGTGATACTAACAAGCGTCGAAAGCTGGGCGAGTTGGTAAGGTTTCATCTTCTAGCAAACTGCGCGGCAGACGGGACACAAAGAAGGAACGAAAGAGACAGACGAGCGCAGACTCACAACTGATTCTATTGTAAACGTAGTCGACCTATATATAGTGTCCAGCAAAAGACAACGTGTCACAGTTATCAGCGTACCGCAACGCCACACCAAAAACCTACACACAAAAAATTCTAAAAGGTGCACGTGCAAGGCCACGTAAGTCAACAGCAGCATGTAGAGCTGAGATATGCGTACTCCTAATCTGACAGGCTTATAGAGGGTTCACTGACGCACCCTTCTCCGTTTCTTCTAATATGGAAAGCCTCTATTATTCTTCGCCCTATGTATCTACTATCTCTAGATATGACATTCGCATCTTGAAAAACAGGCTCGCAACAGTACTCCCTGCAGTTCGCTGGCAAATTCAAAGCCGGACTTTTAGATAGTGAATGCTCGTGTTCCCTTAATCTCATGTTAATACACCTGCCGCTTTCGCCGATATAAGACCTCCCGCAAGTCAAGGGCACCTGATACACAGCACACACAGCGCATGGCACATACTGGCTTTCTTCCTTATGTTGAACATGACACTGATTTCTTAGTGCATGCTAGCAGGTTCTTTCCTTTCAATAACCATCCTGCAAACTTTGGACATCTTGCTTGGTGCTGAGAATGCTACGCGTACACCCTACTTCATTCCTATCATTTTCAGACCGCACGAAAGGCCGTGAACATAGGGAACGACTGCAAGTGAATGCTTGTCCTTGGCCTTGTTACTATCCTCCTGGGTCGTCCTTCCTTTCTCCTTAACAACACGTAACAGCTTGTTGCAGACCGTGGCTGTCACACGGTCAGGGTACCCTGAGATGTTGAGCCTTTCAACTTGCCTTTTAAAACTGTCATGCATTACATGGAAACATGACTTCTCCAGCGAAGCTAGCAAGGTGGTGAACGCGATGCCCATCTTTACAATCTTCGAATGGTTAGAGGCATAATTAAGCAAAGGTTTTTTGGCCTTAGGATGGTAAGCCCAACACACATGGTCTGCCTGGAAACGCAACTGCAAGTCCAGGAACTGTAGACAGAAATCGCGCCAATACTCTAAAGTGAATTTGAGGCCTAGACCAAACGTACTAAATACCTCGAGAACACAGTTGGCGGTTTCCTTATACTGTCGCCTTCCCCAAAACACCAGATAATCATCCACGTAGCGGAATATTCTCACAGAGTCTTTCAGATGATCCTGTATGGCCCTGTCCACACTACTATGAAATATGTCACTGAGCATTGGCGCTACACTTGATCTAATGCAGACCCCCGATTTCTGCACATAAAGTTCTTCCCCGACACCGACAGCGGTGGAGTCCAAATATAAAGCTAAAAGTTCCAGAAACGTTTCAACCGACACATTGCTTCTCCGAACAAACTCAGCCTCATCATTAAATTCTGTGATGCAGGCCTTGACGCTGCGTAGAACCGCTTTTAGCGGCAGGGAATAGAATAGGTCCTCCACGTCAGTGCTGGCCGCGGCACAGCATCCAGGGTTCTCTTCATTTAAGAACGTCATCAGCATGCGTGAATCCGGGATCCTGAATGGATCCTTCACCTCTAGTCGTGCTAAGTGTTCCTGGAGGAATCCAGATATCACGCGCAGCCACGTGCTTCTTTCAGAGACTATAGCTCCAAGAGGGATCTGAGGCTTGTGCGTCTTCACGGCGTAAAAAACTTCAAGCGTCATCTTTGGGGCCTTCTTTACGTCTTTGGCTACGTCCTTAAGGCCTACGTCTTGTAGGTAGTCCAAAGCCCGTTGTCTCAGATCTTTCGCGCTTATGTCTATTCTTCTGAAATTCTTTGCTATTGCTTATTTTGTTTTCATAGCATACATGTCATCCGTCATGACCACAAAGTACCCTTCTTTGTCTGAAATTAATACCCTCAGATCATTTCTAACGAAGTAATCGACAAGTGGGCGCAGACTCACTTGATCTTGGCGGCTTCCTTTTGTCCATGCCACTGCTTCAACACATTCATCGGACGCTGTGAGCCTTTTGTCTTCTGAAACCTTCTTGGAGACTGGCCTCGAAAAAAACAACTTATCGACGGGCGACGGGGACAACTCAAAGGCAAACTTGGGCCCCTTCAGAAGGTTCCTCATGCGTTTTTCCGGTATGTCAAGGTTCCCCAGAACAAGAACATTTTCATTCCGTCCAGGTTCTTTTTTCTTCCTTCTCGGTAGGCTCCGAATTATATCCTTCCACATGAATTCCGTTGTCTGGTCGCTCATCTTGCACCACGTCCTGAAATGTTCGTTACCACGTTCTTCCCCTCGCTGTGTAAAACACGCGATCCGTAAGCAGTCTTTGAAGTGCCTCGCATTGCGCCACCACTCTGAAGTGAGGATGCTGCACACCCGCTTTGCATGTCCTATAGACGGTATCATTGGTCCGAAGGCTGCCCATATTCCAGGGGGAACGGTGCCCTGTTTTTTGAACCACGTTGCAGTTCTTGCGTTACAAACGCAGACAGCGATGAGTGACACGAAGGTTGCTGGACTTGAAAGACTGGGATTAAAACACGGAAAGATGCCCTGGGTACTGGAAATGGTACCAGTCCTTCAAGATGCAAGCAAATTTACTCGCCGAATTATCCGTTCTGATTTGCCTTGAAAGGCAAACCTTCGCTTCCTAATGTTAAAGGCAATTCTGGAGCCTTGTATTGTCGGCACAGCATTGGGCACCTTGCGATTGTTTTGCTTTTCCTCTGTCATTCCACTGTACCGGCGTTTATGACTTTAGTAGACGTTCGTCGCGTCATGGAAGGACGCGGCGCAGAGACTGCGCAGTTTCGTGAGTAATAGGAGTTTGTTCAACGATTGCTTATACAGTACTCATATGAATGCGACGTAATAAAGTGCCAAAGATTCCCTTCCGCCGGAGCACTTGGTATCATGAACACTTTTGCGCTTCCCAAGTCCGTTTAGCCGCAATGACGTTTAAAGGTAATTTCACTGTTCCGTCTCATATTCGTCACGACTATACAAGCGACTACATGCGTTACACAGGCGGGCCGTCACGTTTTACGGGAAACCACTGTGAGGCGCTACGTAACTACAAGTACACTTTCGTCTCTTTCATAATACCATTCATCGCTGTGTTTGTTCTGTACAGGCAACGCCAGCACCTAGTCTGTATCGTCAAGACGTGCAGTATTGCCCAATATGTCCTGCGTCACTATTTATGTGAATTTCCTGAGCACTGATATAACTTTAATCTCCGTTATGGTTAAAAAAAAAAAGAATCCAGCCTTTTTTCACATTTTCTCTTTCTAATGGGCGGTCTTAAGTACCGTGTGTTTTCTGTCATTAATATATCTTCATCTGCAAAGTGAAAATTGGTTACCTTTGTTCCAACAAATTTTACACGAATATTCCAGTTTTCAAGTACATATTCTGTGTACCCTGTGTATAAGTTAGAGAAGTGTTCTAAATACAACCTTGCCTGACTTATTTTTAAAGCTTAGTTGCCAACAATGTCGTGACGAGGTCTTCTCCTGTGCATGGGTTTCTCCTCTATAATAGTTACATTGTTCAACGACTCCGGTGAGATTCGCACATGGCCATAAAATAGTTAATGAGGAGCAGTGGGAGGCCGAACATAGCTCGGATCTGGAAGAGCAACCCTGGGCCATCCAGCTACCTGAAAACGCCGCCAGGACCCAAGGGCTACTGGCAGCCATTTAGGCGGGGACCTGGTCCCCAAACCACTGGACCCAATAAAGTTACCTGTCGCTCTCTATGTATAAAAGTTTCCTCAGGAGACATGTAAGGTGTCCACGCGTACCCATTTTTTAAAGCTGCAAAGGGAGCTTAAAGTGTTTAACCGAGTCAAAACTTCGCTGCATTCAATGGCACAGAAGTACGAGGAATTTCGGCAATATTAAAAGGTTGCCGTCAATTACCTCATACTTCCAGTGGGGTCTCTCGTACCCCACCTCTTCCTAAAGTATTTATTTATTTATTTATTTTATTTATTTCAATGTACCTTACAGGCCCCATGGGGGCATTGCTTGCATTGTCAGCATTGCTGTCTCTGTGTAAGGCTTTAGCGTTTTTTGGAATACATTGATTAGTGATATACTAAGAGAAAATTTCAAAACGGCAGTTGCGTATTTTGAGTAATACTTTGGGCAGCATTTGCTTATGCAGTAGGATATTTAGAAATCCGTTCTAGTCTACCGACCATGCAGCGGCTTCCAAAATGTGTCGACATTGCTTCGTGATGACCCCGATTCATTCTTATCCGAGTGCCATTGTTTTAGTATGTCATCTGGCTAACTTGCATTATCGTACGGCAGTTGCTGAATGGCCCATCCTAATTCACCTTCTAAGACCGCAGGTTCTTATAACTCATACTCGAAGTCTACGGAAGGCTTATGCTGAGTTTCATTTTGCCTAAACATACGTTCGATTTACTCTGTCCACTTTTGTTATGTCTCCACCTCCCCGCCTCTATATGCGGTTTCCATTCTTGTTAGTAACTACGCTGAGTTTAGGTTTAAAAAATACTGTGATTTCTATTACTTTGCCGCAGATGTCGCTCTTTTTCCTGCTTTCTTCTAAGTTATCTCCTCCATTTCCTTACACTATGCCCTTAAGCGATCGTCATTGGCTATCTTAGCTGGCTTTTGACACGAGGAACCTGGTTACCTGGCTTCTGCCGTACCTTCCTTAGCTTAGGCTTGTCTTGTTTGTGCTATGCTAGCAGTGTTATGCTTCTGCTGCTAACTATGCTTCTTTCTTGTGCTATCTTTTACAGGTCTGCAGGTCTTTTTCCGCTTTATTTTCTGAAGATGACATATGAGTTTACGTCAAACATATGCAGTAATCTAACGTTCAGAGGCGGCAAACCTGCTTAAAGTTGAATTTCTAGTTGAACCAATGAAGTTTGATAAAATATGTACTTTCAAGCCATTAAAAAATTCTGGAAGTATTGCATCGATGTGGCTCACAAAGTACTTCTGGACGGATATCGACGCTTAAAGGGGCCCCGCAACACTTTTTTAGCCAAGTCAGAAAACGCTGCCAAGCCACTCAGGCACACACCTGCTCTCTTGCGCATTTGTTGAATAAAATGTTAACCACCACCACCACTACCATCGGTAGTAGAGGCCTCTAAGAACACGCGAGCCAAACAGTATAGTGCAGCACGAAGCCGCAAATTTCAATGAATTGTCAATGTACAAATGATGCCATAAACGCGAATGACCGCGCATGAACCAAAAGTTCATGGCTATTGGCTGATATGAGCATCATGGGCTGCATAGTTACTGCGGCTGCCTCAGGATGCCGCCACGTGCCCGCGCGAGCGCGAGCGATCTCACTGAAAGTAAGCCGTGCGTTCGAAGAAGCGAAAGTGCTCCATGTCATGATGCGTGCTGACGAACGGATGCATCTTTCGCCCCCTTGTCCTCCTCCTCCTCCCTCCTGCGCAGCTTTCAGCGCACTCGTTGCACGAAAGGAGAGAGAAAGCGCTTGAAGCGTGCGTCGAAGCCGTGTATGTCCGCTCGTGCTTGATGGATTCTAAAAATTTTTGCGGAAGTCGATTCCTGAGGCAATAAGTTCTTTTATTGAAGCCATTCGATGACTACATAGAAAAGCGTTGCAGGGCCTCTTCAAACAATCCGGTGCCTCGTGGGCATTCCTTTGCGCAACAGTGCCTTGCGAAACTTTCAATTTTCATCCTTCTCTTACACTTATCCTCTAAAAATAGTAACCAAGCTTTATCAGGTTAGGGAATGGAAACAATTAGCCTCACGTGCAAGGTCTTTTTTTCACCTGTTGAGGAAAATTTTGTATTCTGTCCAATACTACGCAGCGAGCGAATACAAGCCCGAATTCCACTGGGTTGTATGCCGCGGAGACAAACTCCCGGAGAACGCGGTGCCTGGAGGGGACGACATAGGAGGGGAGGTCACCTACGTAGGGCGGGCTACGTACGCTGACGAAGTGATACCAGGAAAGATGGTCCCTTCCCGTGGATTCTGTTACGTCCCTCATGGAAAAGCCGAGCATAAATTCCGTGACTGCCAGGTAGGTGTCTTCATTCTCGCACGGTTCATGACAGACGTTACTACGACCCGTAAAAAATTTTGCTAAGCGACACGAGTATGGTCAATGACACCTGCATAAGTACCGGCGCGAGCGAAATAAGGGACGATTTCAAGGTGAACTGTGTCCTTCAAAGTGTCCGGTTTTGTGTCCACTCGGCTGTTTGTCAGATAATCTGGACAAAACAAATTTGGTTCCATGCAATGCCGTTGAACATTTGGCGCACTTCAAATGGTGCAGGTAAAAAATAAAATGTGAACTGAAGGTATAAAGACGCTGTGAAATTAAACTGGCACTGTTAATCTAATAAGTAATAGTTACATCTATTAGTTCGCCCAAAGCGTATCTGTACGTAAGTGCACGCTCATCCAAACATCAATAACCAAAAATTTAAATTGCCGCTTTCGAAATAAAAGAAATTGCCTCTCTAACGAATATTGAAAAGCAAACATTGCATATCGAAAACAGCCGGTTCTCTGCGATTACGGTTAACTGTAATAAACCTATGTACTTCAGCGAAAAACAACCTTCGTAATTTAGTTAAAAGTCTAATAATTTTTCAGGTACATATTTGATTACTATCGCAACGGTCATCATACGTTAAGAGTCATAGACAGGCTGGTGGGTTTCGGATTCTGCTGAACATTGTAAGGCCCATCGAAAACGAATGGTACAAGACACAAGAATTAAGGCAACACCCGGAAATGGGTCTCATCACCTCGTCCGAGGGTTGCATATATCTTTTCAGATCCGCTGTGGCAGCAGACGTCGCAAGTTCCATTTGGACCGCAGAGGCCGCATATCTTTGGGGGGCTCAACACAGAAATCCTTTCTAACTTTTATTTTGGCGCTCGTTTAGCACACCTGTCAAATAAAATTAAATAGAGTCTCCCACACAAGCAGTTTGTAGGTTACGCTGTAATTCAATTCGCTGTTGCCTTTTAAAAGCGGAGCTGTTTAAGCCGGCCGTCATCTTTCCAACACAAACAAACAAAAAAAAACTCAGAGCCGTGATGACGTCACCGTACGTTGCCTAGCAACCGGTTGCGCAGCTGTGCGCCTGCTTCACAAGTCCATACACTGTTCCGCCACCAGCCCGCGTGGCTGGACACTGGGCGCAACCACTCGGTGTCGCCAGGCATGATGACACGGCCAAATGCGCATGCGCTCTTTCGTTCTGTAGAAAGCCCGCGTGTGGCTTTATACACCATACGCAGACATGGAGAGACCGAAAAAGGTTGCTTTATTTCAACCTTCTTCGGTCTCCCCATGTCTACTCTCTTTTTTTTAAATGCGAAGCATTTGTTAGCGAACCTTTGGCACTTTGAGCGTCTATCTATCTAGCCGCCTACGTCTTGGTGCTCTCATGATCGCCTCCTTAAATTGGTGTAGACCAAAATCGGCATGGGAGGGTAAGATGATTTGACGAATATGAAGGTCGGGTCATGACATCAATAACGTGAAAATCATGTCGCGTACGTCGTCACACCCTTTCCTCCAGACACGTGTGTCACATACCCGTTTACCTCCAGCCGCGGTGTACGGATATTCGCCACAGGTGATTGACAGTGTATATATACCCAGGAACGGTGAGAACAGACATTGGTAATTTAAATGCGAGAGCGTTAACAAAAAGGGACGTCGGCAGCGCTGACGTGACGAATGGAAAGAATAAAAAATTAGTATCCCAATAAGAATCGAACCCAAGCATTCTGCGTGGCAATCGGGTACTCTACCACAGAGCCACCCCAGGTCTATAGGCCGGTTTGGAAAAACAGCCTATGCAGGCGTAATCCCGGTGCAGCGTTAATTGTGGCTGTGGTGCTGGCTGTCTAAATTTTCAGGAAAGCAATAAACACTACATAAGTACTCCTAAGGTACAGGCGTCATAGCAGATTACCGTCTGTGGTTCCAGTGTTGGCTCTACTTTTATAGCAGTGTAAAAAACATTACATTTGTATTCCTATGATTCAGCAAGCTATATTGAAGCACTTCTCGACCCCAGAGGAACACAGTAACAAAACTTACCTATGACATTCACATGACTGCACCATAAAGTGCACTTAGTTTCGATAATACGTACGCATGTGATCTAACGTGAGGGCTGACGTTACGTCGTACCTTAAGTTACCCTTTAAACGCCAGTGTTGTCGACGCGCCTGGTAAGCCCACGATGTGCACACAGCTACTACAAAAAAAAACAAAAAAAAAAAACACGTCGATCCACTTCGCAACGCTTGGCGCAAAGCCATACAATACAGCATAGAAATACTCGCTAATTGCTTCACACGAAACCGATTCCCGCCACGCGTGGGATCTGCGGAATTTTTTCCCCTACTTTTTTCGGAGCAATAAAGATGCCACCACCCCCATAAAAGAAGGTTCGCACTGCCGATGAGGAAGCCGCTTACCGGCAATCGCGGCGCGCTGTCAAGCGAGACTGCTGGACTCGATTCGTTTAAAGTAGTCCACGATGTAGCATGGTCGACGCGGCGAGAGGCGACTGTGCGCCACTCGACTAGAACCTGACTTCACTTGGCATTACTTCGTATAGACGTCAGACTCTGCCCAGGCGGCTCTGCGAAAAACACCGCCACCAGCGCCCTCATCGTAGCCCTGGCACTAACTGGCTAGTGCAAAGAGAGCCGCCCGCAAGCGAATGCGCATAGGCAGCAATATAACCCTCCTCTTTCGTTGGTGTCGAGGCGCGGTTTCCTGAAAATCAAGGACCTGGAAAGCTTCTTCCGCCAATCCACGCTTCAGAAACAAAGGAAGCTCATCAAAGCGAACTGCGAGTACAATGCAAAATAAGTTTTAGTTATTCCCGCGCGCTGCAACTCGCAAGTACAAGCGAGCATCACACGACACCGAGTTCGAGGCAAGCCCTCCGACATCCGTTCTCTAGAGCCTAAATGCGTTAAAATCGGGTATATACGTATGCCACAGCGATAAAGTACCTACATACACGATCAATTTACTTAGCTATGCATCTTACGATCAGTGGTACAAAACTCGGTTCATCAGGGGCGAATGGCTCCGGCGATTTTCGCCTTTTCAGTCGCATTCTCCCTTAATTCATCTCTCGCTTCCTGTGCATTGGAGTGTTTTATTACGCATCCTCAAATGGTCTCTTGATGGTCGTCTTCCATTTGTATGTACTGCAAATGGGGATACGTCCGTGTCCACTTTCGCGGGGTACAACCAAAGGCAAAACCGTGGCCTCCGAGATAGCTACGGCAACCGCGGAGGACACGGGCGAAACAAACCTGAAGGGGGTCACGACCAACATTCTTCGATTTATTTGTATGACGCACGTGATGTTAGCTAGTTAGAACCAGAACTCTAAGCCTTCAAAACGTACGTACATACGTCCGCTATGCTGTGTTGTGACGACCAACTCGTCGCGGTGTGCGTATCACGCGTCTCCAGTTTGCCTCTAGCTGCTCACTTCGTGTTACACGACAAGCACCGCGGTGAGAGCCTCTGCTGAGCTTCATAGTCAAGGTTACCACGGTTTTGCATCAGGGCTACGCAAAACAACAGCAGAGCCAGACATTCATGCCACCGGCTGTGGAGAACGCGGGTACTTCGCTTACCCAACACGCTCGCAACGGCCCGTATCCAGCGCTCTCGCCTTTCTTCTTCGTACGACAACTATGGAAATCGGTAAAACTGAACGTTGTTATTCAGTCTTTTACGTCCGTGGCAATTCACAACGCAACAGTGCGTCTTTTGCGGAGTTTCTTCGTAGCGTGCGGAGGGCTCTCGTCTGCTGCTGTTTTCGCCGTCGTTCAGGCGAGTGATCCAGCAAGCACTTCACGACGGCTCGGTGGCGCGTCCGACTAGCGGAGAGCAATTCACAGCTCTCGTTCTGAGTGCTAAATGCGCAAACACACGCGATATTAAGCTCAATCGTTGTTTCGCACTCGCTAGTTGCACCTGGCCCCATAGCAAACTGTGCGAGAGAGTCGGTCTATGCACTACTCAATACTTCTCCGACAGGTGGCGCCACACATCTTGGAAACTCCAGAGTCTGACGTCTATAACTTAGCATAACTTGGCATCACATTGTACAACTTGGCCTCACTCCGTATGCACGACCTGCTAGGAACAGATCAGCTCCGCTTTGACTTTAGCCTTGCGCCACTAGTGGAAGATAAGTCCGGCCTTTTAATAAATATATTAACATACTTAATATCGAGGCTTCGACGGCCACCCGTCTGGTCGGGAAGAATTATTGAATAAAAAGACGAGGACGACGACCACAAGAGAATCAAAATGTATTGACGTTCGACACCCAGAATGGGAGCCTTGTTCTCAATAAATGTATTATTGTGAACAAGGCTCCCGTTCAGTGTGCCGAAACGTTAATACATTTTGATTCTCTTGTGGTCGGCGCCCTTGTCTTTTTATTAAATTAACACGCTTACATTCGGCAAATGTGTTTGCTGGGTAATATAAAAAAAAATTGTGTCTTCCGTCTTTCCAGGCGACTCTAATACTCATTGACGTTGCAGAAAGCGGTCACGAAGTTTTGCTTTTCTGTATAAGAAAAATGCAGTTAAAGTTAGCATGACCGTTACCGATCGAATGCAGGATAGCGTCAGTGCTGGATATCTATATGGCCAACACATCATCTCGGGTATGAAGACGACAGCAAAATAGAGAAAACACGCAACGTTCTTATCAGTGAATGTAGCTCCCTGTTTTAAATACTTGTGCTTTGTGAACCGCGGATGTGTACATCTTAATTCTGGTAGTAGAAGTACTACTGGCGTCCGGTCGAAACTGTGCCACTGACGCTGTAATTTCAATATGAAAAGTTTGAGCGAACTCCTGTGCGGCGGGGGCACTTTTCGACCATTCGGTCGAAAGCTAAATGTGGAAGCAGTCTTTCACAAATACTATTACATCCATACACATAAGTATGGTGAGCCAAGCATAACCTACTGTAGATCTCTGATCAGTGTATGACAAATTTCGGAGATTACTGAGAATTTCTTTCCTTCTAGTTTTCTTGAACAGCGTCCATGTTAAATAACCGCCGCCACTAAAGCTAACGCGACCCTAGAACTGTCAGCCACGTTCCACTTGTGTCATCTCATTCCAAATAAAAAAAGGTAACAAATCAAGTAATTAAAGAAACAGGCACAGTAAAAAAACATGGCTGATCCCTCTGTCATCGGAACCGGTATAACACGAAAGTGAAACATGTCTTCACAGACGTAGTTGAGCCTTCGTTGTTCATTGTTTCGCCACAAGGGCGAAGGAATCCATGCTCTAGCAACAAATTGTAATGTCACGCGAAGAACGACAAGCAGCTCGCAGTTTGCGATGGGCTGTTCAAGCAAATAGCACTCGTTTACAAATATAACACCATGTCCTGGCACCCAAACAGAAACCTCACTAGGCGAATTTTTATGGGGATTAGATATCTGAATGTATTAAGTATAGCTGACTCCGAAGTTGAAGTGAGCGGTAAACACACGGATAACAAATCAGTCACTGTAGCAGCAGTCGAATGATTTGATGGATGTTTTCGAAGGGCAAAAATAACTACCATTAACTCCGCTTAAAATATAGGAGTATAATCTGGAAGGCGTAATGAATATGACCAGGATAAGAATTGAGAGAAGATACCCACACCTGCTCTCTTATCATTCATGGATGCATTTGTTGCAAATACATTATTAATTCCTAATTGTAAAAGGTGATCTTCTAATATGCCAATTAAATACTTAGAGGGCAAGAGTTTCGCATTTGTTGGAAATATGTCATCGAATTCGATTTTTACATTGGACATGGGTTTATCTGATGGAATGATTTCCGATATATTAGCATTTTAGGGATCTAGTAGTGTTTGAACAAACAAAACCTGAGGTTTATAAAGACGGGACCATTGCTCATTGAAGAAAGCACTCGATGCATCAAAATGTACCAACTGCAACTATCGTAGAGTGGAGTCATATAATTTTAAGTATGTTTTAACTATCAAAATACGGAATCTGCAAGAAAGAGTGAGTATCCGAGCTTCTATATACAAAACGCTATTATCTAATAATTTTAAAACTCCAAGACGACTCTGAGAAGCTACTCCCTCTATAAGAATCAAAGGATCAATCTTGTATGCTGGCCCACCAGAGAACAGCACGCAATCAAATTCGAAAATCGGGCGAACTTACATATGGTAAATCATGATCAGCGTACCTCTACGTAGCCCTGAACGAAGCCGGCCGAGATTTTTTATCATTCCAACAGCGCGTTGCCTTAGCTTTGAAATCTTGAATGTACCTACGCCAGCTCAATTTTTTATCATATATTACTTCCAGATATTTATTACAGTAAACTTGAGCAATTCTTTCTTGTGGGCACTGAAGAGAAATATTAACTAGCACATTTAAACGAGATGGGCGTCCTTGCTTGTTTCTCTTTATTTTTCTCTTTCTTTCTTTTTCGCTTTTCTTTTTCTTTTACTATGTCTTCTTTGTCTCTATTTGGTTCTATTTGTTTCTTTCTCTCTTTGTCTTTCTCGCTCTTTCTATGTTTCTCCTCGTTGCCCTTCTTTCTCTCTCTCAATTTCTCCCTTCCTCTTTCTTTCTGTCTCTTTCTCTCTCTCGCTCTCTTTATTTCTTTCTCTCTCCTACTTTCTCCTTTTGTTTTTCTGCCCATTCTTTTTCTCCATTTCTCTCTTTCCTCCTGTGGTACGCTTCTTTCTTTCCTTCTCTCTCTTTTTGTCCTTCTTTATCTTTCGGCCTCAGTCAGGCGCGAGCATGCGCCTGAGTGAGGCCCTGACCCCTGTTCAATCAGTGCTCGGCGAAGCAACATAATTAAAAGAAAAAAAACAGCTATGTAGACAGTAAACACATGATCGAGTAACATAAACAACATGATCAACATGATTAACATTAGTACAATAAATAACATAGCTGACGGAACTAGCATAAGGAACAATACAACATATTATTCCGCCTGCAGTCATTGGCACTGACAACACAACAATGTGCAACACATTTAACGATATTTGCAGATATTTCCTTTATACACTGTTAAAGAGGACGATTCTTTTATGATATCTAACAGTTCTTTGTTTGAATTTAAGAGCCTAGGAATTTTGTATCTCAAGCATTGCGTCCCGTAATTTGTTCTGGTCTTAGGTAGTTTATAGTTT
Organism: Rhipicephalus sanguineus; assembly: GCF_013339695.2. Taxonomy (NCBI): domain Eukaryota; kingdom Metazoa; phylum Arthropoda; class Arachnida; order Ixodida; family Ixodidae; genus Rhipicephalus; species Rhipicephalus sanguineus. The sequence continues at coordinate 142,740,623 of NC_051185.1, forward strand.
ATCACACGTAGGTTGCGGTCTGTGGTCGTTTGAAGATAGCTGGACTCAAAATTTGTCCAGTTTTCTTTCATTTGCTTGAACATATAAAGTGAGAGCTTTTCTGTGTAAAGAAGACTTGGTGGAACTAGTTTATACTTAATTTTATGTGGAGATGTGGTATCATTGAATCGTGTGGTATCACGTGTGGATGTGGTATCATTTCGTGTTAAAATATAGCGGATGCGCAATAATGTTAGCAAAGTTGCACGTGCACTTCATTTGCAGCTAATTGAACGGTGCTCAGAAGCGCGCTGTCCATTGACGATTAACATGCAGACCATTGACGATTAACATTTGAACCGCTCTCTTGTAGGTGCTTGTCTCCAACGGAGCTCCGTTGGCATGGTTACCTGAATCCAAGGGCGCAGTGCCAAGTGGAGCCATACAGGGCGGCAAAACCGACAAGGGCGAGCCACTCTACATTGGTCGTGCACGTCACAAGGGCATGCTCACTATCGGCAAGGTTCAGCCATCGGAAGGATGCCTGTATGTCGCTAACGACCATCTAGAGCATGTCTACATTGAGTACGAGGTGCTCGTCTGCAAGACGATCAACCTGTGCAAAGAACCGAGACTTTGCTGGATGGAATTTTGTTCACCAATAATGTATGTAGTGTGAAAGTCCGTTGCAGTTTTCATTGTACTGCCAATGCGTCTTTTACCCTAGTATTAAAGATTAGGGAAATCTGGGTTTCCGACAAATGATTGCTTTCTCGCTGCCGGTGGCGATGCACGAAGAAATAAAATCGAATATTGTTGCGTGAATGAAGTAGCAGCCTGCAACACAGTTACTACAACAAAATAACTCGAGGCAACTTGAGCGTGTCTCCTTTCTGAACCGGAATAGGTCCTTTGATTATTCGTGGTTTTTTTTTTTGTCTGGCGAATGTAAGATCAGTAATAAATGTTTGTTGTGAACCAGCGTGTTTATTGAGTGTCGATTTGCGTTTGCCCTTAACCAGGCTAACAGTTCTCAAAAGAACAAAGTATTGTGTTTTCGTCAAATACTACCGCGGGAATTGGCAGACTGCTTCCTGTGGTCCTTGGGATATTTTGGAATATCATGACGTTTATTTCAACTCGTCGTGCTTTCTACCTTGGTCAAGTTTAGAATAGAGCGAATCCAGATAACAGCAGTCATTCCTGATATTGATACAATTAAGTTTAAGCGCAGGTTTTAGAACCAGATCAATGATTCTGTAGTTAGCTTAGTGAAAAAAAAAAGCTTTGTATAGTAAAAATATGCGACTTTCGCCTGCCGAAAAACCTCTTGCGCCAATCTCGCGAATTCCTAACTTTGAGCACCCTTGGAATAAAAAAATGGCACACTTCTTCAATACCTTTTCCCAACAGAGCAAAAGTGAAATACTACTTCAGGAGCATTTTATTTTACTTTGCCGTAGAAGCAATTTTACGTAAAAAATCGCAAACGTTGTAAACGGGTCAAAACACCTGTTCTTCAGGAATGTTTTGCTGTAGACGAGTTAAACTCAGTAAAGTAAAACTCAGTGGATATTGACTTTGGTATTTGCGCGATCTTTGGAGTTCACTTTCGCAACTTTTCCACGCACCGTTACAATTTAAGGTTGTGCTTATGTGGCTTGCCGAAAACGTGGAGTTTTGAAAGTAGTTCTCGACATAAGGCAATTTTTTTTAACAGCGAGGCTATTCAAGCAAGCCGTAATTTGGGCGGCCTATCAGAAAATTATCATCATCATGAACGGGTATGCGCCACAAAAATTGGGCAAATCCCGCCACTCACCACTTGCTCACTGAGAGAGAGAGAAAGGTATAGAAAGAAAGAGAGAAAGAAAAATGCAGAGAAATAATGCGAATAAAGACATAAAAGGATAGAAAGACAGAGAAAGAGAGAGAAAGAAGCAGAGAGATAAAAAGATAGAAAAAAATAGAAAGATCAAGAGCGAAATAAAGCGAAAGAAAGAGAAAAAATGCAAAGATAAAGAAAGGGTCGTTCTATGAGAGGTGCGAACGCTGGGTTCTGGAATTTGGACATCTGTGTCGTGACTAACCCAGCTAAAGCCTAGCAACATCCTAGAAGCAACCAGATTAGACTTCGTAATCGTCCAGTTTCGCTGCTTCAGGCCTTGTGCGACTTAGTACAACCTTCGCCAATTTTCTTTTTTTTGAAGATTTTTCTTATCAAGTCAAGGATGCTATATTCTATTCTGCGTAAAAAAATACCTTGAATTATTTGAGTTATAACAAGTTGTATAGCGCAGTTATACTGCTGTTTTGTGCCAACAGGGTGTAGGCTGTTCAAAATAATTCTACGTGACATAGTCCCAAAGCACCTTATAAAGAAGAACAAATGTGCAGACAGGTTGCATGGCGCAGAAAGCTTTGTTTTGCGATCTGCCGCTTGGCAAACTTTAGCAGACGATCCAGAGCCGCGGCTGCCGCTCTAGGCGGCGGGCGGTTAAATTTCATCAATGGTGCTTCATAGTTTACAGCTCATTTATAGTTTATTTGGGTTTTCCTGTTCTCCTCACAGCACTTATTTAGACGAAGCGACACAATACAATAAATATTCGTCTGAGAGTTAGCTTTGGCCTTGTATTGCATGACACTGACGAACAACGCCCCCCTTTCGCGCACACACAGACCCACGCATGCAAACACAGGTAGACATACAAATAGAAAAAAAAAATGTACCACGTTTTTTTTTAAGCGAACGCATAGAGGGACTGATGAAATGGTATGACGCATTCTGTCCTGGTGATGATAGACGTGTGGTCTGAAGAGTGCCTGGACAGTGTCTCAATAAGTGCCTCACACAGGCACTTATTCCTGTTAAGATAATTCATATATTACACTGCGTTTCCATTTGTCCGTATTCGGTATTTTGGTGAGGTGCAATTTTAGTTCCCTGGTTGAAGAGGATGTGTATCTTTCTTTGTTCTGGTGTAGTGAGTGATTTATATTGCCAGAAATTTCGAAGCTTCGAAAAACACTGGCGAAGCTTGCACTAAGCACTGAGCCGCGAAAGCCTTGAAACACCCAAACTGGATGATTCTAAATACTAATCTGGTTGCTTCTAGGTTGTTTCCAGGCTCGGTGATGAGGGTTGTTTCGAGGTTGCTTCTTGGTTGTTGCTAGGCTTTAGCTAGGTGATGCTAGATTGTTTCTACGTTGACTCTCAGCGCAGAGAGGTTCGAGTTAATCCACACACAGTCACTGATGTCCGAATTCCGGAACCGAGCGTTCGCACCTGTCATAGATCTACGGGCACCTCGTCGTTGGCGTAGGGCTTCCGTTGCTTCGGGCTCTCCTCACAGCCGCAGTTGCCTCTCCGGTTCCCTAGTATAGCAGCTTCGCAATAGTCGTGCCAAGTCTTTCTATCTTTTTTTTGTCTCTATTCCCATTATTCGTCTCTATTTTTCTCTCTCTTTCATTCTATATCTTTCTCTCTTAGTGAACGAGTGGTGAGTAGCAGGATTTCCTCCTTCTCACCCTCTTCCTCACCATCACATCTCTCCCCTTCACTCTCACTTCCCTTTCCAACCCCCTTGCTACACTCTACTATGCAGGGCTATACTGTGCTCTCTTAGCCCGCCTGGATATCCGAGTGGTTAGGACGCTCGCCTTCGGTTCGAGGGTACGCGGGTGCAAAGCCCGCCTCGTGTTCTACCACACAGCCACGCCTCTGCTTTGAAATGCACTGAAAGTAGCTTTCATCTTCACAAACATACGCGTCCTGTATACAGGTGTCACGGTACGAGATGTAATATCGCAGTAATATTGCGTGGCACAAGCGTACATTGCCATCGGGCGTCACACCATGTGAATATCATAACGATTTGATGGTTGAGAGCCAACCACCCATTACAAAAGGCACGCACATTGCTGCGCGTATTCCCGTAAGACCATTTAGTGGGTGCATCGCAACTTCGAAAACGTTTTTCGAAAAAATTGCTCCTGGTTTAAAGGGGTCATGAACCACTTTTCCAAGTAATGATCTAATGACCTCAGTATCGGAGTTTACTGCCTCCCGAATCGATTGCCGCAAAACTTTCTCGAATCCGTCAAGAATGAGCGGAGTTACGGGCCTTTGGCGCACGCTCTCAGCGCTTTCTCTCTTTTCGCATGCCGACGAGCGCACTGAGAGCTACACAGAGAGGGATGGCACAGGGGAAAGAAGCTACGTCAGGGCACATCATGAAACGCGATCGCTCTCCCGCTGATTCGCGCGCGCGAGTGCGGCTACCGTGTACTGAGGAGCGCGGCGGCGGCAAGTGGCGGCACCCCGGCGCAGGAGTGAGGAGTGAGAGCGGCTATCAGCCAGTGAGGATGCTATGTCTTTTGCGACGTGGAGATGCAGATCGCGACGTCAACGGGCAGACGCCCGCCCACCGAAGAGAGTGAGAACTGGCCTCTGCTTGAAAAGAGGGCGCCTGAGAAAACAGCAACTTCGCGTTCCGCTTGTAGCCTTTACGCGGCGCGCACGACTGCAATGTTTGGCTGAGCAGTTCGTAGCCGTGTCAGATTTCCGCAGGATGTGTTTTTTCAACAAGCGCAAGGGGTGCTTATGACCCCTTTAAAGCACGCTAACCATTACATAAGGCATACACCTTAGTGCGCGCATTCTGTTGCACACACGTAGTGGGTACACTGATACTTCGAAAAAATATCGCGCGCACAGACGTTCCCTCCCGCCGCCGGGCTGTTGACAAGCTTGTGATGGATTCTGTGTCGTCTACAAGCACCAACCACACTGCAGTGTCTTCCTCATAAGCCAGTTTTGGTGGGTCATCAGTGTCAAGGGACGCACGACAACGAGGGCGGCCACGGAAGACGGAGTGAGAGAAGGCAGACACCAAAGCTCTGCATGCTGCGGCTATGCGACCACTTTGTGATTTGTCAATTACGTTGCCAATTACAACATAAAATAAAAAGTATGCACTAAGTGGTCGAATTAAGCACCAGGGGCAGGATATCGCTATCGCGTTCAACCCTTAAAGGCGAAGCTTAAGCGTCCCTCATTTTTTTACAGCGAAAGATGTTGAGATCACTTCAACGGCCGTTTTTGGTGGCGTAGTTGTCCGCCGCCGCCGGTGTCCGTAACCACTATCGCTCGAAATAAGAAAAACAAAACGAAATAAGAAAAAATTTCCAGGATGGAACGGGGTTCGAACCTGGGCCCTCTGCGTGGGAGCCCAGTGTTGTACCTCAGAGCCATGCCGGTGCTTGGAACTGCCTTGCAAAACATGCTTCATGTCCAGAAGGAACCACATTAACATATGTAATTTGGAGTGGTAGGAGAGTGAAATAACAACCACGCACCACACAACGCGAATTCTGTAACCAGGCGTCACACAATGCGAATTGCGCAACGAGTGGGCTGTTGGATGCTTCCAACCCACTACAAGGGGCTCTGCAATAATTCTTCATCGTCATCAAGCACAACACCAACAAAGTGCGCATAATGCCTTACATCAGGGGCGTAGCCAAGGGGGGGGTGGGGTTCAAACCCCCCCCCCCCGAAATTTTTCAATTTTGCTTGCGCATATATACACGCACACATACAAACGCACGCACGAACATACATAATGTATGGTTGAACCCCCCCCCCCCCCGAAAAAAATTTCTGGCTACGCCCCTGCCTTACATGTTTTTAGCGGGTACCACGGCTCTCCATTGAATGACGAAAAAGGCATAGTGGCTGCTTCCCTACTTCACAGAAATTATGATTTATAGCGTAGTGGGTTCCTCGCAAGTGCACTTGCATTGGTTGCCAAGGAAGCCCATGAGCCCATCATCCTATTCCTCAGGGTCTCAATAAAGTTCTTCCCCCCTCTCTCTGTCTCTCTTTCTCACGTCAATGTATGTTATATTGCATGGTGGGAGAGTTAAATAGCGACCGGGCGTCACACAATGCGAATTACGTAACTGGTGAGCCGTTTAAAGCTTCCAGCCCATTACAAAAGGCTGAGCCACAATTCATCGTCATCAGTCGTCACGTAAACATTTCCATCTCACAGAAATTATGATGATTTATAGCGTAGTGGGTTCCTCGCAAGTGCACTTGCATTGGTTGCCAAGGGAGCCCGTAAGCCCATCATCCATTTCCTCAGGGTCTCAATAACGTTCTTCCCCCTTCTCTCTGTCTCTCTTTCTCACGTCAATGTATGTTATATTGCATGATGGGAGAGTTAAATAGCGACCGGACGTCACACAATGCGAATTACGTAACTGGTGAGCCGTTTAAAGCTTCCAACCCATTACAAAGGCCGGAGCCACAATTCTTCATCGTCATCAGTCGTCACGTAAACAATGTGCACATAATGCCTTACATATGTGTAGCTGGAACCTCGCTTCTGCGCACAATCACGAATAATGGCGTTGTAGGTGCTTCTCAATTTCACAAATATTGTGATTTATGGCGTAGGGGGTACGTTGCTAGTGTACTTGTATTAGTAGCCCCAAGAGTGTTTACAGCGGGCTCTAGAAATGCCACTCTTCCAGCTTTCGCTGTGACTGTGCTGCGCTTTCCGCGCAGGCCTGGCATTTTTTTTTTTTTGGCTGATAACCTGTGCGCTGCTTCTCTTTTCTGTTTGCTTGTCGTAGCATCGGACGTGATGCCCATGAACTGAATGAACGCGAATCAATCGCAGCGTCTTTTCGAATGAGTACAATAATTTTAACTTTACCGTGCGTAAGCAAAGGCTAATTTTAGGACATGTTTACTAGCGAAAAAAGATGTGGTCGAGAAGAAGGAATACAGGACAACGTTAGGTTTTCCTGTATTCTTTCTTCTCGTCCACGTTTTTTTCGCTAGTAAACATGTCGTATTACTCACGTTACCAACTAGCCCAACTTTCCGCCTTAAGCTAATTTTCTTGTGAATTGTATACGCTGCTTGGTGCAGTTCATAACCTGCTCTAATCTAGGGAGTTAATGCAGATCAGCTAAAAGTTGGTAGAGATATCAATGAATTATTACTAAGAATATTAGACAAATTGCCACTTGACCTTGAGTAACAGCCAAATCAGCCAGACATCAGCGACGCGAGTGAACGATATTATTCTCGTAACACTTGTTTGTTTGCTTTTACTAAAGAGCTCGTTTTGCACAAATTCTGGCATCGGCGTCGGTCTCGGCGTGGGCATCGTTGGTTGTGAGCGAAAAATCAGCGTTGTCCGTGAGCGAAAAATCGAGAAACATGCCAGTAAAATAAATAATAAAAAAACCACACCATCTCCCGCTAAAGGAGACCATGAGGCGATGCGAAGCAGTGTTTTTCGACATGTAGAACCCGCGTTTCAGAGTTAGAGTGGTGAGAGGGGAAGGGGAGAGAGGGAGAGGAGAGGGGGAAAGGATAGGGGGAGAGGATAGGGGGAGAGGATAGGGGGAGAGGAGAGGGGTGGGGAAGATGGAGGGGAAAGGGAAGGGTTGGGGGAAAGGGTAGGGAGAAGGGGTGTGGAGGGGGAGGGGAAGAGAGGGGGAAGTGGAGAGGGCTTGCGCATGCGCAGTAAGGGTGGTCATGCCGCGCACCACCACTACCACCACCGGATTGAACTCCGCTATAAGATGCTTCACATCTAAATCTTCGGTTCGAGTGAGAATACAACCAAAACCTTCTACATAGCAAGCAGGTGTTCTACCACAGAGCACGCCATTGCTTGAAACCGTTACGAAAAAAAAATAACACTATATGAATGTCATGTAGTGGGAACAGTCTCCTTAAAGGGACTGTCTACCGTCCTTCATCGCTTTTCTGTTTTGTACCGCAATCGAAAGTATACAGCCTGAAGTGTCTGACGCTGCAGCGGTTTCTCTGGAAAGTGAGTAGAAATTTTTAAAACAGAATTTTTCTATCTGCGTTCGGTCTTCTTCCATTGGCGTGAAACATGCCCACAACACTGGTCGGTGGACGCGATGACGATTGTAGTGCCGGTAAAAATTAAAACGGAAATCACATGTAATTCTGTTGGATGACATTATTTTCGCTGAACACTAATGTAATGAATGTAACAGTCATTTTCAGCGCTCTAGAGGTTAAATGAAGCCTTGTTATACGATTACAGAACTCTTCTTTTGCTGTAATCGCCGTCTATGCGTTTATTTTGGAACTGCTGCTGCAATCCAAGCCAAGTTGATTCATCAAAAGGAGACTATAAATGAACGCCTTCACAGCGCAGCACATGTGAGACATCCTAACAGCAATACAGCGGCACGGTACGACCAGCTCGGAGGGCCGCATGGCATAGCGCGTGAGTTGAAGTATAGTGTACTAGATTATTCTAGTACACTACAAGTTGAAGCATACTCAAGGCGGCGCCGCAAGCAGCGCCACCGGGCGCCTTTTTAGACGCGTGAGGAAAAAAAGGCAAAAAATTACTCACTGACGCAACCGAAAGCTGCCTAAAGTGCGTAAAAACAATTTTAAGTTATGCATCTTTGTTTTTAAGCAAAATGATTCTACCTGCGAGGATTTCTTGTCCTACCAGTAGATTGAACCACATCGCCGTTGGGTGACGCTAGCGGTCATTCTTTCACGATTTTCATCATCAAATTAAAGACATAATTTCTTTTTAATGGTACAAACGCATGCTCGTTGCCGCCGATGTAACGAACGATGTTCTCATTTTCACCACAATCAGAAAAATTTTTCCGAGCGGTAGACAGTCCCTTTAACGCATGTAATATTGCGTGGCAGAAGCGTAGAACCGCGCCAGGCGTGAAAACACGTGAATTGCGCATTGAGCAGGTGTATTAAGGGCTCGCCCATTAAAAACCACTCGGACATAATTATTCATCATTAGCAAAAGCGTCAACAAAGTGAGCTGCTGCATAGGCTCGCGTGTTGCCTTACGGACGCCTAGTGGGCCCTTGACGTAATCGCAAAAGGAAGAATTATGGCGTAGTGGGCACTTCGCAAGTGCACTTGCAGTAGGCCTTCTAGAATACTTTAAAACGGCCAATGTTACGCGTACAGACGTTCGTTTCCTTCCAGCATGGTTGAGGTATTCGCCGGGAATCCGAAGGCGAGCTAGCATTTAAGAAAGCGATGTGAACGGGGCTCGATTACGCCATCGCGTTCTACTCTTGAAGGCGAAGCTAAAGCGTCCGCCAAGTTTTCTTTTTACAAAGAGGGTTTTTCCTAAAAGTAATATCAGTGTTTATATTTTAAAGCATTTATACATCACAACACGCTTGGCCTGGTGGATGGAGAAGTTAGCTTACGCACGCGCAGTAGCACTGTCGTCTGCTACCATCTGGAGTGTAAGGAGCGAGCTGTGCGTGAAACTCGTTTTCAATTCCCGTGCAACGAGTCAATCTCGCACTGTTAATTGTGGCGTCCCGCAAGGCAGCGTCTTGTCGCCGCTTCTCTTTAACAGTGTGCTAGCTGGACTTCCAAGCCGATTACCGCAAGAATGTGACTTTCCACTAGGCATAGCGATTTATGCCGATGATATCGCACTATGGGTAAGCGGTCCGTCACACCATGGTCCCCGTCTTCGTGGAATATTGCAGAGAGCTCTGGATGCAACTTCAGAATACTTGGTGGAAGTTGGCCTGCACATTTCACCTGCGAAATCAGCCGCGATTGCTTACCACCCTAGGCAACGCGCTCGTCGAAGCATGAGCAGGCTACACCTTCAAGACACACCGATACAATGGGTACAGCAACACCGCTACCTGGGCGTAATCATCGATGATCGTCTTTCTTGGCGCCCTGCTGTTGCCTCTGTGCGGCGCAAATCGCTGTCCCTGTTCAAGTATGTGGCCGCCTTGACTGCTAGGGGCGATGGCATTGACCAGACGACAGCGCTACAGGTGTACCAATCATCTGTACTCTCTTGCGTGATGTATGCCTTGCCAGTCTTGAATGTTGCGCCTGGTTTAATGTCTCAACTGGAACGGGATCATCGTGTTGCCCTCCGAGTCATGCTTGGCTTACCTCGAGAGGCCCAATCTATTCCATTACTCACTGAAGCACACCAGTTGCCCCTAAGGCTACAAGCTGACCAGAGAGCGTTACATCATATCGAGCGCATGCACCGCGCCCCAGATGGCAAAGCACTCATTAATAGGCTGATTCGGCGCCCGCTCTCTCGCATGGGGAAAATAGCGGCTTTGTTTACTGGCATTACTGGCAATTCGGACAAAACCACCTCTGTGACATCATCGAAAGGGCACAGTCAATGCATCTTCCCCATTCACCTGTCAATTCCAGGAATACGCAAAAAGTGTGACCAACCTGTTTCGGCACTATTCCAATTAGCCCAGTCACACTTATTTGAAGAATTTGGAGATTACGTTAAAGTATTTACGGACGCATCTGTACGCAGCGACGGCCTCGGCGCTTCTGCAGCTTTCTTTTGTCCTTCCACAGACATCAGACGAGTGTTTAAAATACCTCACCCGTCATCATCAGTGACTGCGGAACTCGCAGCGATTGATGTCGCCCTTAAGTACGTGCAAGAAGGACTGCCTACATCGAAAGTCGTCATCCTTACAGACTCTCGTGGTGCCCTTAGCAGACTCACCGGAAAAGAGGCCGACAGCCCTATTCTATGCAGTATCGTAGAATCAGCCCACAAAATTCTCTCAAGCGGGATGGCCCTAGCTGCCCAGTGGATACCTTCACACGTGGGCATTGCTGGAAATGAAGAGGCTGATCGCCTCGCTTCATCTTGCAATCATGATGACTGTGACTGCCCGGAAATTTCGTCTATGATGGACAACGCTCGTCTGCTTATACGCCGCCACCTCCTAAAGCAGCACCCAGACCAGCGTGTCGCGAAAGGATCGTTTCCTCCCCGTGTTCGTGGTCGTGGCTTGCCTCGTCGTTCCAGAGCACTGTTATATAAACTAAGAGTCGGTTCAGTATTGGTGCGCGAACGCTTATTCCGTCAAGGACGTGTGAACAGTCCGTTGTGTGCAGCTTGTGGCTCATGTGAAACACTTGAGCATCTTATAATACACTGTCCCGCGTTTGCTACGCAGCGGGCTTTGCTGATTAAGGAATATAAATTCCTCGGACTTAAATGCGCGACCATCGACGATTACCTCTTTCCGAGAGGTTGTGTATCTCGACGCGACCAGGCCCATCGAGCTCTGCTGACCTTTATGGACCAAACAGATCTGGCCACCCGTCTATAAGCGTTCCTTTTTTTTGTGTGTGTGTGTTTACCTATTTTTGTCCAAGTCTTCGTCAATTTTTTTTCTTCACTTACCTATCTCCTTTCCTCTTTTTCTCCTCCTAACTTCCTTTCCTCTGTCTCTTCCCTCCTCCCGAAAGAGCAGGCAGGCGTTGTGCCCCTCTTGGTGGCAGTTGCCAGCTTGCTCTCTCCCTCTTTTCTGTGTGTCCTTGTGCTTGTATGTATACAAATCAAATAATAATAATAATTCCCGTGCAAGCCACAATGCAGCCTTGTAGGATCAAACGATCGCCATCAAGTTTTGTGTGAAACTCGGCAAGTCCGGAGTGGAAACTTTTTCTGTGATAAAGAGCTTTGGTGATAATTGGTAGTCATAACCTCAAGTGTACCGGTGGCATAAGGCCTCTTTAGAAGGCCGTAAAGAGGTCAGCGATGAAACCCGCCCTGTACGGCCGTCTACGACGATCACCAATGACAGTGCGCCAGTCCACACCACCTTCATGGTGACCCGCTTCCTTATCGATTCAAAGGTACTAATTGTTCCCCAGCTGCCCTACAGTCCTGACATGACTCCTCCAGACTTCCTTTTGTTTTTGTGCTAGAAGACTCCTTTGCAAGGACATAATTTCGGGACAGTTGACAAAGTCAAAGAGGCTTGCATCAAGGCTTTAAAGGATAATCCGGAGGAGGCCTACCATGACACCTTCGATGCCTGGAAATCTCACTGAAAGCAATTCATCATCGCAGGAGGAGCCTCGTTGAAACCTTTAATTGTTTTGTACTGATCTGATCAATACATCTGTTTTAATCAACTTACTGACATAACTTTTCGGACAGACCCTGTATGAATGATTTATTTGCCTACGTTCATGCCTACCTACCTATCACTCAGTCCTTATGCATTCGTTATTTTACGCTGTTTCGTAATACGTGCCGTTTAGCACATTTGATAACGTAACATTTCTTTTAAATACGAAGTCTTCGTGTATGCCGCTGTTCTTCTTTCGCAATGATTATAAATGGGAGCAAGTTTTCCGCGTTGGTCTCGCAATTTCGCTAACTTTCGTGCTGATGCTAGGCCCATCGATACACACGCAACATTTTGTCTCTATTTTAAAATTTTCACCAGAAAGAAAAGTAAGTCGCGCTTACAACTGCTGCATGCACGAAGCACACTTCAGAGAGCTGATATTCTACTCTGCTTTCTTTTTTAAGGTAAGAAGTAGTAATAAAAACGAGGGTCTGTGTACACACTTTACCCTCCTTTCCGTTTCTTCTCAAAGGGACCCTGCAACATCTTTCCAAATAGTCGTCGAACGGCTTCGTGAAAAGAGCCTATTGCCTCACGACTCGACTGTCGCAAAAAAGTTTTCGAATCTGTCATGTACGAGCAGAGTTACAGCGATTTGTCGCACGCTTCAAGCACTGTCTCTCTTCTTTCGTACTAGCGAGCGCGCTGAAAGCTAAGCTGGGAGGGGGATCGCAAAGGGGTAAGATGCGTCCCTTCGTCAGCGCGTCATGACCTTGAACACTTTTGTTTCCTTTTTACAGCTCATTTCGTATGGCATTGCACTGGCGATTGACCAGTCGGCTTGCAGACATTTAATCCCTAGAGCTACAGCCGAGCGAATTAGTTTAAATTTTCTTTTCCTCATCAGAACACAATGCGATGGCGAGCAGTGAACAAAAATCTTCGAAATTGGGCTTCCAGTACATTTGACAGACACCGGTAAAACAGTGCGGACGGTAATACATAGTTAGCAATCCACATATGAAACAGTCGAATTATATACTACGAATCATGACATTCTGCTCTTATTCTGATAGGTCAGTACTTGACGAGTAACAACTCAACGGACAAAGAACACTCGTGTTTCTAGCAAGAATAAATACAACATCTGTAAAGCATATTGCCACACGCGCTCCTTTCTTTCCATTTGTTACGTTGGCGCCCCCTTACACTTGTCACTACTGCCTTGCGCAAGCCGCGCCAGAATGTCTGGGAACGTTCCAGATTATTTTAGCATAATCTGTTAAGATTAAACGCGGAAACGCGAGCAGCTGAGTCTACACTGAAACTAACGCGGACACCAGCGATAAGGCTGGAATGTTCGATGTCGCATGTATAAATGCCGACGCGCCTTACCGCAGAGCACTTTATCGACGGCCGACGCTCTGTTCGCCGCTATCAGTGCACAGTGTGTATTGCTTGTAGTTTGACTTTCCGTTTCGCGGCCCCAAGTTAGTCCAAATAAAGAGTTTCGTCTTGGACAAGCAGACTGCTGCCTGCGTCCACGTCACGACTCCGTGACAATATTTTGTCAAGATTTCGATATCTCGCGATGTATACGTGGCTCTACTGCTCCGGATTTAAACCGATCATGATGTCAGTAAATGCGTAGATGATTTGGCCGTCGTTTTGAGTATCGCAGTTCACAAATGTTCAGGGCTCCTCCTAAAACGACGAGAGCTGCTGTCTTATTGCAGGGGACTAAAAGTAAAATGGCAGTTTTCACTTGTGGCCCATGAGAGTGCTCCTGCGACACTCAACTGCTTATGCTGTGTTTGCATTCACTTCTCACTTGTCACAAAGCGCTGTAGCCTCGAATATACTAAAGCCACATTATCTATCATCCGACGGCCAACTCATTTGTATATATTCAATTGCTCAGTAACTTCTCCATTCAGGAATCTGGTTTAAGTTTCCTTTGACATTTAATTCATTATTAATTTGAAAAAGAAACTACGAAGTCAACATGAAAATCTTTCGAGTTCTTCAGACAAGTGTTTTTAAACAAATCTATAGCAACCGCCCATCTTCCAGCTTCGTGGCGACGTGCTAAAATTCTACGTTTGCACAAGTTTAGTAACAAACAGACGTTAGCTAACTGGTGACCTCCTACTCTTGCACACTGCTGGAACGTATAGTTTATAGAAGTATTTCCTTATAATCCACTACCATACTAAGTGATTACCAGCGTTGATTTCGTCCTGATATTCACACATTACCGAAGCTTTCACGGTTGTTTTCACGCTTCACAGTGTTATAATACCAGATCTTAATTGGTACACAGACGTACAAATATCAAGTGCCGCAGACGTTCCTTTCCTCGCATCACGGTTCAGGTGTCCACCGAGAAGCGAGGCCTGGCTAGCGAATTGGAAGGCGAGGCGAACGACGCGCGATTACTCTGTCGCGTTCAACTTTTGAAGTTTTTCCTGAGAAAAATTCATGGCTTGCCCCCATGCCCTATTGGGTAAATGTGGGCAAGTGGCGTGTGCGTGCCTGACGTATACTACTTTTATTTATTTATTTATTTATTTATTTATTTATTTATTTATTTATTTATTTATTTATTTTCACTTCCTCTCTTTCTTTCTGTCGCATTTCGCGATGCTCCCTCCTAGCTTTTTGCTTCCTCCATGGCGGGAATTTGACCATCATCAGCGTGCTTAACAGCGCAACACTACACTTGCTACAGGCAACAATGACTGCTCATATCCAGGCAGCAATGAAATGTGGCACCGTGAAATGACAAGTCACCTCGAAAACTTCAATGAAAGATCGGATTGCTGTATCATAAACGGCTGATCGCGGACAAGTCAACGATCGAGACAGCATCAATTATTGGAAAATGGCGCATACAAACAGGCATGTGACCGGCGCAACTTCGAGGGCCACATTTCTTAGCGCTCAAAAATGCCGGGTTTTTGCGTACGACACCGAAATCTCAGCTTCTGAAACCTTTGCTTACATGTCTAATTGCAAGGGTATTTTGGAGAGCCGTAAACACTGGTTTCCGTGGCCTAGGAGTTAATCGTTTTGTCACATCTGGTCGTTGCTCGCGTAGTCGCTTTGCACGCCTTCTAATTGCTGCGGGGGCTTTTTGTTTGTGGCGTAACCGGTGCGAGGCTGTTGCAGCAGGTCACCGTCGTCGTGCTCTGTTTCCAATTCTGGAACGGTTGTACTCGGAACTGCTGTCTTTTTTGTCGGAGGAATTGTTCTTCCTTGGGGAAGAGGAATTTCTACGGCAGTGGTCGTGCCGCTTCCTGTCGGTAGTGAATGGACCTGTGCGGCTAGTTTTTAATCTGACCTGGTTCTTGTAGCCAGGTTATCACACAGTGAATATTAATGCATAAATTCAGTTTGTATTTATTATTTCTGTGTGTACATGTCCCCGTAGCCATGTAGGTTCTTGTATATACACATTTCATGCTAAAACTGTAAATTATGTAAATTACATGTACCATAAAATCTGCTGTACATACTGCTGTACATATTTGCTGGCATGTTCAGCAAGTCATGTGCACTGTCTATATGCATCGTCATGTACATTGTATATATTGTGATAAGTGTGCGCATGCTAGTTCTTAGTAGCATGCATTCGGGACACCCTGTGGACTTCGACATTTCTGTTAAAACGTTTTATGTGTATTGTCGTTCGTCATTTGTGTATGTTAATGTTCTTGTTGTACGGACACTGTTTCTAAATGTTCAATGTCCTACGATGAAATAAACTTTTTATAAACACAAAACAGAAGCCCGTGATAAACGCGTAACACAATTGGGGCGCGCTAGCACGCTGCTACTTTAGTGCGTGTGGATATACGGCTGCGTTCCTTTATCAGCGGCCGCTTCACGCGTTTCGATGGTCGTGGCATGATAACTCGACGCTGACGCACTGATAAGCATCGCTCGGTCTTGTTTGCAGAGGGGGGTGGGGAAGGGTGAGAGTTTGCGATTGTCAAGCAGAGAAACCTTTGCAGCGCACTTAGAACCATCCATTTGAGTACCCCTTTCGATTTTGAGACAGGAGCCTGTCGAAGGTCAAAGCTATGCCATGTGCCGCATGAAAAAGCGTTGTTGCGTCAGCAGATGCCGACGCTTATCTCACCGCCAGTTATGCCGCGAAGCTTGCCCAACCACTCTACATGGCGAAGCCGTGTAGTATGCGGCGATAAACGAATGCAGCCTTGTATTCACCAAAGTTCGTTACAAAGCCCTTGAGCAGCGACGCACGCGAGAGCGTCCATTTAGGCAAGTTTCAGCGCAAAATATGTGCTTGATTCCGAGGCCATTTGAAGAAGCCTACACTTTAAATTTGATGTGATACAATTCAAGCAATAATTAAAATGTGAGCACTCGAAATCATTCAATGCATATTTAGTCACGAAAAAATCGTGGTTTTAACTACACACCAGTACCGCTAATGTGTAGTTTGGATCATTTTGCCAGATATAATGTTTTTTTTATTGTTGTTTTCTAAATGTGGGTCTCAGTGAGCCTGAGCACTCTGTATAGGCATCTATAGTTTGGAATCCGTTTCATAAGGATGATATTAAAAGGACTGAGTCCACTCCAATAAAAGACGTTCGTTTTATTTACCATCGCTGCGATGGAGACCATTCACCTCTAGCCTTTCTACTCTCAACAGATACCCAAAATGACAGCACTTCGCCGCAATGAAAGTCTAAAATTTCTGCACGCCTTAATGAACTATGCATGCTATGTTGAACTGTCCTCTATCGGTAGCGCACGCAACCGAAATCTTGATATTTCTTTCTATTTCTCTATCTCTCTGTAGACGGTCTGTCGGCTTCTATCTTTTTCTCTCTATATCTCTTCCTTTCTAAGTCTTCCTCCCTTTGTCTGTTTCTTTCTCTGTCTTTCTGCCTTTTTTTCTCTTTTTTCTATTTCTTTTTATTTCTTTCTATGTCTGTTTCTCCACCTTTCTGTGTGTGTAGTCAGTTTTTCGTGTTCTATATTTTTCTTTGTTTCTTCCCTTTATATCTATCTATCTATCTATCTATCTATCTATCTATCTATCTATCTATCTATCTATCTATCTATCTATCTATCTA
Source organism: Rhipicephalus sanguineus (assembly GCF_013339695.2). Lineage (NCBI taxonomy): Eukaryota > Metazoa > Arthropoda > Arachnida > Ixodida > Ixodidae > Rhipicephalus > Rhipicephalus sanguineus. Next base: position 142,757,650 of record NC_051185.1, read on the forward strand.
TCTATCTATCTATCTATCTATCTATCTATCTATCTATCTATCTATCTATCTATCTATCTATCTATCTGTACTCGTTGTCACATCCTCCTTTCCCTCCTCCTAACCCTCACATTTCTCCTCCTCACCCCTACATTCCTTTCCTACCACTTTGCTGTGTTGTACTGTACAAGGTTCTGCCAGCGTACCTGTATAGTCGAATGACGAACCCGGTGAAACGCCTTAGATAAATCTACTTGTAGCATTGCCAGTTGTTCATGCGAGTGGGAACAATATTCCAATACTGTGCGGGCGATGGGTTGGTTGGTTTGCATTGAACGACATTTCAGACCGCAAGTCTGGTGGGCACCATTAAGTATTGACAGTGCAAATTGTAGTTCAATAACATTTGCTGGCAGGCTAGTTGGTGACGCATAGTTCAAAAACAGCACAAACGAAACGAAACGAAACACAAGAAAGACACGGGACACAGTGCTGTCCCGTGTGTGTCAGCAGTCTGTCGCGTGTCTTCCCCGTGTTTCATTTTGTGCTGTTTTTACCTACGAACTGAGCAAACTGTAGCCTGTTTGATAGTACTTTTGCAAAAATCTAATAGTCGACGTTACACAGTGTAATCAGTCTGTAGCCGTCAACATGACGAAGCCTTTCTCTGTCCGGGAATCTTGGAATTAGGACAGTGTGGCTCCTTGCAAAAGATCGAGAAAGGGTCCCCAGATTCAAAGTTTGCGTAAATATGTCCAGCAGTACCGGGCACAGTAAGGATTTAAAGGTTTTATAAAACTCGCCCGACATTCAGTAAGCTCCTGGCGTTTTTGATATCTGTGATGGGTCAATAGTAAGTCCTATTTCCTGTAAAGTGATTGGCCCAATGATAGACTCACTCTCCTCGGCAGTTAAAGGCGTTGACATGACAGAAACTTTGTTACTTGGTTTTCCTTTTGTTTTTCAGAAGAGCCGCTCAACAAGGTATTGTAGTAAGCTTCAAATTCTGATATGATTTCACTTGTATTAGATACCAATGACCCTTGCGAATAAAAATTTAATATAAATTTGCTTCTTGCGTCGCGGTATTCACCGAGTAAGGCTTGCCGTGTGGGTTACTCGGAATGCAAAGTACAATCATTGCGCGATCTAACACGCATTGCCTCGTACTTCTGGAATGCATATTGGCATTAACAATTTAATTTGTTTTCCTTTCTCGATTATGCTAACGTTGGCTGCACTACATTTAAAGGTGTAAAACTATGGTACAACGATTGCTCTACTGGTCTGATTTTTATTGGTCAACTTTCAAAGCCTATGTCGATCCACTCTCTGTGAAGCAAGGCTGGCCGTTGTCGCCATTTCTTTTTGCCCTTTACTTGGAACCGCTATGCATAAGCGTGATTCGATCTTGTAAAGTTCAGGGTTTCAGTGTTTATGGAAATGACGTAAAAGTATTTGCGTATGCGGATGACCTGGCGTTCTTTTGTAGAGACATTTCCAGTATAAAAACAGTGGTGTCCACAATTGGGGAATTTGGAACCATTTCTGGTGCACGAATGAACTTTTCTAAAGGTTTGGGACTCTGGTTTGGCCCATGGACTTATAAAACAACGTATTTCGAAGGTGTTGCATAGTCCTGTGTACCACCGAAATACCTTGGCGTTCCATTGGATGCACATAAGTCAAGCGCACATTACTGGAAAGAACGTGTACACAGCTTAAAGCGTTATGCCCAGGTGTTTATTTCCCATAATCTCTCAATATTTGGCAGAGCTAAAGCAGGTATCTATTACTGGCAACAAAAATATTCTACCTACTGCAAATACTCCATTGTTCTGGGGCTTATATCCACACGTTTCACGGAATATTTGCTACCTTTATTTGGTCATCAAGCTATGAGCCAATGGGACGTGACAATGTTTTTACACCAGTCTATGCAGGTGGTCTTGGGTTGGTGCACCTCTTTGTCAGACAAGTGGTGTCTCGTTTCTTCTATTTTCGGGACTGTGCTCATCCGCTGCTTCGAACATTATTACAAGTGAATCTTGCCGATGTATTGCCATGTTTAGTGGTGTCTGCTAATTGTGTCTCGTCCCCCTATTTGCAAGGATTCATGCGTGAAGTGTATGAATCAGTGCGTTTTCTGACGGTCAGATTCTCTCATGACTATTTATTTTATAGCTCAGTGAAAGATCTATGTAATGATATATTAAATATGGTATTTCCTGCACCTTTGTACCGGTCTCTATATGATGGACTGCCTGGACATGACGTGCTTGTTCGTGTGAAGAAAATGCATATTCTGCCAATATTCAAGACTTTTTCTACAAAGCGCATAGAGAAACGCTACCTGTAAAGGCCTGGTTAAGCAGCTAAGGCATCTTTGTATTTTCGATTCATTGTCACCTCTGTGAAGTTCCAGAAACTATAGAACATTGTTTCATCAGCTGTAAGGGTGCCATTCTATTTTGGGACCTCCTACAAAGGGCTTTTAAAAAACAAATTGGTTTATATTCTTATAACATACGTTACCTCGTGCCACCCAAGAGCAATTCTATGCCTTTCGACATGCTCTTGCTAATGGGTATGCACAATTCCCGGAAAACACACATGATAGACAGGCATGCGGATCAAACTGTATCGTCACGCATGCATTTTATACAAATGGCTCTAAAGCTAAAAAACATTTATCAACAGCTACAGTTACAGCCGGACTGGTATCGACTGTTCATGGTATCGACTGTTCAAACCACGAACACCCCAAAGTGATAAGATTCAGCTCTCTTAATGCACAACACTTTAAAGGTGCTCGTGGTGTTGTGGATGTGAAGCTGCGCAGGCGCGGGGTTACCCATATATATTCTTGTGTTTCTTTAATAAAACTTCAGCTGGAAGTTAGCGCTTGTGTGTGTCGCATTCTCTTGTCTTTCGTCCCCGAAGTTCGCGCTATATAGCTGTTCAGATGGAGTACCAAGTAGCCCAAACAAGCACCTTGCTAAGAAGAGGACGAAAATGGCGCGTGCCGGTTCATGGTGATGATAACTTTCTATTTACGACACGCGGTGAACCTCGACCTTAACAGTTCTGCTGTAAAATTCCGCGCTTGCGTAGAGAACACAGCGCTGATTGTTCCGAATCCGGTTTGATAATTTAGCACTACATTCTTGTCAGGCCGTAGTCGCCGCGTGGGTGGTGAAATAGGAAATGACGGAGATAAGTCGAATAGATTGTCCATTGTACTCCTGCACGCTCTAGCGGCTTTGTATCATACGATGTCGCACTCGCTACGTATCAGACGTCGAGTGAATTCCGGCGTCTTATCGCGGCATCCTGTTGAAAGAGACCTCTCGTCTTTCCAAAAGCATAGTGGGAGTCGCCTCCCGCATAGTGGGAGTTAAGCTTGCTACAATCAACCAGAGGTGCTTGATCCACAGACCCACGATGACAGGCAGCGGAGGACGATTCATGTATCGTGTGCGCGGCTATGGCAGCCATGTCGAGGGTAGGCTGGTCGAGTTTTTACGCGAGCTCGATGCAGTGTGCGTCTGCAGTTGGTGCGGCCTGGTGACGAGAGAGAAGATGGACCTAATGTCTTGTGGAGACATTCTGTGCAAGGAATGTTCTCGCGAAATACATTCTAGGCAGTGCCCCGTTCACCGTAAAACTGTATCTCGCGCCATGGAAGTGCAGTTGCAATATAACTACAGCCTCGCGAGCGAGAAAGTTCGCTGTGTGAATGTGATGCGAGGTTGCCAGTACAAAGGGGACCTTTGTGACTTAGATACTCACCTGCAGAAAAGCTGCGCCTTCCACATCGTCGAATGCGCCAGGTGCAGGAGGGGTGTGGCCTACAAGGATATGTCCGCTCACTTCCCAACATGCAAAGGTGCATCGCAAGCCTCGTCAAGTTCAAGTGCTGCCAAGTCTCTACTGGTAGAGTTCGCTAACGCTCGCCAGGAGCTCGACCGCGCGTCGACCTCATCAAATATTAGCGGCATGCCTTACGAGCTTCGCAATGCTGTCACGTCGGCGAGCGAAATGCTCGACAGACTTCAGACTCAACTCGCTATGCTTTGTTCATCCATTTCGGACGGAACTTTGACACTAGCGCCACGACCTGAACAGGTGCCTGCCATGAGACAGGGGTCAACGACCAGGTTTTCTTGACGTACGGCTACATGCTCTTTTGTCAGTGACGCAAGGCTTTTCCACGAAGAATTCTAGTGAGTACCGATGTTGAAAGGCAGCTGAATAAAGCGAATGTTTCTACCCGCAATACAGTCCTCTTACGTTATAAACTTTCGCTAGGCATGCGCGTTTCTGTCTGTATTTCAGTGAAGCCTTTCATTAACTTCGCAAAAATTGAAATAAATGGAAAGGGTCTCTTATAACGGCTTAATTTGGTACCTTCCCAGTGTAGGAGGAAGTTATATTGCATCCTTAATTTAATGCGACATCGCCAATTGAGGCAGTACTGCAATTAGTAGCACTATTGCAACAACTGCAGCGTCATTACAGTGCATCGATCGTGAAACCAGCATAAATTGTGGCATTGGATCGCAGTGGGAACACTGGTGCACGCTGGCGCTTAGTGCCATTGACACCAGTGCGACCGAGCTAACTTGAAAAGAGCTGCGTCGCTCTGGTTGGGACACTAAAGTTTCACCGCTATATGAAGCTTGGGCGCACTGAAAAGCGCTGGAAACGCTGGAATTTTAACTGGAGCTCTATGGCGCACAGCAGGTAAGGTACTGTTTGCGTTTGTACCGCGCTGTATTCGCAATGTGCGCAGCCTATAGGTGGCGCGCAAAGTAAACCAACATTAGAGTTACTGTATATGCTACCTTTAGGTAGCAGAGTTGCGCATCTGTCTTCTAAACGCCGCTAGCAACCATGCATTGCGGAAAAGCTGCCGCTTGGGACAATTATTGTATTTCTTTGCGCCACCGCTGCAGCGAATTGTATTGACACCAGACATCGATAGTTAAGTTAATCACCGGCCTTCGACGCGCCAAACATGTCGATCGGCGCCGCGGTAGGCATGTCGCCTGCAGAAACGGAGAGCGGCTTCGGCGCATACCTGTGTTTGCTTGCCAGACCTATGCGCAACTCTGCTACCTAAAGGTAGGATATACAGTAACTCTAACCAAGATGGCGAGTGGGTCGGAAGCATGGAAGCGTGTTGTAGAGCACGTTTCGACAAATGCGTGGCACTACGCCACTTTCATTACGCGACACCGTGATCCACATTGAAATGGATCACAACTATATGTACTGGCTGTTTCACACTTAGGGGAAATCTCGGAGCGCATGGCATCGCTCATGAGGCGAGTGCTGTGGTCTAACGCCAGCAGCAGCTCGCAGAAGGCGCAGACGTTTTAAGAGCGTTGTGTTGAACCGCGTCGTATTCTACGGCGACGCGCGTTGGCCGCATCGTCGGGAAGCGTGCTACTTTCAAGGGCAGTGCACGGAGACCGAGCACATTTTGGTACCTCTTGTCGCTGCGTATCATGGTAGCACACACAGTAAATAAATATATGTTCACCCTCCAGTAATCTGGCTTTCTGAAAGAACAAACAAAGCACGCTGTCAAAAGAGGTTTAAACCCCAATTTTGCCAATGAAGGCTCAGAGTTTGGTGTCGGCACAACGTTTAGTAAAGATTATCGGCTCAGGTCCAGCAGTAACGATGCGATTCGCGCACTGCTCCTGAGAGTAGCACGTGCGCTTCCAGAAAATGCGGCCAGCGTACGCTGCCGTAGCCGACGACGAGGTTCAAAACTAAGTCCTCGAGCGTGAGCACATGGGCGAGCTGCTGCCGCCGCCCGAATCCAGCGCTCGCCGCATCGCGATGCCATGAGTTCGGGGTTTTCCCCTAAGACCGAAACAGCCTGTGCATAATCAGGGGAAAACAAGCACAAATTTGTAGCACCACCATTCATGCGGTGGCGCAGACGAAGAAGCTGGCTCAGCGCGATTTGCGAGCGGCGAGCGACTCTTCGTTCTCCGCTGCATTGACCCGATCGTGTCGGCAGATGCCGCTTCGGTTTTCCCATGAATAAATGTGGCGACGACGCACACCGTCGGCTGCTGACACGCCGTTCCCTACCAATTAAACCGTGTAGTATGCGGTCGTGTAGTGTAGTATGCGGCGAAGCCGTGTAGTATGCGGCGATAAACGACTGCAGCCTTGTATTCACCAAAGTGTGTTAGAAAGGCCTTGAGCAGCGACGCGCGCGAGAGCGTCTATTTAGGCAAGTTTCAGCTCAAAATATGTGCTTGATTCAGAGGTCGTTTGAAGCAGCGTACATCTTAAATTTAATATAATAGCGATTCAAACAATAAGTAAAAGGTGAGCAATCAAAATCACTCAATTCATAATTAGCGATGAAAAAATAGTGATTTTAACTACACATGACTATTGCTAATTTGTAGTTTGTATGGTTTTGCCAGAGCTAGTGTTTCTATTTTAATGTTGGTCTCGGTGAGCTTGAGCACTCTGCATAGGCATTTATATATTGGAACCCGTTTCATAAGGATGATATTAACAAGATTCAGTCCACCCAAAAGAAAGACGTTCGTTTTATTTAGCGTCGCTGCGAAGTAGACCACTCATCTTCAAACACGTCGCTGCAATGAAAGTCTAAAATTCCTGCACGCCTTAATGAACCATCCATGCTATTTGAACATTCCTCTATAGGTAGCACGCCCAACCTAAGTCCTTTGCCATTGCGATCTAGAAATGAGTTGTACCAAACAGGGTTAGTTTCCGTAAACTCTGCAATGCACTGCCCTGAATTCTTCAGCACGTGCCCATGACCAATTTTCTATCTTCAACTGACAAGGGAAGTTATCGCCACTCCTATAACCCGTGACCCGCTTCAAGGAGTAAAAATAAAAATGCAATAAAGAAGAGTAAAATATGCTAGGTCTAATGCCCGTAACATAGACGTGGATGTCTGAAGGCTCGTTCACACATGCGACTAGCGCCGGTCGCGCGAACAGTTAGGTTAGTCGCAAAGCGATGGGTCGCAGATGGCAGCTCTGGTCGCAAAGCGGCTGCTTTGGCTCACTCGCTCGATGCTCAATTGTTCAGTTGTGTGGCTGCGGTCGCAAGCCTGTGAACCAATCACATGCGCAGTAAGAGGAACCCAGCTTATTTTACGGGGCAATGGCAATGCGAGCTATGTGCGAGCAGCGTGAATTCTGTGTGAACATCGGTCGCCTTGTGTCGCTTTTAGGAGCTGGCTCGCCAGGTTCTTAAAGGGGTCATGAACCACTCCTCGGGCTTGGCGTGAAAAACACCCTGGAATGAGTCGGACCCTTCCCACGAATATATAGCCGAAAGAATTTTAGGGGCGAAGCTCCTTAAGGCGGCACCCGTTCGTCCCTCGTAGTCGTAGTCGTAGTGCGTAACCAGTCTTACGCTTTGACCTCCAAGGTGGTGCCGGTGGGAGATTTTTCCTGTGCGTTGTTGAACATAAAAAATTCGCAGCGGTAGCTAAAAGCCGACTTCTTCTGTCTTTCATTCCCATTAGCAGCCATTCTTTACCTCCAAGGTAGTGCCTGGTGAGATTTCTCCTGTGCGTGATTAAACAATAAAAATTTTGTTCAAAACGCCGTTAATTGATGAAATAAACCAACGAAAGACGCCAGATGTTTTGTAAAAGCAAAACGGAAGAACGCCAGATGTTTCTAAAGCAAAACGAAAAGACGCCAGCTGCTTAACGAAAGACGCCAGATGTTTTCTAAAGCAATGGTTTTCTAAACAATGAAAATTCACAGCGTACATGTAAAATTAAAGTGAGCTGCAAGGCGTCATAACTCATCGAACCTTTAGTATAAACGCGCCCGATCTCACGTCGGTGATGATGTACTGGGCAGAATTCACGGAAGATTCACGGTTTACCGATGAACCTCCGCAGCTTCGCCCACTCATCATCATTCACTCCGTGGATATGCTGTGATTTTTTTTTCGAAAAGCTAAAGTAGGACCGGAGATATAGCGATCGCTATATTTACCCTCTCAACTCCCTCTCAACTTGCTTCATTCCGGAGGAGAGAGGGGGCGCCGGTCGAGGTGCCCGCCCAGTGCATTACGTCACCTCGCTTCAATGTTGTGTGGTTTCCTTTCCGCGTAACTCGGCGGTGTTGACGGCTGCTGCTGGAAACTAATACTTCCGGTCAGCTGCTTCTCGCTGCGCGGCGCGGTCTATCGTGTCTGGGTTGTAAGCGCTGACGCGATCTACTTGCATTGATACTGACGTTAGTTTGCTTATGTCGCACTGATATTGATACTTCGCATTGGTAAAGTCGTTACCTCGCTTATGTCGTTTTTCCATTAAATCAAAATTAAACTAAAAGGAAAAGCTGGCAAGCCCTCGGCGTAGCCGATTGGCACGCATGTACACTCAGTATACGCTTTTAGATAACGAACTCGCCAAGGCGGCCTTCCTCAACGCACGGAATAAAAGCCCGTGCGGAGAAAACGCGACGCAAAAGAAAAAAAATTCCACAGCATATCCACGGATGATGATGAGTGGGGCGAAGCTCTCGTACGGCAGGATCTTGGCGGCGGCGTCGTGCAGCTTCACGCCCAGTACATCATCAACGACATGAGATCGGGCCGGTTTATACTAAAGGGTCGATGAGAGTCATGGCGACTTGCAGCTCACTTTAATTTTACATGTACGCTGTGAATTTTTATTGTTTAATCACGCACAGGAGAAATCTCACCAGGCACTACCTTGGAGGTAAACAATGGCTGCTAATGGGGAATGAGAGACAGAAGAAGTCGGCTTTTAGCTAACACTTACACTTCTACTTCTACTAACGTTTCCTACTGGAACATGCCAATGGCTGCTAATGGGGAATGAGAGACAGAAGAAGTCGGCTTTTAGGTTAACGCGCACGCTGCGAATTTTTTATTGTTCAACAACGCACAGGAGAAATCTCCCACTGGGACCACCTTGGAGGTCAAGATCTGGTACTAGCGTTAAGACTGGTCACGCACTACGACGAGGACGAACGGGTGCCGCTTTAAGGAGCTTCTCCCCTAAAAAAACGCGATTCTTTTTAAGCCGCCGCTGTGAACGGGAGGAAACGAGATAAAATGTCCTACGACCTTCCGACGGCTGCAGCCCGCCTGCCTGTGGGCGAGAGCGAGGAAATCAGACAATCAGAAGTGTCGTAATGCAAGCGAGATTTAAGAAAGCGTCGCGACGTATGCGCGCGCGAAGAAAAATAAAGCAGAAAAGAAAGAAACGCGAGAAGAGAGTCGTTTTAGGCTGGCCCCAGCAGCGTGCGGGATGGCCAAGCAAAGCCGTCATGAGATTACCAAGGATTACTTTGGCCTTGTGAACGCCGCTTCTGAACTGCCCAGCTGTGTCGGCCGTGTGTGCGCGTTTTGTTCCTGCTCCCGTCGCTGGACATGAAATGCGTAGTTTGACGACAGTGCAGTATGCGGATCTTACTGCGGGTGGGATATGGTGTGACAATGTCCCGGCGACTCGCGCGAGCCTGCCGCTGTGTATATTACCAAGCAGGTGATGGGCACGCTGCGTTCGCGGTACCATCGGGAACACAGTGGTAAGTAATACTTATGTTTCCTCTGTTCGTGCGTCCTTATCGTCGCTCGGGCAGCTGTAGGTGTCGTTCTGCACATTGTGTAGCGTGAAAACTGGAATGACAAATAGAAAAAAAAGAAAGAAAACTCATTAAGCTCACAGCGACGATGTGTAATGCGTGTTCAGAAACTCCTGTGACTATAGCACATGCTTCGCACGGCCAGCTAATCGATTCGCGAGTGCGCCGTGAAAAAAGATATTTGTTCAACATAATTTCCTTCCTTGCGGTAAAGCATAAATGAAGCAGAGTGCTTTCAGGGAGCATACACTAAAACAAAAAAAAAGCCGCTATTATCACGCTGTGATGTGATGAAATGTGCACTGAGGCCAAATTTGTTTTCTGTTTATGCTGTTTTGATGCTTGGATTTGCTTGTTTTGATCCTCCGTCTCGACGTCAATTTGTGCGCGTTGACATGTGGCACAATCGTCACATAATTATGACCATATGATGAAACATAATTATGGCTAAATGATGTGACAGACATCCGCTAAGGGGCAGTGTGTGTTGTGAACATGCATTTTATGGTATTGTCACTTCATTAGTCACATATCAGCACTGGAACTTGCCAGGGTTGATCGAAGGGTGTTCTGGGTGGCTGGATAGGGTTAAGTAACCCCGCAGGCTTAACAGATGGGGACTTTCGGCGCTGGCATTCGCGGCAGGCTTGAACGTATTGTTTAACGCAAGCGGCAAGTTTCGGCCAGTAGTATGACTTGCGTACCCTAGCGAGGGTTCGGGTGATGCCCAGGTGGCCAGATGAAGGTTCGTCGTGGCAGGCAAATAGAATTTCGTCACGAAGCCCTGCTGGAACGACCAATAGATAAGTTTTGTTGCTGGCAGCAGCGTTCTTCTTGTACAACACGCCCTGTCGCAAACAAAAGGATGACAATCCGCGGGCGATATTCGGGGGCAGAGATACGTTGCGGCCTTCTAGATGTTCCATTATAGGTCGCAATCCAGCGTCTGCTCGCTGCCGTGTAGCTAAGTCTGTTATGCTTACGGCTCCAAGAAAAGGGCAGTCATCTTCGAGGTGTTGAGCGGGAGGTTCAACTGGCGCGCGTGATAACGTGTCTGCATCTTCGTGTGCGTGACCTGACTTATACACGATAGTGACGTCGTACTCCTGCAGACGTAAGCTACACCGTGCTAGTCGTCCGGAAGGGTCTCGTAAGTTCGCGAGCCAGCACAGCGAGTGATGATCCGTCACTATCTTGAATGGGCGGCCATAGAGGTACGGTCGAAATTTAGCAAGTGCCCATACGACGGCAAGGCACTCCTTCTCCGTGGTACTGTAGTTGGACTCAGGGCGTGATAGGGTGCGACTTGCGTAAGCGATGACTCTTTCAACTCCCTCCTGCCGCTGCACGAGTACCGCGCCCAGACCGATGTTACTGGCGTCGGTGTGAATTTCTGTTTCGGCTTCCTCGTCGAAGTGCCCAAGAACAGGAGGTGATGCCAGGCGATGGCGAAGCTCGGTGAATGCAGTTTCTTGTTCAGAGCTCCAAACGAATGGTGTGTCGGCTCTAGTGAGTCGAGTAAGTGGTTCGGCAATTTTCGAAAAATTGCCTATAAAGCGCCGGTAGTATGCACATAGCCCAAGGAACCGCCGAACACTTTTCTTATCGGCAGGAGTCGGGAAGGCTGCTACAGCGGTGGTTTTCTCGGGGTCAGGACGAACGCCTTCCGCGCTCACAAGATGCCCAAGGAACTTCAGTTCTTCGTAGCCAAAGTGGCATTTCTGTGGCTTTAACGTAAGGTTAGCCGACCGGATTGCCTCGAGTACTTGTCGTAGTCGCTTCAGATGTTCGGAGAAGCTGGCTGAAAATACGACCACGTCATCTAAGTAGACAAGGCAGCTTTGCCACTTTAAGTCGGCTAACACAGTGTCCATCATGCGTTGGAAGGTAGCTGGCGCAGAGCAGAGACCAAACGGGAGCACTCGAAATTCATAGAGGCCATCCGGCGTGACAAAGGCTGTTTTTTCACGGTCGCGTTCGTCAACCTCGATTTGCCAATAGCCACTCTTCAAATCAAGGGAAGAAAAATACTTCGCTCGCCGTAGCCGGTCAAGAGAGTCATCAATACGCGGCAGCGGATAAACGTCTTTTTTTGTGACGTTGTTGAGTTTTCTGTAATCGACACAGAAGCGAAGCGTACCATCCTTCTTCTTGACCAGGACGACGGGTGATGACCACGGACTGTTCGAAGGCTGGATAACGCCATCGTCGATCATTTCCTTGACTTGCTCCTTAATGGCTGCGCGTTCTTTCTGCGAGAAACGGTATGGCTGTTGGTGGATAGGTCTTGCGTCATCGTAAGTGATTATCCTGTGCTGCGTGATTGGCGTCTGACTCACTTTAGACGATTGAGCAAAGCACGTCCTGAATTCAAGTAACAGCTCTCGCAAGGCCTTCTTGTGCTCTTCTGACAGTGCTTTGTTGATGTCAACATCTGTTACGGCTTGTCCATCGCGGCTACTGTCTTCACACGTAAAACACTCAATGACGTCCTCCAAGGCTTCAGCGTAGGCGACGGCAGTGCCACGGAACAGGTGACGATGCTCATTTGTGAAATTCGTGATCATGACCTCGGCTTGACCGTTCCTAATGTCAACGATGCCTCGTGCCACAGAAATTCCAAGCGCCAGCAACAGGGAGACGTTGCACTCTGCCAGTGTTTCACCATCACTTGTTCCTTCGGAAGACACCTGAATCATGATACTTGCACGAGGTGGTATTGTCACACTGTCGTCGGAAACACGAAGGGCGGCTGTACGGCGGCAGGTGTCCTTTGACGTAGCCTTGACTGTAGAAAAGGAAATGCAGCGTCTGCGTAGGTCGATTATGGCACCGTATTCCCGAAGAAAGTCCATTCCGAGAATTAATTCGCGGGAGCATTCGCGTAGCACGAGGGAGCTGACCAAAAACGTGGAACTTCGTATTTGTAGCCTCGCAGTGCACACACCAAGCGGCGTGACAACATGTCCTCCAGCAGTGCGTACGTGGGACCCTGTCCAAGGCATGATAACTTTCTTCAGTAGGCTGGCCAATTTCCCGCTAATAATCGAGTAGTCAGCGCCAGTATCTACTAGAGCAGTTACATTCCGACCGTCGATAAGCACAGGTATGTCCATTGAAATGTCGCCAGGCTGGGATACATGTGTCGTCGAATTTCCGTCGGTCCGATGTCTCGTCGATTGGAGGTCGAGGTCTTCATCACGTCGATAATCAGCGGCCTCGCCTCGAAAGGTCGCTGGCGTCAGTTTTCCAGGTGAGGGCTCGGAGATCGTCCTTGCGGCATCCGACTCCTGTTGCCCGAATAGGATGGCGACCGTGGTGATGGTGAACGCGACTGACGCCTGGGTGGTAGACGCTGCCGAGCGATAAAATCTTCAATTTCGGGTGGTCGCTGTCCGAACCGGGGACGGGGTGAATTGGCAGGAAAACCCTGAAGGCCAAGTCGCCGGTACTGGCACTCTCGGTACACGTGACCCGCCTCACCACAGTGGTAGCAGAGCGGTCGTCGGTCCGGCATGCGCCAAATGTCGGATTTACGCGCTGCGGGCCGAGTGTCCTCAAAATAAGGAACCGCCTGTGCAGACTGAAGTGTGGCATACGGGGTTGCTGCCGATAGCGGCACTGTTGCAGGTGAGATGTGTCCGAATGTGTCGGCATAACTGGCGTGCTGGAAGCCGCTCACCGGAGGTGGTGTCACCGACGACGGGACGGTGCGTCTCAAAGCGTCGGCGTAACTCACACGTCGAGGTTCACTTGAAGGTGCGAACGCCTGAAGTGGTGCAGGAACATGAACAGGTGCTTCGCGACGATGCGCTCCGAGCGCATGCTGCACTTCTTCGCGTATGATGCTGGCGATGCAGTTAGTGGTAGGCTGCTGCTGCGCCTGGTGCAACTGTTGCAGTTCGTCGCGGACAACCGAACGTATAAGCTGCCGAAGCGTTTCCACGTCAGTCGGGAATGATCCTAGGCTGGTAGTATAGGTAGCATTCACTTGCCGATCATACTGGTTGCGCTGCTGCAGCGCCTTCTCCATGGCGACGGCTTCAGTGAGGAACTCCGCAACCGTCTTCGGCGGACTACGAATGAGTCCACCAAAGAGCTGCTCTTTCACACCTCGCATCAAGTGTCGCAGCTTCTTGTCTTCCGGCATGTTTGGATCGGCTCGGTTGAACAGATGGACCATATCCTCCACGTACATAGCCACACCTTCATTAGGCATCTGAATGCGGGACTGGAGGGCCCATTCAGCTCGCTCTCGACGATCAGGGCTGGAGTACGTCTCGAGGAGCCTGCGACAGAACTCGCGCCATGATGTTAGGAGGCCCTTGCGGTTCTGGAACCATGTACGAGCACCATCCAGAAGACTGAAGTAGACATTCCTGAGTTTCGCGTCTTCGTCCCATCCATTGAAATCCGCTACGTGCTCGTACTCAGCCAGCCAGTCTTCCACGTCTTCAAAAAGACCACCACGGAAGGGACTCGGCACGCGCGGTTTTTGCAGTGTGTAGTAAGCGGGTGTACCTGCAGCTGCAGCAGCAGGGATGGCAGCAGGGGTGAGCGCAGTAGTATCCTCCATACCTGTCGACGTTGAAGTTGTACAGCAGGGCACAATCTCGGGGGCCAGTCCCCGAATTCTCCGGCTAGCACGGTGTACTGGCGTAAGTTCCGGTTTCTGGTTCGCGTTCCTGCTACTGGAAGGGGTCTGTTGCATAGGTGAGATTACCCAGCACCTCCACCAATAAAATGTCACGTTTAATACAAAGGCGACGTGCACAAGGCGGCGATACAAGGCCCCAAGTCCCGAACGGGGTCGGCACAGCACAGCCAAAACAAAGGCACTGGCGCGAGAGCTACTGCGTCTTCGTCTGCCTCTTTCTCGCTGGCATATTAAGCGCGTGGCAATATGCATATTTATAGCCTTTAGGGCATGTATTAGTTGTGCAAGGCTATTTTAATCACATTGGCATAAGTCAGTTGAACCTGTTGCACCACCTCGTTGAATCACCTTGTTTCTTCCCTCTCGATATTTTGTTTTGAATTATGTTGCCATAGTGTTTATGATCTGTACACAATATTCTCACTGTTGACAGAATTTCTGACAAGGTGAAAACGCTGGTATTGTGTCCAGGTCTTCTATTGTCCTCATTACAAGCACGCTGTTAATTTTTGCCATGAATCAATACCAAGTCGCCCAATATTCATTCCTAAACAGAGCAGCCGTGGCTGATCAAGAATCTAGTGTCCAGCGTGTTTAAATACAAAGTGAACCTCACTAACATTACACCCCTTTACACTATATTGCTACCTTGACTGCCATCGAAATATACCCGAATGGTGGTACACAGGACGAGAGTAACACTTCTTGTGTTTTTTTCGCATTTCATTACCTTCGTGTATTTTTCGTGCTATGTACTTTAAGTGAAGAGTTCACAAGGAACAACTTAGCAGCCTCACAATTATGCATTCGTTTCACGTTTCGTTATAAACTCTGCACTAAGTATAGTCAAGCGTGAGTCCTTGGCAAGAAATTCATTTTTATGGGCATAGAAAGCTTAATGAACTTCTTTCATTATTTTCAAGAAGACATTTCTGGCAAAGCAGCAAGAGTTGCTCGCCCACCACTTGTGTACGAGACAGTGTATCGTAGGAACACTCCACTGTGCCTCACTGTACACTATCTTGAACATTTCGTACATCTTACAGCATTTGGGCAAATACTGGGATTGATGCAGAGTGTTATGCATGATACTTTGTGCAACCTGTCCAGTTGCATGTGCATTTGCAAATTTCGCACTGTTCAAAACGACACTTAGTGGAACGGGCTTTATTCAGCAAACTTTATCCTAAAGTGGACAGTTGGGCGAGTTGATGTGTATTCATAGTTAAAGAAAGTGCGGAAAAAACCCCCACAGTACAGAGAAATGAGAATGAACGGCACAGGATGATGCGCTGCTAGCAACTGAAGTTTAATGCAAACCACAGAAAGATATACACACACAGTATGAACAAAGTACAAAATTAAAGAATCACGTAGTCGCAGAAAAAGTAAAAATATGTCTAAAAAAAGCCAAACACATGTTACCGCGCTTCACACTTCAATTGCTAGTACGCTTCAATTGCTTAACACACTTCAATTGCTAGTACCGCGTCTTCCTGTACCCTTCATATCTGTGTGTGTTGTGGTTTTGTTTTCCCGCTCTTTTAACTATGAACTTAAGTCCTGACTGCTTCACAGCCTCTATACGTGCATGGTCAAATTTTATTCAACGTCATGGTGCATGAAGTCCTAGGATCCAGTGTACCAAGCCATCAGCCACTATTTACAGGAAATTTTTAATTTTAAGCATGTGATTGCCTTATTTAAAGTTGGCCTTGCAGCCATAATGCTGGGATTAATTTTCAATGTGGTAATTATGCATAAGCCATGAAGTGAGGAATTAAAGATGAAGAACTTTAAGTTGCACATGGCACTAGCTGGCATGGATATATTGTAAACATAGATACACTAAACATGCATAATAGTAGTACTGGTACATTGTAGTCATGTGATAACGTCGACAGGTTCCCAAGTATAATTCCAGAAATTTACGTTAGTTTTCAGTTGTCTGTGAGCAAAATGTGCAGCAATATATGAATGCAGCGTTGTAAGTTTGTGGGCATTGCTGAATGCTTTTATAAATCGTGGTAAGTGGATCTACAATCCATATTAAGCTTTTCTGCAGGAAATTCGTGCCATAGTGCAAACTAATGCAATAAAAAAACTTCATTTATGCTTTATCGCAAGGAAGGAAACTAGAACATGCCTATCTGCTTGGTTGCATATTTCTCAAAAGAAAAGCCAGCCTTATTGTACTAATTTAGTTTCCTTCGTGTGTAGGCTGACACCAAGTTCCTTGTGAATCCCATTTCTTTGGATTGTGCTTAGATACTGGCACTGTGAAGTGCACATGTCAGTAGCCATTATGAGGAGCTTTTACACACTACTTTCGTGTTGCTTTACTGCTGTGACTTATAGTGCTTGGGTTGTACTGTATATGTTGTTCCGTGTGTTCAGCATTGGGTGCAGGTTCTGTGCACAAAGATGGAAATATGCATATCCTCACACTGACATGAGAACTGCTACTGCTTTGATTCCAATAAAATAGTGCGAACACTCTTTCTTCTATCAATTGAGGTATGACTATTTGTCGTGCATGCAAATGGAAGAAATGAACTTCTGCATGCAATACAAATCGGTGACACACTGCTCGCTCAATGTAACGGCCTGTGTTTTACTAGCAAGCATGTAGAACAGATGATTTACACATTACAACACATTGTGGAAGAGAAATAGGTGACAGGCAGTTAGGCAACAAGTCATCACTTTTTTTATAACGTAGGTTGGGTGATCTTTCATTAATCGTAGCATAATTGCAGGTGCCTGTTGTATAAGTGAACTTCAACATAATGTGCAAGTGGACGAGGGAGTGCACATATGACCTCGAATTTTTCCAGTTTTCTGAATTGCGAACAAGCAAACCTGTCTGCTACTGTGAATATTGTATAAGCAATTCAAACGAACCCTTATTTTCTGAAGAACAGCTGTTTCATTGAGGAAGACTGTAATACATATTTTTTTAAAATTCATACTGCGTCATCTGTGCCAGGGGAGTTCCAAGTACGCATGGACATTCACAAGGGAGAAGTACAAGTGCATTAACGATTTTATTTTGCGAGAGACATGTCAGTGGTAAATTTGTGGATGTTGACCAACGTTACTAGGTTACCTTGACATCTGGCACGCTTTTGGCATTCGCTCTAACGCGGTGGTGTGATGCTTAAGAATAACGGTTAATTAGCAGGTAGTCTCCGAGTATGAAAGCAACTAAATACAAAATACCAGCACTGTATACCACGCTAAAGCGCGAATTGCGAATAAGTGCTAATTGCGGAAATAGATTATCGTTCAGCTGCTCAGAAGGCGCTGTTGGCCCTGTGCGCAGCTCGCGACAGTAGGCGCGCTTTAAATGCATTTAATGTAGCACGTTACAATAACTGTGGCGTCTGCGTGTGTAATTTTTATATGCTATGGGAGCGGGTGTCACGAGAGCGCCGACGGTAGAAGAGAACGATAGAGACGGGCACGCTCGCGGCTCGCGCTCAGTAGCCGTTGACAGTGAGTCGCGGCCGAGTCTTTGCATGATAAAGACGTGTTTTAGATGTGAAGCATCTTATAGCGGAGTTCAATCCGGTGGTGGTGGTGTGCGGCGTGACCACCCTTACTGCGCATGCGCAAGCCCTCTCCACACACCTCCTCTCCCTCTCCCAACTCCCTCAGCACTTCCCATTTCCCCTTTGCTCCTCACCTTCTCCACTTCCCCTCTTCCATTTCCCCTCACCCTCTCCACTTCCCCTCCCCCTCTCCACTCCCCCTCTGAAACGCGGGCTCTAGATGCTGAAACGCTGCTTCGCATCACCTCAGTTCTGAGGGGTTCTCCTCGTCCTCGTATCTGAGGGGTACTGCGCGGCGGCTGGCCCAGACCCCTACAATGCAAACACAGACGGTCTTGAACTGCTCAGAACACGCTGCTTCCACTGTACGCGTGCAGTTCGCGACAGAAATTAATAAAATTGCCCCACCGAATACGCCATAAAATGTGGATACATTCGGCCAACTGAAGATACCTTTGTCACGCTGGTATCCACGAATTTCGGGCGATCGAAGCATTGTCGATATGTGAAGAAGCACTCAAGAGGGCACACGTTTATCATTTTTATAACGGGACGAAGAATTTATAACCGAAGAATTTGGAGCCGAAGGTGTTCACTTCGGCCTGCATGACGCCCCACAAATTATGTAGTGGCCTTACGTAAGCTTAAACACAGACCGATGGTTGTTCTTTGAAGACGACTGCAAGCAAAGGTACTCTGAGGGAGCTGACAGTGAAATTCAGGTTGTATTATTTCGACCTTACAGCTGAATCCATCTTCGGGATATCTTTGACGTGAAGTTTATAAAACGAATAATAGTGTTAAAACCCTCAGCTATAATCCAACCCTCATGATTCACGAGGGGCCGCTCTCCGGCCTGTTGATTAAGAACTTGCTTGCAACTCGATCTGTGCACGCACTGATCAAGTCAGCACGAGATCCGTGGCAGGAGAACTCAACGCCACACAACGGTTTTGTAATATTTGAGGCCAGTTACGGTATTCAAAACTAATCGAAACAAGCGAGGCATAAGAGGCTGCGATACCGAAAAGGCAGTGTGGCCAAATTTAGGTTGCGCTCGAAGGTGCGCGGGCGCGCTGAGTTCAGCAGACGACAGTTAGTCTCTACCGGGAGTGAGTCATCTCTTTGAAAAGTCGCAACAAAGTATTTCCATATTTCAATCTGTTTATTTAACTACAACAACTATTGTACACAGTGTCAAAGGGAACAAGCGCATCTGATAAAAAAACTGCTCATGATTTATGCCGGCTGTTGGGCAATAAGGATTCTATGTCTCTTGCGACGCGGCGAAGCAGATCCGTGACGTCAGCCGGCAGACGACCCGCCCACCGACGAGAGTGAGAACCGGCCTCTGTTTGAAAAGAGGGCGCCTGATAAAACAGCAAGTTCGTGCTCCGCTTGTAGCCTTTACGCGGCGCGCACGACTGCAAGATTTGGCTAAGCAGTTTATAGCCGTGTCAGCTTTCTGCGACATGTGTTTGTCAACAAGCCCAAGGGGTGCTTCACAACCCCTTTAACTTAACGCACTCACTCACTCCTCTTTTAGCGGTGGGATAAGTTAGTTCGCATTTTCCGTGTTAGGGGCGCTCAACGCGGCCAAAAATTTAATTTCAGAATGTATCAGAAGATTGTTAGAAGCTTAATTACTGTGTCATTTTTCATAAAGCTAGCAGGGAGCAGTTTTCCTGTTACATTTAGATTTAATAGAAGAGGTTGATTGTTTGAGGACAAGTATTGAGATTACACTGACGCTCGAAAAGTAGCAGCCCATTGGCATCGATTGCGCTTCGGTCGTTTATTCTATTTATTCCATTCAAATTGTACCGCGGTCGTTTTCTTTGATCGGTGTTGCACAGCTCCGTTTTAAATGAGTTTTGATATAGCAATGCGAGTTTATGCGCCACACTTTACATGCCGCTGCCACCAATCGAACGTGTCTAAAGCCTGTGAATCAGTCGGCTGCGGCGCTTCACTGGCTGCACCAACGTTTATAGATATTTTATAAACGTTGGGCTGTGCAGCTTCCAGCGTGAAACTTCAATGCCGGCAAAGACCTTCGGAGACTACCTACGAAAACGGAAGAACCATGCACCATGTGGGCGTGCGCACCGGTGATTGAAAATGCACTGCTTTGCATTTGAACATAGCTTTCTTTTTTTGCATGCACTACGGTTTTTGTCTTTTCAAAAGGTTTCATGACTCGTCCAGCTGATCAGATGCACCGCTTGTGGATTCCAATGACATCTTCTAAGAGTATTTACTTTGTTCTCACGTTTGCAGAAAATATCCTTACTGCTAAACTTTGTAACACAGATGACAGCATAAGTTTTACCTATTTCTGGGGCCGTGAACTAAGGGCTCCACCCAACGAGGATAATCCTTGAGGCCTCCACAAATAAAAGTTTTTTGTCTCTCTCTCTGCACAAATGAGTCTTCTGCGATAAATGCTCATAAATCAAATGCATGGGAGAGCCAAGTGAACTTATAGTATGTATACACATTTATACATTTTCGTAAGTTTACAATCATACAGATTGCATTTGCACATACCATATAGTTTATAGATTTGGGCAATTAACTAACTTAGTATCCTCTATTTGAGGCTTGGTCAGACACTGTCCACTGAAAGTCACCACTAACAGAAATTCACAAACAAAGCAATGCTATGTGCACGCTATTTTTCTCATGCAGTGTTCTCATATACATTTTTCTCAAACATGAATCACAAATCCACTCACGCTTCTACCATAGTAATCATGACTGTTTTTTCCTCTTCCTACCCAACCACAGCCTCCAAGAAACTGCTCATATCAGCACACGCTTGGATGCTTTATCTCTGAACCTACCTCAAGTCAGCAGAGGATGTTCCATTATTGAAAGTAAACTCATGGTCAAAAATCCTCACAAGGTATGGTTGTGGACATTTTACTTATTGAACCAATTTTTGTTTCATCATTTCTTTCTTGCTTTTTCTCATGACTCAATTTTTCTTCTTCTCAGAAAACTGGACAAAAGAGAAATCGTTGGTTTCCAAGCTACCCACACCAAGTTGTAAGAAGCGCAAGAGTCGCCACAGTGACAACCCTATGCACCACCAAAGTTTATCAGGCGGACAAATGCAAGCCTTATACTGAAAAACAGCGATAATGTACGGTATGTTGATGCAGTACAAGATTGGGTGCACAAATTATTGTTTCTTGCTTCATGCATTACTCAGTTTAGAGGAAATGTGCTGGCTTCAAATTTCTTGGATAGTGCATGTGATGGGGTACACATACTGTCTACATTATTCTACGTGTCAAACATTGCACAGAGTATCACATGTATATTGGTAGCAAGTGGGCCAGTGTAGTGCACATTTAGCAGCACTTCTTTTTCACACTGAGTATAGATTGCTGTAATTGTGAAGACTGTTGCAAGGCAATGGCAGGGAAAGCTACAGTAGTGCTGAGGCAAAAAGTTATGTGTACTGCTTGTTTGTAAGGAGTGACATCGTGAAGGTTCTAAAATAGGAAACTGTGTGCCAATACTCGTGCCTTCATTAAACGAGACATTTCGTGTAGTGGTCACCTGGAGAGAGTAGTTTCAGGTCAGTACTCTGGAATAAATAACTCTTGATGATGGGAGTAGGAGAATGAAAGCATGCGCATAAGGACATTTTGGGCAGTGTTCTATGAAACAGGCTGTTGAATTTGTAAAGCATTTGAAAAATTAATTTTTAGTTTTTTTCAATGAACTTTGCCAATACATTATTGGGATGATATGTAAACAGACACATCCAGATAAGAGGGTACAGCATCGTTGCATTTGTGCAAGCGGTTTGTTTTGTATGTCAAATTGAACCACAGACGAGTAGCAAATAATATTTGTTCTAGATAAGACCTGACACATGACACAGAGTTTTTAAAAGTATGTTTATTTTTAATAGAACAATAAATGAGTGCACTCAATTGATATAATCAGAGTTCATTAGAGTTGGCCAGTGTTTCTGCATGTGAACGAATTGGATGTGTAATTACTGCAATTTCTTGATATTGCTGTGAGCTATGTATCCCAAAAAGGGCTAGTTCTGTGTTTATGCTTGTGATGCGCTGCAGGTAGACACGAACCAGAAAAAACGCCCTGTATTGTTCTTGTTTTTTCCGGTCCGTGTCTACCTGCAGCGCATCACAAGCATGAAGACTTACCAACTAGCCCCTATTGCTGCCTTATTAGTTTTGTGTGACACCCGTGTTAAGAGTGACAGACAGTTAGGAGGTAGTGAAGAATGAAAATGTAAATTCAGCTTCTGCAATCGTCCGTCGTATAAGCAGTGTCTTTCACGACTATGCACCATTGGCACCAAAAAAATGGACTCATTTATTTATTTTTAGTGCAAAGCATAACAATTAAACAAGAAGCTAATTATACACATTTTAAAGAAATTATTACTCACTGCCTATTTTTCCAACATTGCTACTATGACTTCCAGCACTTCCTGGCTGTCTAGTATACTACTGTTCCAAATGTCTCTATTGTGCGCACACCCATCATGTGCAGTGTATTGTCGGGGCTGTCCACTGGTACATCATTCTTTTTTTTTAAAATGAGTGCTTTCAGGAACACGCGGAGGCATCCGCTATCACATGCGTCAGCTGATAAACAATGGGCGAGCAAGGGCAGCTCAATTCTCAAAACTTGTCTTCCGTGACAACCTTCACAGAGATGTTCACTTGCTGAAATGTTGGGTTCAGGATAAGGCTTTCCTTATTCGCGAACAGTTACTCAACTGAAGTGTTTTTCACTGCGACCTCTTTTGAAACATAAACCAAGTGCCCTTTTCAACGCGATACCGTAAATGGTGTTTTCCCAGAATACACGAGCTTAGCTGAACTGAAAGTTGAGTATATGGTCGGAAGTCATCGTAAAAAGATCGGTGAGCAGGCACGAACACAAAAATATTGAGCACAATAACGAGAACACGTTATGTACAGGAATATCTAGCACAACAGCGTGGTCTCACTTTTTTTTTCAACGCCGGGTGCCTCTCGCCAATGTGTTGTTAAAATAGTACGTTGAGGCTCAGGCTAATCTTACTGGCACTGCATCTTTTGCGAGTTTTGATGCTGTTTGTTTATTACCGCGCAAATCGTCAAACGCGCATGTGTAGTGAGAAAGACGACGGGCAGCATTGTACGCAAGTACTGTGCAAGGGTCACCCATCGTAAATAGTATCGTTGTCTGACGCTGAACGAGCGAAGAGACATAGAGCTGCTCAACTTCAGGTGGTAATTTTATTAAGCAGATGGCTAATTCTGTTTCTTGTGTGTATTGTTCAACTCTGTGACTGACAGTGCTGCTTGTTTACATGTATACTGCTACATTCACGATTGCCAATAAACTATGTAAGCTTACTTGCTTGGCGTGTTTTTTGCCAGTTGAGGCCCCTCGGTCACGTAGCGACATAACGGAAATATTTGTAATAATTTTAGGCTGCCGTGCGCGCAAATACAACCCTGGAACAGCAGTGAATAAACGCCCAGAACCCGCGGGCGCGCACCGCGACCACCCGCACCCGCCAGCAATGGGAGAGTCAACAGTTCGGAGTCAGGCGACCCAAGTTGCAACGTCACATATGACGTCATTGGTTAAAGCGATCGGCTTCAACTGGCTATGTCTTACTGTGACTACGACTTGTCAAGCGACTCTGAGGTCACGTGATAAAAAAAAAAGAAGGAAGGCGCGTTTCGTTGCCATCATTACGGTCCCTAGAATATTCTAGGGACCGTACCATCAAGGTTCGCGTGCACGAATTCAAGTTATTTTACATTCTTGTGGTCGTCATCCACGCTGCGTAGTTCGTTGGCGGCTTGATTATGGTAGCTATTGATAGTTCATCATCGCTAAGCGATGAAGCACTCGTACGATCGCATCCCCTGGACTTTGAGAGTGGAGAACACAACTGGTTTGGGTACGTGAAGACAGATCAAGAACTGGAGCACCTAGAAAGAGCCCCGGGCCAAATTCATTTACGCTCTTCTGCTTCTTCCTTTAGTTTGCTACATTGCGCCACGGTACCCCGTTTTCTTTTTGAACCTCTTTATACCGCGTCGCAACTCGACCAAAGAGTAATATTTGTTGGGGTTTGAAGCCCCAAGAGCAGATAAAATTATGAGGAACGCCGTAGTGGGGGGCTGCGGTAATTTCGACCACCTGGGGTTCTTTACAATGCACCTAAATCTCAGCACACGGGTCTCAAACATATTTGCCTCCATCGAAACTGCTACCGCCGCGAAATCCGTCCCGCGACTTTCGGATCACCAGCCAAGTGCCATAACCACCATAACCACTAGATCACCTAGGCAGGGACCAGACCGAGTGCTCGTCTCACTGGCGAGTCGGGTATGTTGCCGTGCTGGCACGTAACGTAGTACAGTGCAGGCCACTGGTCAGCACATTTGTCTATAACACCGAAAAGGCACGCTCCGGATTGCACTGGCGACGTTTTGTGATTACAACTGGTTTGAAAGAGCCCAAATCCTCGCATGCAAAGCCGCTAAGGTTAAATGCTTAAGCTTAGTGTGGGCTGTCAACTGGTTATCGGTATACATGCCGCAAGAGAGTGCTGGATCTGCCATTCCGGCGTTCTAGACAAGCTTCTTGACCTCATTATTAGTTCTCAGTTCATGATCAGTTCACAGTGCATGATAAGTTCTCATAATATTGTGTCTAACAAAGAAAAACGGGCCCTTATAATTTCCACTTGACTCTGTATATATGTTTCTGATGAAATTTAACAGTCGACTGCCTCACTGGTTACTTTTTCAGAAAATGAGAAGCGGCTATCTGTGTAACGCCGCGAGGCTCAACCGAATGGCCACCGGGAGGACTTCGGGCTGTATACCTGTAGTCTTCAGTAGATTCCTTCGATGTAAAGCATATGGCGCTAACAGCGGTAGCAGCAAATGCCAGCAAATATACCTGTCCCTTGCGGCACGATATCGCGTGCCCTGGCGTTCATAGCGCCACACAACTAGGGACCCTACATGACCGCCCCACAGAACACTTAGACCGGACGTTGATGTAGTCTCCCTACACACAACCTGTGACACAACACACTTGGCACTTCCCCTCGACAACACTCGTTACTCTCATACCTACGCAACGACACATGACAAGTCCATGAGCGACACAGTGGAGTGACTTCGATTACGCGGGCTTCCTCTTTAATTCGCCAGGGCACGCAGCGTGGAAGCATGGATGACGATCACAAGAATGTAAGAAACCTTGAACTCCTGCACGCGAACCATGATGGGAAAAAACGCGCCTTCCTTTTTGTAGCGTTAGCTACACTTGCCTAGTCCGGAGCCGATTTCGCGTGTAGGGTCATGAGCCGTGCTGCGCATGCGCGAGGATGAGTGATGTCACACAGCTGGGTCACCGGAGCTGGCATTTCACGCGCTCTCCGACACCGCCGCGTGCGGCTCGCCGCTGCTGGTCTGCGCGTTCGGGAGGAGTGGCGTCGTAGGCGCTGCAGACACGCTGGCGCCGGCGCGCGCGCTGACTCCGCCACCGCCGCGCGCGGCTCGCTGCTGCTGGTCTGCGCCGCATTCGAGAGGAGTGGCGTCGTAGGCGCGGCGCGGCTATTCGCCTTCGCTGTGCAGTCGCCGTCTAACACTGCGCTGGGGCCGCTTGATTGCGCCTCTGACTGGCGTTTGCAGGTTGGTAACGCCATGGAGAAGGAGCGTGCAAATGCTGCTCGACAGCGCAGAAGAGCCAAGAAGCTTATCTCATTGGATCGCGAAGTAGTTGCCTGGCAATTAGCGGTTCAGCGTACGAAGAATGAACAGAAGAAGGCTAATAATCCTAGACAATCTGGAAAGCTAAGAATAATCAGCTGAACCTTTGCTAACGCTACGTATACCCTGGCATAGCCGAGCTATGCCACTGTAATTTTTTTTATCACGTGGCCTCAGAGTCGCTTGACAAGACAGTAGCCACAATAAGACATAGCCAGTTGAAGCCGATCGTTTTAACCAATGACGTCATATGCGACGTTGCGACTTAGTTCACGTGACCCCGAGCTGTTGAGGTGCAAATAGACTCTCCTACCAACAATGCGGCAGCCATGTTGCCTCAGCGCAATCATGATGATAGCTTTAGCAGCGCCATCTTTTGGTCGGATACCTTAGTTCACAACGCCACCGCAACCCTTATTTACGTTGCACTGTCAAAGGTACAGTTTCCCTTCTCTAAGTGAATGTATAAGTGTTCTTTGACTAAAGCTTCTCTGCTAAAGCCTCTCGATCTTGGCATTCGTCGACGCGCGCGTGACCTCCTCTCTCTCTCCTCGCCCTTTCGCGTCCTCCCGTGCTCCGCCGCCTTATCTGCACGGCGGTTGGTCTCACTTGGGGTTGCCCTTACAGACGAGCGGATCTCGCGTTTTGCTAGTATTTTTCTTTTTCGTTCGCGCCATTTTTCGCCGCGGCTCTGCGTAGCGAGCATTGCGCGCGCTTTGTTTTCTGCGCTGTGCGCTGGCTCAAACAGAGTGCAAAGGGTAATGCACTTTTTATGATAATGATGCCCTTAGGTAAGCGCGATGGCTTGCGCAAAAAGCAGTGGCTGTATAACATCGGCACAAAGAACTTTGTTCCGACAAAGAACAGTGATCCTTGCGAAGTGCCTTTCTTACTGCTTATATTAGCAATGCCCATAAGCTGTCACGCCACCAGTGGCGTCGCAAGGGGGGGGGGGGGGCACACCGGGCTCGTGCCCCCCCCCCTCCCAACAATATTTGTTCCATGGGATACAGAGCACAAAATGACACTCTACACCACTGATCTGCCCAGACCCAACGTCGGATCAAGGGGTGCCCCCCTCCGAAAAAAATTTCTGCCAACGCCACTGGCCAGGAGAACCTCCTGGAGGAGGGTTAGCAGACGACCAACCGGCAGCTCTTGCAGCCGCTCCCTTGTTCGGCTGTGCTAGCGTTATTGTTAACGCGTTGACAGGAAAGGAACAGTACGACTTTGCTTAATTCCTGCATCAGTCAGCAAACCGGGCCCCCCGTGACACTATAAATCTGATTACGTTCTTGCGAGACGTGAAGCTTTTGTGAAAATACGTGGCAAGTCGCGCTTCGAATGATAGTCCACTGCGTAAACATTTTAGCTTCGCGAGGTCTGTAGCCACGTAGGTTAGCTAAATGTTATCGTACTGACCTTTTCAGTTGAAACTCAGGCTGTTTCACTTGTATATAGCATTCGTGAGTGTTTTTGTAGTGCACGAATCCCATAGCACTGTAAGCGGGAAGTCGCGCGAGCTCGCGATGTCCTCTGCTTATAACCAGTGTTGTATGCGTTACCGAAAAAAAGTAACTAAATACGTTACTCGTTATGCTAAAGAAAAATGAACGCGTTACCGCCCTGCGTTACAAATTAAAATAGTTAACGCGTTACCGTTACCGAAAAAAATGTAACGGACGTTACCGCCGCCGTTACTCCATAGCCAGAAATCTTAATCAGTGCGTCTTCACCTCAAGAACCTACAATAGGTACTTTATAAAGCTCATATTTATATATCACGTCAAAGTTGTCGCCCAAACAAAAATGTCACCCCAAATACTGATTAAACGAGAATAATGTGCACAAGTGAGCCGTATCTCGTAGTACCATAGTAGCTTAAAGTTGCCTGTATAGTTACATGTGATGGCTTCCAACTCTGTGGCACATGGGGAAGCTGCTTTTCGGAATGGGTCATTTAAACACAAATAATCGATTGCATCATCAACGCTCTTCGAAATGAAAACATCGTTGAACAAACGTACAGTAATTATGACCGCGTGCTTCCGCTAGCAAAATCAATGTGCAAATTTTTTAGCAATAAAGGAATGCTTAAAGTGGCATAAATTTGGAGAAAAGTATTTGCGCACACAAACAAGTTCCTTTTTTTTTTCAATTTGACCTGTATAATTGCCGCATATATTGCGACTGCGCACGTGAAAGTGTTCAAGGTCAGCATAGCTTGCTAAGGAGTTAAATAATCATAAACGTAGGCGCAGTTGCAAATATCAAGAAAAAAAATTGGCCGCGTATCTGCGTGCTTCGCTGCAAATGTCGTCTAAAGACGATAGAAGAGGCGCTGCGTGAGATATGAACGCCATCTGGCAATACGTCGGGAAACGTGAATGCTGTGTTGCGGGCTGATAGTCCCGGCGCAGCAGCAGGCGAAGACCGGCGGTGACCAACGCGACCGGCGGGGATGCCAGCCAGCCCGAACACGCGGTTTGGCGCGAAGCGCCGAAGCAGAAGAAACGTCCGCACTCAACGAGTACTCTCCACACACTCTTTTATATTCACGTCGCCTAGGTAAAACAGGAATGCCAGAGCGGCGCCCCATGGCACTCGTACAGTGCAATACTGAACCGAAACCGAAACACAACAATGAGCTCGTGCAGAGGGCACGGAGGAAGCCAAGTTTCGGCGCAGTCGCATTTTCAGCGCAGCTTAAGAAACTAGGGTCTCTAGAATTACGTATCTATGTATTGTTATACATAGATACGATGGACACGATGATGCCGCCTTCCATGTACCCACCTACTGAGTACGCTCAAGAAGCTATTGCCCGCGCCGACCATGCACGTCAAGTTGCGCGCGTTCGGTTAACCGAATCGCAAGCGGGCCAACAATCTCGCTACGATCGCCGTCACAGAAACGCCCACTTTCTTCCTGGATCCCTTGTCCGTCTTTGGTCTCCAGCACGACGTGTTGGGCTTTCTGAAAAGCTCCTCTTCCCGTACACCGGACCATACCGTGTATGCCGCCAAGTGAGCGACGTGACGTATGAAATCGAGCCATTGTCTTCGTCCTCGTCGACTCAGCCCCGCACCGACATTTTTCACGTTGTCCGTCTGTAGCCCTATCACATACCGGAACCCACCGACGCGTGTGTATAGTGACCATCCTCGCGACCGTCTTTGCCCGGGCGCACCGAGTCGGTGCTTTCACCGCCGGCGGGTAATGTTATGTACCGCTTACCTAGAGGACGAAGAGGAAGAGGGCGTGTTTGTTGCTGCTTTCGCCATCTTGGTTGTCACCCCTACCTCTGTGGTTGTGTAAATACTGTAAATACAACCTTCTTCTGTCGTCTCCCCGTAACAGTATTTTCTATTAAAGGAACACACCACCTAATACTTACCTAGTGATGTTGCGCCTCAGATATGCGTAATGTTTGCTTTTTGATCAACAATGTACGCAAGTATGAACCTAGTCAGCCGTTCACGATGGCTGGCCCTTGGGCAAGTGGTTCAACTTTGGCCGAGTGGCTGAATCGAGGGACGTGCCGACAAACAGAAAGACAGACAGAAAGACAGACAAAAAGACAGACCAAAATTTCTGCGTTTAAGATCCCCAAGAAAGACTATCGTCTTTAAAACTAATTTTGAATACAGAGTTTGTAGACAGTGTAGAGTAGTACAGGAACAGTTTTCTAATGTAACTACAAACCGCTGAATAAAAGCAACAGCTGCCTTTCAAAGCTTTAATCTGAGAGCTCGACTCGCTTATTAGCGAATACGTCCGCACCTACGCTAAAACAGAAGCTCGACAGACGCACTATATGGTACTCCTGTATTCACTTTCAGGAAGAGCTGATGAAGGCGCGGAGAGTTTTCCTTGAGCCCGCTCATGGTGATGCCATGCGGCACCAAAGGCAGACAGTCGCTCGTCCTCAGATGGCGATTATGTTCAGAAGGGACTTGCGAAGAAGTCATCCTCCATTGTGCTGGAGCTCACACCGAGTCTTGCACGTTTTCAAGCCGAGCAGATCTCGATAGCTCGCTTTTGACGGTTACAAGGACCGCATTACACTTCGCTTCATCGACAATGAACGACAACCTGAACTTCGGTAGCAAGGTAGCCGAAACTATAGCAAATCCATTTATGAAATTTCGGCAATTTGCTCCGCATTGCGATTTCTCCCGCGCAGAGAAAGGACCCGCCCATGCGATGTCGCTTTGTCAATGCTTGCCGGGCCGACAGCAGTCCGCCGCAGCGGAAAAATAACGTCGGGGCGAGCTCTGAGAAAGGAACTCCTACAAGACGAATGAGTTTTGTGTAAGACTGAGAGTAAAACTGGAATTAAAAGTAACGAGCAACGTGGCACCTCACGTTACCGATAAATAATGACGAAAGTACGTTACCCGTTACAGTTGCGAAATAGTAATGAGTAAGTTACTTAGTTACAGAAAAAACTAACGCGTTACCGGTAACGCCGTTACTTGTAACGCGTTACCGCCCACAATGGTTATAACTGAGCAATATCAAATAGGCGATATTTTAAAATAGGGCGCTTTATCCTTTGTCATAAAAGCGCTGTTATCAATCTTGCGAGTCACCATTCAGTCATCCGAGGCTGCGTTCGCTCCACGGCTATTCGCGAATAATTTCAGCCAATATGCCACCTAGCGGAGCGAGCATGAAACAGGCTATTGATGTCCATGTAGCGGACGACATTCACAATCGCACGTGCGGTATCGGTTCTGGCGGATGGATTCGTCGTCAGCAAAGAAAAGAATGCTTTGCGAAGCAGTTTTTTGCGTTTCGATATGCACATCAGCGAGGCGGAAAGGCGGGATATAGTATATTTTCACGAGTTTCCGTTTATTTAGTGAACCGTGAAGAACGGCGTAAATAACCAACCTCCGCATCAGCAAAGTTACTCCGACGATGGTTTTTTGCTCTCGGCACTTCAGCAACAAGTATTACGCCACAGTGCTAAAAATTTGTTGTACTCTTCGAACGGCATCAACGAATCCTAAGGATAACACAGCTGGAATCAATCGGAATCGATTTGTGGGAACTTCACAAAGCGATACAAGCTACGAGAGAGGCCGTAGTGGAGGGCTCCGGATAATCTCGACCAGCTGGGGGTTCTGAAATTGCACAGTACGCATGCCTCTAGCATTTCACCACCATCAAAATGCGACCGCCACAGCTGAGATCGACGCCGCGTCTTTCGCGTGAGCATCCAAGCGCCGTAAGCAATGTGCCACAGCGGGAGGCAAAACCGAAATCTTCGTAGTGTTGATGTCAGCGTGCTTGCTGCGAGGCGTCAAGGTAGGCCTGAGATGCTTGCTATATTATGACGTATAGTAGCTTTGAGCCTTGCTCTTTAGATGTTGCGCGCTCGATTTCCTTGATTTGTGGAACATTGGTATAGCCTAGCCTGATGTCTCATCGTAGGGTACAGGCAGCAGGAAAGGGCCAATTTACCCCTACCTGTAACGATACACTGCTGTATCAGCAGGTAAGCAGAAAAATTTGCGGACACCACAATTTCGCTCACGTATGCGGATAAGCTGACACATACACACACAGACAGACAAACTAATAAGGCTATGCAGCATTGCAAAAAATGATGAACAAGTTTCCTGCGATCATTTCTTCAGCAGTTAGTACTGATTGTTTCTATCCGCCTCTTCTTGTACATGAAACGTTATTTCGCTCGCTGTACCATCACCACCTCATTCTTTGGATTTGAACACATTTATACAAGAACGCGACGAAGTAACCGGCTGACAAAGTCGCTGCAAAATGCTGACGTGTCGCCGTGATGCTCTAGGCAATCAGCATTTTATAAACGATACCCACCGGTAACTACCGAGTGCGTTAGCCCACCTACCTTCAAAACATTGCCGAACAGTGTCTGCCTTGCTGATTGACACAGCGCGTGACAGCGCTGCAGCACTTACCTAGCAGTAGATGAGAAGGGCTGATACGCGTTTGCACTTCTCTAAAAAGCCAGCAGTGCAGGAGTATTGGCCATCGAAGATCACAGGCTCAACAAAAACACTTCGCAGCCGCACTGGGATTTCTTGTGCGTCCGAATTCACGCCAGACATATACACGAACAGTGCAACATCATTTATTTTATCGTCGATGTGGCCCTTCGCGACAAACAAAATGACGCACTCAGCACCAAGTACACTCTTACCTTCGACAAAACACCACGTTTTCACATCGCAATCTAGGAAACACGGTATTTCCAGCAGCAACAATCTGCACATGGACCTCCTTGCCGCCGCAAACTTTGCCAGTGTTGCGTAACTTTGCAGCGGCCCCTGGATTGCGTTTTAGGTGCGAATTGTGGAGCGAGAGGGTTGGCACATAGTGATGCAGAACTATCGGCACTAGTGATGCAGAAGCATCGATAGTTTCTTTGAAACTACTGATAATGTAAACAAATTATCGATAGTACTACTAAAGACATACTATCGATAGTCCAATCGGTAGTACCACCGGTAATATTACTAGCGATATTACTTCCACGCCTGTTTATTGCTTTCTTTTGATGTATTCGGATTTCACCCACAGACCGTTAGCAGCGTTTGACGTAGACCGCGCCGCAATACTTGAGAAGCTTCGCGATTGTTTGAGATCATTTTGTTAAGATTGCGCGCCGGACGCGAATGTTCAATTTTAATCGAGAGCTTACGCCAGCACCAGCGATAACGCTGGAGGGTTCGATGATTGATGTGTAAAAGACGAAGCGTTCCACCGATTATCAGATACTCGATGGCCGGCGATTATTCTCGCCGCTATCAGTGCGCAGCGTGTATCGCTTGTATTTTGAGTTTTGATTTTCTTGGCACAAGTTCGAGCAAATAGAGAGCTTCGTGTTTCCCATTCTTCCTGCAGCATTCTCCACTGTCGCAACCATG
Source organism: Rhipicephalus sanguineus (assembly GCF_013339695.2). Taxonomy (NCBI): domain Eukaryota; kingdom Metazoa; phylum Arthropoda; class Arachnida; order Ixodida; family Ixodidae; genus Rhipicephalus; species Rhipicephalus sanguineus. Next base: position 142,790,185 of record NC_051185.1, read on the forward strand.
TGACAAACTATCCATAATGGTGCGAATAACGATGCTGTTGCTGGCTGGCCAAATTGCCAAAATATTCGCGATAGCCTACTATCAGCTTCGCTTAATTGATGAGCAAATTTTTGGCGAGAGAAATTATTTCCGTTGTGAAAATGGCGGCATATGTCCATGAATAAATTCGTATTCAAAAGCAACCAGTTACATCTTACAATTGAAAAAAATTATAGTTCTTGATCATCTTTTTATTTAGAATTCATAAAATGCAATATAAGTTTGAAGCCGCGCAGTTCCACCCAATGTAACGGCTTCCTTTCCGCTACAGCTGAATAGTTTGACTTTATGGTCATGTATAGGCGAAGCACTCTCGTAATGAACACAAGCATGTCAGCTTTCTTCCCTTCATCCTGCCTCCTTCGGCTCCACTATGTACCACGCGTGCGGGGAACCAAGTTTATTCTGCAATGAGTTCGCGCTGTTGATTTTATACTATCGATAGTACTTACTATCGATAGCGCTATCGATAGTATTTTTACCACTGAAAGTTCGATAGTGACTCAGCTATCGATAGCGTCGATAGTACCATCGATAGTTCTGCATCACTAGTTGGCACACCCTCAAAAACCTCGTCCTTCAGCGTATGTGTTGCTTTCGTGGCCAGCGCTGCGCCGCTTGTTTTTGTACGTTTGTGATAGGTGGCAGCACAATGCAAGCGATTTTCTTGTTAACAGTTTTGAGAGCAAGATGTTCTCCGAGTCCAGACGTTTCTGTAATTGTAAACATGGTGACTTGGAGAGGTGCAAGGCTCTCGGCAGGAGGAAATTCTTCAGATTTCTTTAACAGTGATGTTGAAAGAAACCATCTTGACGACGAGGATTTTTCACTGGACATAGAAGGCCGCGGAAGCACGGCCGACAGTGACAGCGACGATGACGATTAGCTGCTAACTCACGAGCAGGGAGTTGTACTTCACGTAGCCTCGTGTGTTAATGTTTTTTCACGCTCGTAAGTCACTTTGGTTGTATATAATGTATAATGGCGTTCAGTGAAATCGAAATAAAAGCATAACTTTTCTTAGGCGTTGCATGTATAACGGAACTTATTGTAGATATTATGGAGCGCCGCAGCTCGACCAGCGGAAGCGAAAGGGGTAAAGGGGTGAAACGTACAGTCACGGCCAGTGGAGTACCAACTTTTTCGTGTGTGGGGGGACAAGTATCTATCTATCTATCTATCTATCTATCTATCTATCTATCTATCTATCTATCTATCTATCTATCTATCTATCTATCTATCTATCTATCTATCTATCTATCTATCTATCTATCTATCTATCTCTAGAGAGAAGAGAGAATTGAGTGCATTCGCACTCAATTTGATGTGATTTTTTATACAGACACAGAATCTGGTTAGCAGTGTTAATAATATTATAGAAAACGTACAGCCAGTTCTACGTATTATACGCTGGGACAAACATACATACACGTGTTATGCATGTAATAGTATTGCAAGCAACAATTTTTATACATTTATGCACACAAATTTATGCATAAATACAATTATGTCGATGGTGGCCTACCCAGTGGTACAGATTTGTATCATTCAATGAAATTTCGTTAACGTCTAGAAGCTTCTGACTAATAATTGCGTTTTTATATGCGAAGCATTTCTTAGCGAACCTCTGGTACTTTGAGCGTTTCTATCTACGTATCTATCTATCTATCTATCTATCTATCTAGCCGCCTACGTCTCGGTGCTCTCGTGATCGCCTCCTTAACTTGGTGTAGACAAGAATTGGCACGGAAGGGTAAGAGGCTTTGACCAATACGACTGTCGGGTCATGACATGAATAACGCGAAAATCCTGTCGCGTACGTCGTCAAACCCTTTCCTCCAGACACGTGTGGCCCATACCCGTTTACCACAGGCCGCGGTGTACGGGTATGAGCCACAAGTGATTGACAGTTTATATTTACTCAGGAACGGCTAGAACAGACATTGGTAATTTAAATTCGAGAGCGTTAAGAGAATACGACATCGGCAGCGTTAACCCGACGAATGGAAAGAATAAAAATTAGGCTCCCAACAGGAATCGAACCCAGGTATTCTGCGTGGCAGTCAGGTATTCTAACACAGAGCCACGCCAGGTTTATAAACTAGTTTGGAAAAACAGCCTATGCAGGCGTAATGTCGGTGCCACGTCAATGATGGTTGTGGTGCTGGCTATCTAATTTTACAAGGAAGCAATAAACACTACATATGTACTCCTACGATACAGGCATCATATCAGATTAACGTCTGTGGTTCCAGTGTTGGCTCCGCTTTTATATCAGTCTAATAACCATTACATTTGTATTCCTATGATTCAGCAAGCTATATTGAAGCATTGCTAGACCACGGAGGAATGCATTAACGAAAGTCACGTATAATATTCACATGATTGCACCATAAAGTGCACTTATAGTTCGATAATACTGACGTGTGTACTCTAACGTGAGGGCTCATCTTACGTCGCACCATAATTTACCCTTTAAACGCCAGTGTTGTCGACGTGCCTGGTAAGCGCACGATGTGCACACAGCTTCTACACTTACAAAAGCACGTCGATCCACCTCGTAACGCTTGGCCCAAAGCCATAAAATATAGCGCAGAAGTACTCGATGGCTGCTTCGCATGAAACCGATTCCCACAACGCGTGGGGTCTGCCGACGTTTTTATTGAACGGAGCAGCGACTGCAGCTTTTCTTTTCCGTAATTAGTACTACACTCCCTTGCAGATATTCAGGCTTCCGCATCTCATATATTGTCTTGTTTTCTCCTAGTCGAAATAGTGTTTGTAGCGCATTGTTATTATTATTGCTATTGTTATATTACTATTATTGACTTGTCAACCACGAGTTCTTTTTAAGTAAGAATTCGTGGTATTAAGGGCGTAGTACATTCTTTATGCTAATCATGTTTGTATTTGCAACCTTGCTTGGAGCGCGCGACCTTCATAGTAGAAAACAGCCCAATACAACGAAGACAAGAAAGACTGAACAGCACCAGCGCTGGTCCTGTTTGGTCGTTTTTGTCTTCCTTGGATTGCGCTGTTTTCTACTTTGCTTGGAAGGCCCTGCGGCTCTTCCAAGTAAATATGCCTACGCAAGCGGTGTAAGCACAAATTTTTCTTTAGAATATATGTGGGCGATTTTAACGTTAAACTACCCCGCATTGCATGCTTCCGCATTGTCGTTAGCTGTTTATGATTGGTCTAAATTTTCTGGGTCATGCACACAGCACCTCCTCGTAAAGGGATGCAATAAATGACCCTCCGAATTATTATTTGCGTAATGACCCCTCATGCACGACGACATAAAAAAATAAGAGAACACACTATATTCAATACAGCATATCTTTGGTCACTGGTTCTTCGCCATTCGTCAAAATTTTTCGGTGCTAACTCGCGTGCTTGCTACGCGGCGTCACAAACCTGCGAAATCTCGCGGTATTAAAATGACGTGTGCACACTAAACAGCTCATTACTACGCTGAAAAATACCTAAACCTTTTTTTTGGAATAGCCGGACAGTGTCTCATTCTGAATTTAATTCAAGAAGGCTGCCCGAAAGCAGCGGCTACTATAGCAGCTGGCGAAATGGATTCATATGAGTATAATAAATATATTCAGTTGTAGTATAACGATGCTAAGCTGTTTGTGCGCGTGTGCAACTCCGTGAACTCATCCTTGCTGAGAGAGAGAGAGGGAGGGAGGGAGAGAAATAAACAGCGTTGCGCGTGTGCGCTTCTTTGCCATCCGAGTTGTATTTTGCCCTGTACAAGTCAATTCGAGATGACTCAAGAACAACTAGCCCGGCTGTCAGTTCAATCTTCTCTGTCCAGAAAACCAAGGTTGCGGGGTCGAATCCCGGCCACGGCGGCCGCTCTTTCAATGCGGGGCGAAAATGCTTGAGGCCCGAGTGCCTATAGATTTAGGTGCACGTTAAAGAACCCTAGGTGGTCGAAATTTCCGGAGCCCCCGTCTCTCATACTCATATCGCGGTTTTGGGACGTTAAACCCCAACAATTATTAGTCCAGAAAACCGTGGACCTTGTGGAGATAGGTTAGGGCGCGCTCGATTCCCACAACCTACACCATTTCCGCGGTCCGGTAGATCAAGTTGTGGGACAAGGTTGAAATGTACTCGAGTCCACTGTCTTATTCTCGCCTTGTTCCAAGTCGCCGCGATCGCTGCAAGCTACCATATGATAAGCAATGCCAACGTTTTCGGTTTAATCTAAAAATGTTGGCAAGGCGAAGCACGTTAATCATAAACTCAAGTGGAAACATTTTTTAGCTCCTCCAATACGGCTTTACTAAAACACTCAACAGCTCTGCACATTCGACTCTTAGCGAATTGGATATAGAGCAGCAGTGATGCTATTCCTTTCCCATGAAAGAAAATGATATTTCTGAAACAGGAAGAGCGTTTGATGGGTCTATAAAACGTTTACTGGTTCCTACCCGTATTTGCGTCATCGATTATGTAAATTTCAGGCCAAGCAGAGCAGAATAAAATCATGACACAGTGCTCTAACGATAAGAGCCCCTACTCAGCGGTAGCCTTCTCTGCAATGCCGTAGAGCAAAGAGCGAAAGTGTCGCATAGGCGGCCTGCGCCGCAGAGAACCTACAGTGCGTGGTCGTGAGACACGGGAGACAATCTCCACAGCAGAAGTGCAGGACAAATTCCATTATATAATGAAGTGATTGCTGAGTAGACGTAAAACTTCGCCTCAGTTGATGGTTTCCCAGTGGGCAGCCGACAGTGACCATGGTCACTGTCGGCTGCACACTGGGAGACCATCACTGGGAGAAAGCACTGACCCTAACTTTTTTCAGTATGGGTAGGGGGGGGGGGGCTATCGCCCCCCCCCCCCCCCCACGCAGATACGCCTGTGGTCACGGCCACAATCCACGCCACTGTGTTAACTTCACCTGTAATTCATTGGTACTGTCCGAACCAACGTTTTTAGAACCAATTCTTCTAGAAACGTTGGTCCGAACAGCATTGTTCGACGAATTTTCGCAACGCTGAATTCTTTGACGTCGCGAAAAACATGCGTGTGCATTCTGTTCGAGATTAATGTTTCAAGGTGCTCATCGAAACTTCAACATCCGAGAGAAGTGAACTGCGCATGGCTAGAGTGTGAGCAAGACTGTGATCAGCTTGGGACGCAACACCTTCTATATCTAGAACTTTATCTGGGACCTGCTTAAGAGTGTATAAACCGATTTGCCCACAAAAAATCGTACCGCGAGTGCCGCTAAACTGCGCCCTTGCAGATAAAAATTTAGGGAATGGTAATCGCACTGACATGACGTTTGCTGAATGAGAGCCCTACGCATTTTAATTAGGTCATTCGTGCCTCTGGATTGGCAGCGTCTTCACACTAATGCTCGGTAAAGACTTCAAAAGCCAGGAATCCACAGTTGACTAGCTTCACCCGAACGGGGCAATTAATAACAATGGAACTTCAAAAGAAAGAATGCTGTGCAGCTCGTTTGAAGCGAACGACCTAATCCATGGTTTCTCAACTGTGTTCCGCGTAACCCAGAGGTTCCGTGAAGGACATTTCACGGTTCCGTGAGCGGTCAAAACGAATTCGACACGCTCGCGTTTCACCCCTATTAGCACTTCATTTATTACTTCGAACAGAAAATTTTCAAGAAATTTTGCCTTTAACGATGCCATCCCACGCCGCATCCGCACAACGGGTGTCTGCGGGTAGCGAGCGACCCGCGCGCTAGCAGCGCGAAAGACTCGTCATCTTGAGCGCGCAATGAAACTTGCGCGATTTGCGGACCCGCGGTGACAGTCACGCTCGTGAGCGCAGTTTTTTAACGCGCACATCTGAGTTTTATTCGTGGCTCATGGCGCGCCGGCGTTCACGTGGCAGTTTCCCTACACGCTGATTTGCCACTGCACTATTGCTTTGTAAACAAAACGCGCAACGAGCGCTTTGATGCGCGCAAGAGGCAACGCTTCGTGCCGGCTGTGGGCTTCACGACCACTTAGGTTTAGTCTTATACGACCGGTGTATCGGTCGATGACCATTCGCGGTGTGACTGGCATGCCTTCATTTACGTTTTGAAAAAATAAAGTAAGCTTCTGTACGTACATCCGCCGCTACCTTTGCGTCAACACACTGCTTAAGGCGCACGGTGCCCGAAGCATGCAGTGCGCGGACGGGCGGCCGCTTCACGTGACACGCGGGCTGGGGTGTTGCGGAGGAATCACAAGTCTGTGTACTACGAGGAGTTACACATCGACGACAATGGCCTTCGGTATTAAAGAGCATAGGCCAATCCGGTCGGTGAATTGACACTGTGGTTGTGCGCGCCGAGAAGTGTCAAATACCAGTCCCCCCCCCCCCCCGCTCCCAATTGTCTTGGCGCCAAAGGAAAAGTGAGGGGTTTCGCAGCACACTGGAAACGCCGTTGGAGTTGCCAGAGGCCAGAATGTTTGAGCACCCCTGACCTAATCAATTAAGAAAGTGATTGATGATGATTTCCTTCTCATAGGGCAGGGGGATTGATTGATCAAATGAAATTTTAAAGAAAAGTTGTAATATTAACAAATGATAAAACAGAAAAAAAGGAAAGCATAAATAAGCGACAGAGTGCAACAATTATTTACTTCTACATTCAAAGCAGACACCTGAATGGTTATTTTGTAGAGAAATTAGAATAATAACACCAAGTTTTAGCGCAGCTTTCCTTGTAATTGTTTGTTCATTAGCTCTATAAGAATAATTATACAATTAAGAATTTATTAGCTTCTGCCTTGCCTCTTTTCGTCGTATTCGATGGGTTCCACTATACTTGACTGACCGCTAAGCAACACGCCTGTCTTGCATTCACACGTTAGGATATTTTAGCTATTCTACTTCAGTGCATCTGTCCCACTTTTTCCGCGCATTATTTTTCGTTGATGTCTCTTTTTGTACCAACTCCTTCTTGCAATATTGCTTTGCAACGTACTTACACACGTGTAATGGGCCATAATTCATGGTAAAATAAATAAGTAAATTTTAAACGTAAATATCGCTTCTTATATCCTCGAAATATCTTTTGCTTTTACAGTGCTCTTTTCAGGATGTGTTCGCTTGCGCGCACCTTCGATGGGCTTTTCATAATTTTGTGCAACGTGTGAAGGCATACAATTCGTCGTTTATATTATAACGACAAAATAATCATGCGGTTCGCAATAGTTTTGTAAAGTTAGCCACGAAAAAAGCTTACACTCTAAGAAAAGATCGAGTAAAAAGGGCGTCTTTTTGTCCCACAACAATAATCGTCATTTATTTTGCCTTCCTTTCCTTGCACTATCGCCGCGCGCCCGGCACTTTCCGGTCACGAACGACATGCGCGCTATCAGCGTGACATAGCATTCTTGGCAGGAAAGTGGCCAGCGCCGAGTTTTCAAGAAAGGAAACGCAAGCAAGCCAGATGACGATTATTGTTGTGGGACAAAAAGACACCCTTTTTACTCGATATTTTCTTAGAGTGTAGACGTGTATGGATTCGACCCCAGCGCCCACCTAGGTCTGCCTAAAATATCCGATTTGCTTGAGCCACAATACAAACGTAGTGAGTTTGTTTCATTCCTGTTTGGCGTATAGGCCTCGACAGCTGGTATGGTGGCGCTGCGGCGCTAGGACAGTCACCGCCGCGAGTAGCGGCCGCGCGCGTGTTCCCGTCGTGGCATGCTGCGAACGCCGCTCGGTGGGAGCAGAGCAATGGTATTGCGGAACGAGCAGCGCTCGTGATTGTGTCGATTCCGCGGAACTGAATACGTAGAAAGTTATTTAAAATAAAAGCAGTCTTCTTCACGGCAGTGATCTTTACGCCGCTAACCATGTTTGCGGCGTCAGGGAGCAAACTGTGTCAGCAAAGGGGCCCTTCGAAGTCAGTTGCAAGTGTGTGAAGAGCGTCGTCTAGGACGTCCGCCTTCAGGTTATCAAAGTTTTATCAAGGTCTTCCAATATTTACATTAAATTAAAGGCGTTGTGACGAAGATGCGCCTCCATCCAGCAACATCGCCAACGCTCGGCACGCTCGGCTCGTGCTTTTTCTTCCCTCATCCATTATGCGATGAGCGACCTTTGACTTTTCCATCCATTCTCGCTATTCAGCAGGGCTTCTCGCTATTAATCAGTCTGCGTGTGTTAGTTGGTGTTCGGGCTAAGCAAGAGAAAAACGTTCGTTCCTCTCACTTTTTTTTTTACGCTGGCTCGTTCCCTTCGGACTTTTCAATGATTTCTGCACATTTTCCCAGCTGTCTATAGAACCAATTGCACATTGTGGGAGCAAGGTGCAGATGCAAGGGTGGACGCTGAAGATGTTGTAAGTAAGCTCGTCACCGCCTTGTATATGTTTGTCAACAAGTGCGAGCACACATCCTGCACAGACCTGTCATGCGCGTGGCTCTGGCCATCGCCGCGTCCCCTTCTATATACGAGGAGGTTTAACGCTTCGTCGCAGGATCACGCTGTCACCTTTCCCATAGCACGCAGGAAAACGTGTCGGAACACACAGGCAGAATGCAGGGCTTTCGAGCTTCTCTCATCATTGCGCAAGAAGTGGGCACTGCATATGCGGTTTCGGTGCTTCACGAGCTGCCTAAGACCTCCATCGGGGCTAAAAGAAGGCAGACTTTATGACCACAACGAGCAAATATGCGCAGTAATAGCAAGGAAAACATTAAAAAATTAAGAGCGTCTGTTTATTCTCGCACGTCGCACCGCCCTTATCCGACGCTGCCATCGCTCGTTCTCGTGAGCCTTCCATATAAATCCATATAATTTTATTTCTGGCAGCTTAACGACAGTGTTTCTGTAGCTGTTGCGACAGCGGTACACGCCACAATACATAGTTACACACCTGTTTGACCGCGATTCAGCTTCGTCCTTTCGAGTTGCTATAGTTCCGCCCGTACGCACCCGCTCTCAGCCGCGACTGACTAGAAACGCGCCGCGCCGCGGGCGGCGCCACTTGTTCAGTGAAAACTGCAGCGCACTAGGCCTATACCGTTTGGTTTCAGCGATCGATTATTCAAACACCTGGTGCTGGGACCCGAAAGACATATTTTTTTTTTGCGCGAAAGGAAGATTATTTGATTATATAAGCAGACTTTTACTAATACGAGTGCAAATATCGTTGAGTTATGTTGCTTTTATTCACACTCAACTGTTCCTTTCAGGAGTGAGCCTGACTGCGTGCGTGCTCTGAAAGCTATGCTTTTGCAGCCGCAAAATTTGAGCGACAGCCACAAGATAAGCGTCCCTTTCATCCTCCCACTACGGTGTGCCACATAGTCAAACATTTGTTTTAACGCATAAAACCCAATAATTTGGCTACATTGCGCAAAATCAAAAACATGACGCGTGAAGGCCAAGAAATATGCGTGAACTCGGGCTCCCAACGACACGCATGATTAATGTCCCCAGCGCGAACAACATAAACGGAATATCCGTGAACTTTGAGTACTTTCTAATGTCGCCGCAAATTAGAAATTTCAAGAAAAATGACTGAGCATAAAGTTGCGACGCCCTTGCATATTTGCCGAGCCGTTGTTGAATATTGCACACACGACACCAGGTTGTCGGGAATCTTCTCGACTCGCCCTGTCTGTATCCCACAGTATGAGTTGCAACTGTTTCCTTCACACGCGTATTTCCCGTTTGTGAAAAATGCCGAAACATTTAATGTGTATCTACATGCAGCTACATTTATAGCTTTTGCATAAGGCCCCGAAGCAGCTACACAAATGTGCGACTACTCGGTATATGACATAATTGATCAGCACTGCGACTTTAATCAACGAACATTGACAACAACCTAGATATGAACGCGACAGTTGCATGTATAAAAAAATGTATTGTTTGAGAAGTCACAGACGAAATTTTGATCGGTCAGCAACCCAAACGCTGTGTTCGCTGGCATTACGTCACTGCCACACCACCATCGATGGCTTCAGTTGTTGTGTTGTCAACAGCAGCACGCATTTATTTGTTGGAGACTGTAAAATGAAAAAAAAAGCGAGATCAGTTCACATCGAAAACTTCTTACAATCGTTGATTTATTTATTAATTTGTTTATAATATATATTAAAAGAATATCGCGACATTTTTCGAAAAGCGTTCGAGACAATGGACACGTATGACAGGTTTTTGTTACCGCTACGTTCCTCAAGCGGATGAACCAAACCCGAAAATCCGGTAGCCGGTCCGCATTATTTCGAAATCTTCGTGACGTATATTTTCGGTAGTGAGCATGTCCAGGGGCTGTCGTTCTACTGCGTAATTATTTCGGCGAATAAAGCAGCCAGTAACCGGCGCCGTTATGGTCAGAAAATTTTTCACTGTGTATACGATGTGCCGGTTGTTTGGTACGCAAGCGGTCGAGAATACTTCAATGGATACCTCCGCAAATAATTCAGCGCATTGATCAAACATTGATGTCTTGTTCAACCTGGCAGAAAAAGAACGTACATTACCGCCAAGCTGTGTTGTTGGAACATGACGTATAAGAATTTTAGTTGCCTGTAATCAAGGCCTATGCTTCTCGATGGTTCTCGTCTGCGCGAAAATTGTACACGAATGTCACTCGAGACAGAAGAGGCGGTGCGTCGATGTTGGCGATGGAGTACCCAACCGGGCAGCATCTCAACAAGCCACTTCAATTTGTTCCATTCTCTTCAAACCATTCACCAATTCTAAACCCTTTCGAGCAGCGTTGCCAGGGGTCTTTTCAAGTTTCGAAGCAAAATAAGCTACAGCCACGCGTTTTCTCAAAACAGAAGAGAGAGGTACTCACACACGCAGACTGTCGAACCAACATTTTCTTCACACTCGGCAGAATGAAAACTGAACGTTTCCCAATCAGACATTACAGAGCAGCTGTCGCTGTTCATTCTGAAGGACAAGCGAGAAAGGAACGGTATAACGATTTACTCAGACAACAGAAGAACTATACAGGGTGCATACTTTTAATGAAATTTTCTCTGAGAGAACGTTGTAATAACATTCTGGCATTTTACTCTCTACAAACTTAGGCTAAACTCTTTATCATCTTCGAGTGCGATAAAAGTGAAAAACAAACACAGGTGCACTAACACCGGAAGGGCAAAGCATTGACTGGAATACCAAGGTTTAGCGTTTCGCTTAATGAACTCGGACGGCGTTCTAGCTGTATACGCAGGTACACCTGCGTATACCTGCAGGAACCTGCGCAGCCAGCACAGTCAGCAAGGCAACCGCCAGTGGTCAGAACGAACAGCGCCCTGGTAGCTGCCAGGCGTCTCACAACCTTGGCAGTTGAGCACCGGCAGCTTCAAGTTGTGACCAGAAGAAAGCCTTTCGCTTAAGTCAGTGATATCTTAGATGCCGCTGGCTTGACGTTCGTTGCTCAGACTAACATCAGTTCAGTGAGAATGCTAACATTATTTATATTTGGCCTGCGCAAGGCTCTATGCCAGCTGCGAAAAGCAAAACACTGTCTTCGTCCACTAAAAGGAGGAGAAGATCAGGTTGAGGCGAGGAAAATACGCTATTTCTGCAGCCCTAGTTCAGCACACGCCTCAACATCTCCGAGTACTGAGGCGCCATTGTACCGCCTCAGACGCACTTAGGCGGTACAGCTTAACATTGACGATGAACCTACTTCGCTTTGTAGAATAGGCTTTTTTTTTGCGGCGATACGCACTACGGTCTCTACAAAAATCCTCTTGCCTCAAAAGTGCGAGACGCGCATGTGCAGTCGACGTGCCAGTCGTCCTCTTACTCTAGTAACTCGTGCAAACTAGCGTTTTTAGATGTTGCCGTTAGGTTCGTGGTTCGAAAAGGTTGTTGCCGTTATTTCAGAAAATGTGATCAAAGCTATCAGAGACAAAGCTGTCGCCCTTCCACGATATATATAATTAAGTTGAGGTAGAGCTTAAACGAGGTTGAACGACTTCAAGAAATATATAGTTCGAGGCTCTGATTAAGTTCGTCAATTTTAGTCAGTTTGTCCACCTTTGAGACCTCTCCGTCAACATGAGCACTGATGAGACAGGCTAAGTAATCTTTCAACGAGAATTCATAAGAAACTGCCCACCTCTGAGGTATGTCGACCCACAGAGCTGAATGCGGCCTTGGAACCATGTATAGCAGGAAGTAGTTGTTTACTATAGCCGTGTATTCTTTGTGGTCGAGACCCGCAGGGAGAAGAGCCATGCCCAGTTTCGCGCATTGCTTTTCGGACTCCGGGAAGTTCTTTCCAACATTGCTCACGCAAACTGGACGCCGGGACGACCGAGCCATGTTCGCGTATTCTGTTTAGCCGAAGCATGAAAGAAAAATCGAAAATTGCGAGATTACCACAAGCATCCCATATTTTCAACAATGTCATCAGTGGTTACTAAATGCCTCGGATGGTGTGTACTTGCCGCAATCGAATCCGTGAGTCACACGTGGCTTGCTACTTTTGCCTAAAACCACAATCAAAACAATTGGTTACGTTAGAGGCTGCGAGAAACCATGCGTTTTCAATATTAGTTGTTTACAAAAAAAGTGACACGGGCATCGCACGTTGGCGTTCCATTGACGGAGGTGTGCAAAGAAATGAATGGACATACTTTAAGCTGTTCTGAAAGACAAATAATATGTCATCGAGAAACAACAAGCCTTTTAAGAGAGTTCAGAGAGAGAGAGAGAGAGCTTTATTTATAGAAAGGCAGAGAGGTCGGCCTGAGCGATAGTATGTTCTAGCCTGCATTTTTCTATAGACCTCTGCCATTCGGCTATAATCTCTGCACGATGGTTCGAGCACGCGCATACACTAGTCCTGCTTTTGATGGCGCATGCAGCGCGAGATGCTTGAAGATTTTTCAATAATCAGTAGAGAACATCTCTAATAAGGTTATTTCGTTTGACGCAAAAATCAGTTATTTGCCTTAGCTTAAAATAAACATACACCCATTTGCCCAAAGGGACAGTAGACAGTACAAAGCTCGTTGCCTTCTTGTAACTAGGCGTGTGCAAGTAGTGAATTTTAGAACAGAATTGATTACGAATACCAATCGAATACTATTCGAATGGCTTGCGAATAGTGAGGCAACTATTCGGAAACAGCTCTGGAATTCCGCATTATTTTATATGAAAGAAGTATTCACAAACTTTAACAATGGAGCATTTCGATTGAGACAAGCTCGTGTAACGCAGAGACTAAAGCCTTCAGTATATCTTTAACTGAAGATTGAAATACAGCAGCAGTGGCTTCAGTATAGAAGGTGTTACTTTGCAACCACCTTTAAAATAAAACATGAAAACTAAACAATCTTGAACCAAACCCGACTCTCAGCTAAATATGTAGTGCAACAAAAAATTACAGCGTATTCACGGGTGAATGATGAAGAGCTTGGGCGAAGCTCCTGAAGCAATCATGGTTACACCGTGAAATGTTCAGTGGTTTCGCCCAGCAGTAATGAAAGCGATACGCCGCTTTGATTACTGCACGCCATGTAGCGTGCAGGGTGCCGCTGCTTTTTTTTCCTTTTTTTCTTTTTTTCTTTCTTTTTTTTGCACACATATTGCACACATCTGTATGGGACAGCGCCATCTATTGAATGATACGAGAGACGTGACGGCGGGGACACGCCGCATGGAGCGACGACCGACCAGGTGATGCTATAAGGAGCTTCGCCCCTAAAAACCAGTTACCAGAAAATGGGCCTTAAAAGGAAGAGCACGTTAACGTAGTTATTGAATATTGTATCCGCAAGAGCAACTCACACAAACACGACAATTGCGTCTGTTGTTATTCATGCAAACGCGCACACAAATTTCAATTGTGAGTCTGAATGCAGCCGAAACCCCCGCCTTGTCACGATGGTGAGCACTATAATGATGATGATAGTAGATTCATGAAACATTCGTACTGGAGACACTGGAGTTTTAAGCACAAAAAGTCAGTTTCGCCGCAACGGGAAAGCAATGAATGCGATAGCAACAAGTTAGGATGTCGCACGAAGAACGGCAAGCATCTCGATACTCCCAACGCGCCGCTCGAGCGCTAAGGACTGGCGAAAAGAACACACAGGACGACCGCGAACTAACAATGGTCACTGCTCGACGCTTGCAGTGCACTGCTCAAACACAAGGAAGGACACTCGAAAAGAACACACAGATACACACAGGACGAGCGCGAACTAACTGTTACGGTTGTTACTTCTTCGTGTTTGAGCAGCGCTCTACAACCCAACGCACTTAGACTTCTTTTTAGGGGCGAAGCTCCTTAAAGGAGCACTGACACAAAAATTTTGCACCTTGTTTTTTTTTTTGTTGCAATAGATAGCTTATGATCCACTTATCACGGCTGCAAACCTCGTTTGCGCGAGTGCGCGACGGTTATTTATTTAGAGACGTTTTTAGAGCGCCCAGGCGCAGTTTCGGTTTCAAAGAGCACCGAGCTAGGCAGTACTACTTCCGAAGGACGGGTAACGACAGCTGGCCACTTGAACACGCAAAATTGTCACGTAGGCGGCGCGCGAGCGTGAGTGCGGTGGGCGCCGAACCAGGTCAAGTGGTGCCAGCTATGGATGATTAGAAACAACTAACAAACGCGTAATCAATGTCCTCCGAGCAATCGGAAGCGCCCATCTCGACTCGCTAAGCTTACAGCATCGATTATTTGACTATGGCTCTCAAAAACGGCGCCGAATCGGGACGAATACATTGCTGTCGAAGCTTAAGGACATGAATCTAAAGCAAATGGAAGCATCAGTGCGGAAGTTACACGTTACAGAGCGCACGGCGGCCACTTGATAGATTCGAAGTGGACGACAACCGCTTTTGGCAGTGCTGCCATGTTTTTCGGAGGCGCGAATGCCTCGCCGGCGAAGCTTGCCGTGCAAGTTGGACAGCTCTCGCGCGTGCAGCGACGGTCGACGTTCTGCGGCACAGTGCCGTTGCGGCAGGCTTGCCGCTAGCGTGAGCGGGCCATAACATCTGCCAACGGGCACGACGAGCGAACAGCGGAAGAGAACTTAACTAGAACACGCCAAGCCGCAGGCACGGAGGAAGAAATGGCAGGTAGCACGGCACAAGCGCAAGGGCACAACCAGCCACCAGCCAACACAAACTCGTGACGTAGGTTTGTTTACACATCCCCCGCGTTGATGTCGGCGTCGCGAAGCGCTCGCATCTCGCTCAGTCGCGCGGCATGCACTTTAAAATTGATTTTAAATATGTTCTAGGCTATATTGGCCCTTGATATTTCGTAGACGTTGTGTACGGCTCCACATACATCTATTTCACTCATTATCTCGACTTCGAAATTTTGTGTCAGTGCTCCTTTAAGGCGGCACCCGTTCGTCCCTCGTAGTCGTCGTAGTAGTAGTAGTCGTAGTCCGTAAAAAGTCTTACGCTTTGACCTCCAAGGTGGTGCCGGTGGGAGATTTTTCCTGTGCGTTGTTGAACAATAAAAAATTCGCAGCGTGCGCGTTAACTAAAAGCCGAATTCTTCTGTCTCTCATTCCCCATTAGCAGCCGTTGGCATGTTCCAGTAGGAAACGTTAGTAGAAGTAGAAGTGTAAGTGTTAGCTAAAAGCCGACTTCTTCTGTCTCTCATTCCCATTAGCAGCCATTGTTTACCTCCAGGTAGTGCCTGGTGAGATTTCTCCTGTGCGTGATTAAACAATAAAAATTTTGTTCAAAACGCCATTGATTGATGAAATAAACCAACGAAAGACGCCAGATGTTTTGTAAAAGCAGAACGAAAGAACGCCAGATGTTTCTAAAGCAAAACGAAAAGACGCCAGCTGCTTAACGAAAGACGCCAGATTTTTCTAAAGCAATGGTTTTCTAAACAATGAAAATTCACAGCGTACATGTAAAATTAAAGTGAGCGGCAAGTCGTCATAACTCATCGAACCTTTAGTATAAACGCGCCCGATCTCACGTCGGTGATGATGTACTGGGCAGAATTCACGGAAGATTCACGGTTTACCGATGAACCTCCGCAGCTTCGCCCACTCATCATCATTCACTCCGTGGATATTTTTAGGGGCAAAGCTCCTATACCATCACCTGGTCGCTCGTCGCAGCATCCGGCGTGCGGCGTGCCCCCGCCGTCGCGTCTCCCGTATCATTGAATAGATGGCGCTGTCCTATAGAGATGCATGCAAACTGCAGTTGGGGGACGATATACTAGATGGCGCTGTCCCATAGAGATGTGTGCAATATGTGTGCAAAAAAAAAAAGAAAAGAAGAAGAAGAAAAGCAGAGGCACCCTGCACGCTAGATGGCGCGCAGTAATCAAAGCGGCGTATCGCTTTGATTACTGCTGGGCGAAACCACCGAAGCTTTCACGGTGTAACCATGACTGCTTCAGGAGCTTCGCCCAAGCTCTTCATCATTCACCCGTGGATATGCTGTAAATTTTTTTAAACTGCGACGCGTGGAGTGACCCCTCCGTGTGTCCCGCCGCGAAGTGGCGTTCGACGCATCGTTTATTCGGCGTTCCACATCGTCAGTGGGTACAGAAATGGGTCACTTTGCAGTGCGCGTCTGAAGGAAAATCTAGGAGCGTTGCTTTAAAGCGCGCCCTTCGGGCAATCTCGCGGGTGGTGCTACACATACTGAAGCACCTCCGAGCTCTGCGTGCCGTTAACGTTAAATGGTTTATATAAATAGCTCGCCGTTGTTATGCTGAACAGTCGGTGGCACGTGGCCGAGTTGTGTAAAGCAGCGCGCTGCGGAGCGACGGGTCGAAGGTTCGAATGCCGGTGGCGCGCTTCGTAAAATTTTGTCTTGTCATTTATTTTTCTTTGTGGCGTTTATTTATATATATATATATATATATATATATATATATATATATATATATATATATATATATATATATACATATATATATATATATATATATATATATATATATATATACATATATATATATATATATATATATATATATATATATATATATATATATATATATATATACATGTACAGGCTGTTTCACACTTAGAGGAAATCTCGGAGCGCGTGGCATCGTGATGCGGCCAGCGCTGCAACCACGCGCCGTCAGCAGCTCGCGCGTGCGCAGATGTACAACTCTACACCCTTGAAGTGTCTGCGCACGCGCGAGCTGCTGCCGGCGCGCGATTGCAGCGCTAATCGCATCGCGATGCCAGGCGCTCCGACATATCCCCTAAGTATGAAACAGCCTGTACGTATGCGGGACATGCCGGCGACGGCAACGGCAACGGCGACGGCAAAAACCAGCCGAGAGTGTCCATGTTATTGCTATGGCAATAAAACGCCTTCATCCGGTCATCAATATTGGCTTCGAGATCGAGCGGAGTCGCGGCCTGGCGGCTACTGGCTGAAGCGCGCCTAGTGTGGATTGCTCCCTGAGTCGTTAGCGCAAGTTTAACTGCTTGTACGTATGCTTAACCCGATGTACAGAAGGATTTGACCTTGCTCGGCTACATATGTATTGTGATAAGACCAGTGAGTGCAACTTTCGATAGTGCTGCGTATTGTCGTCGTACCTCCCGCTCGCCACAATCAGTTCAGTGTGGGTGCCGCTTTCTGGTTCAAGTACGTACAGTCGCGGCCACTGTTCGAGGGAACACGGAGCGGGTGACCGCACTCCGCGGAGCGCCACGACGGGCGCCGTGCGAGCTACTGCGGCGCAAGCGCAATCAGCGCCACAGGCGGAGTTTGTCGTCTGCTACGGTGCCTCCCACTTCGCCTCAAGCGGCGAAACCTAGATTGCGCGCGTACTTTGGAATACACAAACCCTGTAGCAATGGCGCGTCAATAGATACTATTCTCAATCAATTATGAAATGTGGTATTTCTTAGGATTAGGTACGGACGCCGACTCGGAGATATCAAATGCTCGTACTTCATCATCACGCGAGAAACGATTGCGAAAGTGACCGCAATTTGCGCTTCAATTTAAGCGATTTTTATTTTGAGCGCATGCATGCAGTACTCATTTTTATTGTCGCCATAAGGCTGTTACTTCAGTTACTTTAAGAAAGGTCACGCAAGACGCCTGAGGTGACTGTTATTCCAGCTTCAGGGCAACGAAACATCATCATCCTTAGGGGCGAAGCTCCTTAGGGTGTGGGTCGTTCCCTCCTCTGTAGTAGTAGTATGTAGTCAGCTCTAGTTTAATGAATTGCTCACTAGATGAGCAATTCACTAGATATTATAATTTACAAGACATCGTAGTGTTCCTTGATTTAATCCCAATAAAAGACATACTTTGCGGGCGATATACTCTAGTGAGCTTTCAACTTTTCGTCTTAATGTACATGACAAAGAAAATATTTCTACGAAAAACGCAAAGCACACCTTGAGCATGATGTTTGGTTTTGGGACGCTTTATGTGCAGTAAACGCCATGCATTGTTCGCGAAGCCGGAGAATTTGCACGATCGCGTTCTGTTGGCTTTCGTTGGGCATGCTACCGACCTCGCCTCGTGGAACGCGAAGCCTTGCCGTTAATTCTCACAGGGCGAGCGGGGAACGCGGTCGCTCTTGGCGCGCTTTCTCTTTCGCTCGGGAGCGCACGCTTTCCCTGCATTTCACCGATCACAACGCGGTGATAATGAAGGGACCACGAAAACCAACAGTACAATAAAAGTTTGATGTTTAATATATACACGGTGTTTCACACTCTTTATATGATGTACTGGGCAAATTTCACGGAAGAGTTTCACGGTTTACCGATGATTCCCTCCGGAGCTTCGCCCCACTCATCATCATTCATCCCGTGGATATGCTGTGATTTTTTTCGCAGTGCTGCCTAATCGGGTGTGCGTGCATGTCAATGGTGATTACAGGACGGCGCGCAATATACAGTTCCTAATGCTTGGGGAACGCGCTCCGCTGCTCGTGTTTCATTTGTCGCCGATAATACAGCTTGGTAAACAGTAGGCAAAATCGGCGATTATGTAAAAGAAGAGGAGAAAGAGAGCTCTTTCGAACCGATCTTTTGGCCCCTTTGGCTGGTTATTGCTATTCTTTACGGCGCTGTAACAACATTGAATATTTTACGGTGAAAGCCATGGATTCTTGATCAAACGCGAAAAGTCACCGTCGGCTTCCCTAGTCGGCAGCGTCAAAACGAGTGATGCAAGAAATCATCACACGATAACGTCACCTTATGACGTCCTCATGACATCACAGACCGCCAGTATTTGTGACGTCATAACGTCGCGTCACATGATGACGTCATCACATGACATTGTCGGTCGATCACGGAGGCACTGCAAAACCAGGCGATTTGTAAAAAGCTTGCTATGCCTCCGATCCTGGACGCAGTGCAAAACCACGTTACGTCCAAAAAGCATTCGGAAGAAGGCGGGGAACATCGACTGAACATAGATGAACAGAAAGAAGATGGATTTCGCCTTCGAGTTATAGGATTTCGCCTTAAGCCTTAGGCAAACGCATAAGGGACCCTGCGAGTCTTTTTAGTACAGTGACCGCATCACGCCGTACCAGGAGTCGACGGTTGAGAGCGATTTCCACTACTTTATTGCAGATACATCTTACTACGACTTTTCATGCGAAAGCTTTGTATTTATCTACGTTAGTATGATTACACTTATTCAGTTCAGCATGCTTTCAAACGACCGGGGACGAGTCAGCAAATGTTGATTTATTAACATATGGGTTAAAATATGCTGCAAAAAAAAATAAATAAACAACTCCGCACAACCTACGAAATATTTCATATCGCCGTCGTGCATCCCGTTTTGACACGTGCTCTCAACTTTTTTATTTCTTGTTTAAACTTCAACTACTTACGACGCGCTTACACGGAAGCTGCTGAAAACTTGGATTTAATCAAAGGTTGTTGCCTGTTACGACCATTTAATTTATTTGAATGACATCACACGTCGCTTGTCATGCGCTTAAAACTCCGAACAAAGGAATTGAATCGAAGAAGCAGGCTTGGCAACCGAACACGCGCAGCACGCGGTGTACGTATGGCGCGCTTTAACGCAGACACGGTAGCCGAAGCCCGAACGCTGAAATCAGTAATCGAAAATGCGCCGGAAAGTCATTTTGAGTGCGCCACAGCCATAGGACAGTCGCGAAAAGAAATCGTCGCCATACATGCAGATGTACGCATTGATGTCTAGCAGACGACACCAGGAGCAATCGACACAGAACGTGCACCTGACGGCAACTCCGCTCGATTTCGCTGGGCATTTTGCTTGAACATTCAGTACAAATTGCTTTATGAACTTGCCCACTAATGTTTCAACAACTCGAGCAGGAGAGACTGGCCGGTAGCGTCGAGCAGCCTTCACGTAGCGAACGCGCGCTCGAAGAGCGGCACCCGAGTCCCCTCTCTGACGTCACACGCGAGAGGGCGCCACTCAAAGATCTCGAGGCCAATACTTACATACATAGCCCAGCTTTTCAGAGCAGTTGTATTCAATGACTTTGTAACTGCCCTCTACACTGACTGCGTAACACGTGTTACTGTTATTTTCCCTGAAACAAGACAACAGAGGTATTGTTGAAGAGGCAGAAACGCTACACTATTCAGCACACACAGAGAAAAACTTAATTACGCCAATCCAATATCCCGCCAGCCAACCAGGCGGCCTGCCTGCCTGCCTGCTCAGCCGTTCGGCCAAACTGACACTCCGCCAAACTCGACGCATAACAATGCTTACGTGGTGAAGATCGCTTGCCTGGGGACAGGGGCCTAGGCAGATATTTGTTTCGGGAGAGGGGCACCTCCTTGATCTGAACTGGGGGCCGGGCAGGCAGATGGGGTCGAGAGTAGTTTTGTGCTCTGTATGCTGTGGCAAAAATTATTTCGGGGGGGGGGGCACCGGCCCGGTGTGCCACCCCCCCCTTCCCTTGGCTACGCCACGGCCTGGGGATCAAGACACAAGCTTCACTGGTTCTCGGAAAGTCGAGACTACGTGCTTTCACTCACTTAGCCCGCAGAAAGAGTGCTCACGTGATGCCAACGGCCTTCTTGGCTCACCTTTAGCCGTTAAGCCCGCCGCAGAGTTTACCATTAACCTAAGGCTTACAGGCCGCGTCAGCACTAGTCTACAGTATGATCATTGTGCGCTTTATAGCGCGCGTATGAAGCCGCCACCGCCGCTGCTGCTGCTGATGATGATGATGATCATTATCATGATGATTTCAGCCGACCTCTCGTTACGCAATTCAAATGGTGTGATTCCAGGTGCTATTCTACGCTTCTACCACGAAATATTACATCTGAATTAACAGACATATGGAATCACGACTGTATAGGGTCTTTTTCCCGAGACAGTTTCGAGCGCTGGAGTGGCTTCGTGGTAGAATGCTTGACTGTCACACAAAATACCTGTCTTCGATTTCGGCTCGAACCCTGCTTTTGATGTCTTGCATCTGTCGTGCATCTTTGCTCAGGACAACGCCAATTTTTCCGACACCGGCACCGCACTTACGACACGTAACCTTTAACTCTAACGCGTAAGTGTACAAGTGATCCTCAGAAGGCGCGGCGTACAGTAAGGGCCACGTGTGCAAAATTTCGGGGCCACGTTATCCTCGTCTCATTGGTAAGAGCATGAGATCAACACACAAGGTTACAAGTATACGCAGAGGTTCAGTTGAAAGGAATGAAGGAATGGTTACCGGTTGCTCATGCCGTCTGCATACCAAATAAGTTCCGGTCTATGAAAATACGTTGAGTAGCGTGTGCGGACGAAGTAGAGTGTCCGAAGCGACTTTCCATTCAGTAACGAAAACGTGTAGTTTGCGCAGAATTCTGACCCGGTTGTCTTGTTGAACGTGCGGACACCCGAAAAGCAGTACAACCAATTCTTCTCACCTAAAAGGGGAAATAAAAGTAGAAATGAAATACCTTCCCGCCCACATTTTAGATATAAATGTCAAGCGTTTACAGCCAGTTGCTAAAAATGTTTTGTGATGCAGAAAATAAATCCTACCGAGTGTTTGTGTATTTCTCTGTTCATAGCAAGGTGTAAGAAAAATTATGTGCCGGCACTCGCCGCTCCCCTTAAGGATAAGGCGCGGGCGTATTCTGTTCGCAGGTGTCCTTCAGCCATGAGTAGTTTTCGCCGCATGAGTACAGATGGCGCTACAGTATGAGGTCTCAGGGGTCCGCGCGGCGCGCATAGACGTCAAACTCTGCCTAGGCGGCGCTGCGAAAAACACCGCCACGAGCGCTCTCATCGCCGCCCTCATGGAGGCAGTGCAAAACTAGGTGAGCTGCAGAAAACTTATAATGCCTGTCATCCCGAACGCAGTGCAAAACTACGTAAGTTGCAGAAAGATTTCGGAGGGCTGGAGGATGATCAACACATCGACTGAGAAGAAGACGCCTTTTGCCCTCGAGTCGTCTTATGGGACTACATAAGACACCCAGTGAGTGTGTGTGTTCCCACAACGCTCTGCGCTTAATTGCTGCAGCATTCCTCTTTCCCTTTAGTGTCGCGGCCTTTATCTCTACCTCCCTGTATCCTATCCTCCTTGTATACATAAGCCTCATTTATCCACGCTCCTTGGATGTATACATAAGCCTCATTTATCCACGCTCCTTGGATCCTATCCTCCTTGTATACATAAGCCTCATTTATCCACGCTCCTTGGATGCAGAAAGAGTTTCTGCCAGTCCTGGCATGAAACACTGACCTTGAGCCGCTGCTCATTTTCGCGGACGCCCCGCACTAGCGTTTCTCTAAAGCTCCTTGGCCGGCGTTGCGGCGACACGCGAGGTGCGTGGAACGAAGCACGTGATCAAGGAGCTGATACGCTGCAAAGTAGTCAGAACGAACTCATCGGCGAAAACTTTGCTCCATATAGCGGGCAATGAGTAAACGATTTTCCACGGCGCTAGCACAGCGACACTGGCATCCTTTCTCTTCCTTCGTAAAATTTTTTTAGATATCTTACATATTTATATATACCTAAACTATTCTGATACCTTTGCTAATTGGTGATGTAGTATGCAAAAAAATTAAATTTACCTATCAGTATACAGGAGGAGATCCCGGGGAATCGGCATTGACGTGAAATCTAAACTAAGCTAATTTGTCAAGATGTACTTTTGGGCTAGTTGGTTCATAATCGCAGTAGAAGAGCGCCGGTGAAAACAACAGACCAGACGACGAGAAGGACACGTAACACAAGGCGACTTGTGTTACGTGTCCTTCTCGTGTGGTCTGTTATTTTTGCCGGCGCTGTTCTACTACTAAGCTAATTTGGTCCTGATAAATTGTAACATAACTATGTATGTCTACTGCCCGTTATGATCTCCGATGGGATTGGCAGTACTAGTTCACTCATTATGTGACCTTTGTAAACCTTGAAGGTCAGATTTGCGGAACGAGCCGTTTTCTGGGTTTGTGCCTGCAGGAGTTGAGCTTGCGCCCGAAAATAATTCACGAATCAATACTTTCGAGCTAAAAAAACTGGCATGATCACACACGTGCGTAATTCATACATTTAATAATAATAATAATAACAATATCGGGGGTTTAACGTTCCAAAACCACGATATGATTATGAGAGATGCCGTAGTGGAGGCTTCCGTAAATTGCGACCACCTGGGGTTCTTTAACGTGCACCTAAGACTAAGTACACGAGCTTCAAACATTTTCGCCTCCATCGAAAGTCATAAGTTTATAGTGCTAGAATTGTTGCACTACTCACCGCAGTCGTCGATAAAACCATGTGAATAGTAATCGTACCTTTGATCTGAAGAAAACGTGCAGATGACATTAATACATTACTGCAGAAATCAATCACTCATTCTGTTTTCACTCACCTTTCGCTCTGTCATTGGCCTCGCATACAACTGGATATAAGTCACTGCAGTTGCGGAGGAAAAACCACGGTACACGACGATTAAGCCAAACCGTAGTGCATGACGAATTCCAGTCGATCTCAGCGAAGTTCATTGAGACCACGCCACTCAGCTCGCTGTTTGTAAGAGAGAAACAAAGCACAGAGTAGCCGAGTACTCGTGATAAAAATATAGCGTTCCCCATAACCTAATCGACGGGAAAGACGCCACAGACCCCCGAAAAGTATACACACGGGAGTCTTTCCACTTATATTACCGCTAAACAAAATATATCCAACGTTGCACAGAGACGAATGTCCGGGATGCGGCAGATTGACAACCTTATACCACATCTTATGGTGGCTTGGAAGAAAGCCATACAATTTAAAAATTTGGCAGATCCCACGTACCCTGAGAGTCGATGTTATGCGAAGCATGCGGCGGGAAGGTGTCTGTGGCGTAATTTTTTTTTACTGAGCGACACGTTACAAAATAACGCTAAAGATTTGTATAAATTTTATACGCACATATATATGTTGAAAAGCCGCATATATGTTATATAACCAGTTGTTTACAGTTAGGTAACGCTGCCAACGACAACGTGGGTATTACGAACACCAGAAGCGGTAAGCTGATAGGTAATGCTTAATACGTGTCCCGAGAACGCACGCACGTTTCACGAGCCCGTGTGCATGTGTGGAAGAAGTTCCTGACAGTTCTTCAACAAGGGCATCATCACCGTGATCAGAGAGCTCCAACAACTGGTAATGACCTGTTATAGGATCCGGTCGTGATCGTGTGGACGAGGGCTCCATGTGTAGTGAAGTGTGTGGTATTGTAGAGCTGTTGGAATTCGTGGATGCCTCGGTGATAAATTGTTTGTCGATAGAGCCAGCGACATGTCGGAACCTGAAGCCACCCTTCGCGTTGGTGAGGTATAGGCCGTCGAGGCTGGTAGGCCAGGATAGTGCTACGTAGACCAACATCAGCGGATGGTGCTTGTCGTATTCGTAGACTACCTGGGCGCATGTGACCTACGTAGCCTAGTCTACAAAGCAGCTGTCAATCAATCTGGCATCATCCTCGGTCAGCATGAGGCCATTGCCCAGCCTCGTTAGAAATGAAGAGGACACTGCGTCGTTCTGGCGGACGAAGTGCACTTTTTGGTGCGGTGATGTGGATATCATATGTAACTTTCGGTAATGTATTCCTCCGGGATCGAGCAATGCTTCAATATAGCTTGCTGAGGCATAGGAATACAAACGTAATGTTTATTAGACTGCTTTTAAAGCGGAGCCAACACTGGAACAACAGACGTTAATCCGATATGACGCCTGTATCGTAGGAGTATCATGTAGTGTTTATTGCTTTCTTGTAAAATTAGATAGCAAGAACCACAACCACAGTTGGCGTTGCACCGTCATTACGCCTGCGTAGGCTGTTTCTCCAAACCAGTTTATAGACCTGCCGTGGCTCAGTGGTAGAATACCTGATTGCTACGCAGAATGCTTGGGTTCGATTCCTGCTGGGATCCTAATTTTCATTCTTTCTATTCGTTGAGTCAACGCTGCCAATGTTGGTTTTCCTTAGCGCTCTAGCATTTGAGTTACCAATGTCGGTTCGCGCCGTTCCTGGGTAGATATAAACTGTCAATCACCTGTGGCGCATACCCGTACACCGCGGCCCGTGGTAAACGGGTATGTGCCACACGTGTCTAGTGGAAAGGGGTTTGACGACGTACGCGACAGGATTCTCACGTTATTCATGTCATGACCCGACAATCATATTCGTCAAATCCTCTTACCCTCCCATGCCAATTTTGGTCTACAGCAGGTTAAGGAGGCGATAATGAGAGCACCCATACATAGGCGGCTAGATAGATAGATAGATAGATAGATAGACAGATAGATAGATACGTAGATAGAGACGCTGAAAGTGCCAAATTCGCTAAGAAATGCTTCTCATTTAAAACATTTTATGGGAGTAGCTGGAGGCACAACACGCCTGCTCGGGCCCAGGCAGCACGTGACTCAGGGTGTAACTAGCAACTCTGTGTCACGTTCGCGAGGGGGGCGACGGCCAGTGGAACCCTGGTCTTGGGACCCTATCCTACTAGCTCCTGTATCCCCTTCTGGCGCAATTTCCCTTTAAATAAACTTCTGTTCCTCCGCTTGTTCAGGCTTCAACAATGCCTGCACGGACCGCGGACGCATGGGCACGAATTTTTCGTGAGACCACAGCCATGAACCGTACCTCTGTAAGAGATCACTCTTTTATAGGAAAAGAGCTCGAATGTTGGCTGACAGTGCAATATCTGAGATACAGAGAGTTTCGAAAGCAAGATTTCATATCACGAGAGATTGGGAATCTCCAGATATCAAGATATTAACTCACGTTCATACTTTTATAAACATTCCACAAAGACTCTGCAGCAAAGACAGCCTCTGCCTGGGTGCCTTGCCTGCCTGACAACATCAAACGTTGAAAGAAGTTTCATGTGCGCAAGCTGGTGTAGAACCACTTCCCTCTTCTGCGAAATTTCATGTAGCGTGGTGATCGACCTTAGTTTCGATGACCAAGTACGCACGGTTTTGCGGAATAGCGTGACCACTTTATCGTTGCTCATACAAGTTATTACACCCCCGCTTCTCGAATAACTCTCGAAGCTTACCCCGCCAGCCAGCGCCTAAGCTTAAGGAAAACAAATATTGTTCATAATGGATCACACCAAAGGAAAACGATAAAATGCAATATTGAGAATATTCGTTCGCCTGTACCTCAAGTCTTCTTCTTTCAGGTCAACCCAAGCTTCTTGGTTGAAGAAGAGCACTGAGTATAGGTTCCTCGTTACTTCTCGATCCGTTTTCTCTGTTTCTACAGGCAGCGATGAATGCTGTGCACATCGCTTGCTGGCCTCCGTGGCGCTGACCTTATCATGTTTATAGCAATATTCCACGTCATTATTGCCCTCTGCTCTCGTGACTGCGAGACAATAAAAATATGCGAAAGAAAACGATTCTTTTTGCGTCGACTGATTACAATGACTGAAGCAGCAGCGGAGAACTTAAAATTAAGTTCTCACTTTCGATATCACACCTACAGAGTAAATTGTGACAGTAATAAAGCGAGTTAGTTTTAATTATGAATGAAACTACAAAGAAACTAATACAAGATTCCTTGCAAGGCGCTGCGCTTCTTACGCCAGCCCCTTGTGTCAACACTATGATTGTCCTCGTTTCTATACACGGCCGCTACGGCGGCGCCCAAGACAAGTTTTCCTGTCGATTACCTTGAGATGCATAGAACCTATGGTGTACCACCATGATGAAGAATCCCGTTGCTAATGAATCCTGCCATTTAAAATAGCCACTACCCCGACTAAGACAAGTCCCCTGATATACAATGCCGCAAGGACTTGTGGTATACGGTAATAAAGAACTCTCTTGAAAACACAGAAGTGCAAGCGAATGCAGCGCTTCTCGTGAAAGGCACTGCTGTCGATAAATATGCCAAGGAACATAAACGCATAACCACAGGCCTTGTCAATGCGATCTCAGAAAAAAAAAGAATGAGTGCTGGCAACTGTTGAAACCTTCCGCAATACAGACAGCGCATATATTCTTTATGCAGACACAAAATCCGAGCAGCCGGTGCAGCGCGGTACTTTCGCTCATCCATTCTTTTTCACTGCTACACGCGGGCTCGTGTGACGGACGAGCCGGCTCAATTTCCAACAAACACTAAAGCAGGAAAGCGAGTGCTGTTGAAAGTAATCCTGCAAACGCAAGTCTAGTACCCTAATGATAAAGGGGGTTCATGCGCGTTATTTTCTTAGTGAAAGTGCCTGACACTCAGAAGAACAAGAGTGATATTGCCGATATCGCAGCAAACGAAAATAGCTTCCGACTTGAAGAAAGAAGTATCTTCAGATAATTATCCATGGAACATTGCTCCTGCCATTGCGAACACGAGTCCAGTTAATAACCCTACAAATAACACACGTTGCGACACAGTCTTTTCTCCTTGTTGAAATGCCAACTCGTGGTTGATTATTCGCTTAGTCACCCCTGAAGACTACAACGGCACGCTAGCCGCCCCAAACTATTGAAGCCAATCGAGCCTGACTGGTAAAGGGTTCCCATCTTTTTTTCTTTTTTTTTCAAGAAATACTCCACATATCAAAAAATTATTACTGTTGTATTAGAAACTGCCTTCATGCGAACAGGCTATAGCTTACATTGTATATATAGGTCCCTTAATGTCTTATTCTCTGTATTTTAAAATCAATTCAACATTTTATGTTTCCGTAAAATATCCCACTGTTCCTACATCGATATAGTGAAATTGGAAACGATGAAACGCAATTCCTAGTGCTATTACGCGCCAATTTGACAGGCAGTACGTACGTCCTGGGCGACGCGTATGTTCCACAGGGTGGCGTGTAGTTCATTATTCTGGCGTGTCATCACTGCTTACCGATGGCGAGTTCACAAAAAGACGCCCTTGTGCGAAACGTCGTTCACACCAATCAATTGTTGTAACTGTTACTCAATAAATACGAACTAAACGTTCAATGAATTTCAAGCGTTGAACCACTCACCACATGTTGGAGAATTTGAGTGGTTGGAATCTTCTGCAATAGAGAGGAGCGAGAAACGTTCAGTGACTCACTGGAGTACATTTACGCGGTACGTTGCCATAGCAACTGGTAGTGTTGTAGTGAGGACGTCATAGCAGAGGAACACAGGCTTCGCCTGTGTAGCTCTGGCTTTGCTATACAATCCAGACGCACAGAGAACGTACAAACAACAGCCTGAGTGTGCCTACGCATGTTTGTGTGTTTGTGTATATATATATATATATATATATATATATATATATATATATATATATGTGTGTGTGTGTGTGTGTGTGTGTGTGTGTGTGTGTGTGTGTGTGTGTGTGTGTGTGTGTGTGTGTGTGTGTGTGTGTTGTGTGTGTGTGTCACTACCGCCACAGCGCCGTCAGCTAAAGCGTTATGTACTTTTCACACACCACTCACCCATGCAAATGATGGAGACATTGCAGGAGTTGCAATTTACCGGCGGCTTTGTTTCGTTCTCAGCCCGAAAGTAGCAATCTTCCCAGCCTAAAGTACCCGGCTGATGCACTCTATTGTGGAGAAATAAACACAAGGTTATGCTGCCATACGAACTGACGGTACAAAGAGAAAAAGAAGATTAGTGGTGCCATGCAACCTGTAATGACACCATAAGGGCACTTTGATAACGTTTGACAAGCGTTCGTTGAGTAATGTCATTGACTGACGAATACATTCCAGGTAACCTCTTACACCAATACAGAGTTAACTGCATACGCACGATTTCTCCTATCCGCCATCATGTACAAGTAAGCTGCGCCATACCAACGTCGCGCAAGAAGCAACACGTTTGACAACGAAGAATCATTAATATTGATGCAGGCACATTGTTTGTCACCTGTATTTATAAAATATGGCATCGATAAAAGTTACCAAGGCCACTACGGGCAATTATATGTTACCCTCCTTTTCACCACTGCCTTGCCCCCTGAACTAATCTAACACCCAGCCCTCGCTGACGACGGCAGCTCCCTTAGCGAGTTGAGCTCCGTCGAGTGCGCCCGGCAGCACGTCTGGCACGCGCCTTCGGCCAAGTAACGTTGCCTTCGGTGAACAGAGACGAGGCGCGCAAAGTAGTTGGAACCTGCTCGGCCAGGTGCCGCCAAGCTACCAGCAATTCCTACTCTATACTCCTCTACGGCGACAACCTACAAAGGTATGCGGACAAACGTATAATTGGCTGCGGCTTAGCTCCGCTAGGGCACGGTTATGCAAGCTGAAGCTCCTTACACTTGGTTTTGCTTGTTTACCCTCGTAGCCGAAGCACAGTTTGCCAACCGAACGATATGGCTAGCCGAACGTGCCGTACTGTGAGCACTCAGTACCGTAGTTCCGTCAACTTGCGAAGCCATCGCCGAAGTCGAACGCGAGATGTCCATTGCCGCCCTTAAAGCTCGTCGCTGTCGTCTTTCTGCATCTTTCTCCCGACATTCAGCTCGCCGAAGTTCCCGTTCATCACTTGGTTCAGCCTGCAACTTTGCGCACTGGTACTCAAGTTTCCTCTTTAACCACTTAGCAAGCCGAGCGGCATCGGCAGGATGGTCCGACGCAGCTTGCCGCTTTCGCAGCTGGGACCGCGCAGACCACTTCGGCACAGATGTACCAGCGTCTTCGCTCCCTCCTTCGATCGCGCGACCGTGGCAAAACGGCTGAACTGAAGCAGAAGCACTCGCCCACTGACCCGACATGGCAGAGAGAGCGGCAAGTCACGTGGTTAATCACGTCGACCCGGCTGGCGAGGCACCATCCTCGCAGCGGTCGGAGCAGCGGCCAAGGCGGACGCGGCTGGTCACGTGGTATGCTCTCTTCGTTTCAAAGCCAAGCGGACATACACGGCGAAACTCGCTAGACTAGGCCAGTAAAGCTTTCGCTTTGAAGGTAATCGAGGACCATCTCTGACAAGCATATACTCGGGCAATGTGTTGTGACTTCAGGGTTGAAGTTACAGCCGCAGGCGCGTAGATCCTGGCGTTGATCGGATAGCGAGAGCCCGACGCTCACTGAAGCGACGAGCTGTGGTGGTATTTTGTAAGCATTCCTAAAACGGACGGAGGCGGTCCGTCCGTTTGAGTCGCACGCGATTGGTCAATGTGAGTCGTGACGAGCGCCGCGACGAATCGCGTGCTCACATTGACTAGTCACGTGCGACTCAAACGGACGGACCGCCTCCGCCCGTTTTAGGAACGCTTACAAAATACCGCCACTGAAGCGACTCCGCTCGCTAGATGCCTTACAAGCCTTAAGGGCGAGACAGACGGTACGATTTTCCATGCGATGCGGCGTCCAACATGGCGGTGGGGAAACCGGAATGGTGACCTTTTATAGCATCGGACAGCCACCATTCCCTCTCCCCCACCGCCGCGTCGGCTGTCGCATCGCATGGAAAATCGTATCGTCTGTCTCGTGCTTTACACTATGTCACGGCTTTACAAGCCACCAACCGCAACATTTACAGCACACAACGTAGCTAGATCAATTTATGGTGACCGAGAAAATAAATCTCAACATAAACAATGTCGCGCAGCTCTCGTCAACACTGAGCACGTTGTAACACAAGCAGGTGACGCTCGTTGCCCACCGGAGGCACCATTATATATGTTGCGTTAGGAAAAACGCGTGGTTAACGTGGCCTGTCATTCGATCATGCACCCTGTTGCTTACACACAGTTTCACACACCGAGGTTAGGGTTTTATGTAAGGTGGGAGTAGGGAGAGGGATTGACTCGTTTACTCGCCCTTGGCGCGTACTGTACGTAGTACATCATACTTTACCACTTGTGTGTTACTAGAAAAAGCATTTTAAATTATGTCGCAGTTAACCAACTTTACTCTTCGTGCGTATGAGTACAAAGCGATGCACAAAGAGATCACTGCTTTTCTTTACTTAGTATACAGTTACGCATTTCCCCTGGAGGAGAACAAATCATTTATCCCAATATGGAAGGGTACGGCGGTGAAGGGAGCAGACGAGCCTATACGGCGTAGGTCTGTGCTACCCTCTTGGCCCAATCCAGGACTTGGTCCTGGACCTCGGCCGCCGAGCTGCACATCACAGCCTCACACTGCTCCTTACTATTAATGTTTAGCGAGTTAAGTGGTGGGTTCGGACTCCAGAGTACACCACCACATGATATGATCGTGATTGGCTCATCGTTGGCAGAAAATGCATAAAGGGAGGGGGGATATATCGCAGGGTGCATAAGATGGCGGAAAGATGGGGTAGGGAACTTACGGGCCTGTAACTGGCGCCATAGCATTTTGTGGTGGCGAGTAGCTCCCCGGTGTAAAGGGGGTATATGGTGCGCTGAAGGCGTAGTGATTTGTTGTCTCGTGGAAGGTCAAAACACGATCCCCCGCACTGAAGGGCGCCTTGTGGACTAAGGCGTACTCAGTGGCCTGCGCCCGGCTCGTCATTCTTCGAGCACAGGCATGAGCCGCCTCATTGCCAAACAGCCCCGCATGAGCGGGCGTCCATATGAGAGCAATGTCTTGCGTGGGATACGGTTATTAGGCATCGAAAGAGCACTTTGTGAGATGCGACGAGCACTAAAGTTACGTATGGCAGTTTTTGAACCACTAACAATCATAGTGACATTGGTGATGAATAAACCTATGCGATGTCAGCCTCCTCTGCCTCCACCGAGGAGTTGACAGTGATGGATGCCCTTGTCATCGCCTTGCCGTTTGAATCGACAGCTAAAAGGGTACAGAACGAGGAAGATGGGTCTTCTGCCGCATCGAGATTTCTCGTGGAACATCGTCTAGCGTCGCCTGAAAGTGCTCACGTCTCTTACTGAAATACAAAGAAACGCGTAACAGCCAGGGAAAGATTCGAAATAGAACAGAACAGGGCGTCACTGCCGTGTGAGGCGATGTGCACTGCGCATGGTTACAACGGCTGTATTTGCCGCTGCTTCTCTGAGAATATAGTGTCGAGTGACGTCTTTTTCTGTCATGTCTCGCGTCCTTCCTTGGTGGTCGAGCATCTTTTAAGAGCGGAGCTCTTTAATGGGACCCTCTAACACTTTTCCAGACCTCATTCTGTTACATTTTTTACTTGCGGGTTGCGTAGACAGAAGACTGAAGAGATTAGTTCAGCAAGAACGGCAGCGATAGCGGCACGCAGC
Organism: Rhipicephalus sanguineus; assembly: GCF_013339695.2. Classification (NCBI taxonomy): domain Eukaryota; kingdom Metazoa; phylum Arthropoda; class Arachnida; order Ixodida; family Ixodidae; genus Rhipicephalus; species Rhipicephalus sanguineus. The sequence continues at coordinate 142,822,806 of NC_051185.1, forward strand.
CCGAAGTTATTCAGCCTAGAACAATCAAAATAAAATAAAATGGAGGCCTACCCTCAACATGATTTTCGCGGGATCAACTGACCAGGTTTGACTTGGCCTGTGACGTTTGATGGCGCCCCAGTGAAACGAACTGAAAGATCCTACGTACGGGAAGCTTGCATACAATGTTGCCCGTTAATTTCAACGTAATGATGGTGCCGTTGCGACAGTAACAAACAATGTGGTGCCTGAAGAGGGAACTGCACGTGCGAAACGAGGCAGATCGCGAATGCCTCCATCATATTTTGTACTTTTAGTCTTCTCTTGTTGCCACGGCGTCTATATCAACGCCCCTACAATTTTTCCCTTCAGTTTCTTCAAACAACGGCGTCTGGAGCGTTCCCAGCGCCTTTCCTCCAGCGCCGTGGCGTTCGGCGCATTCTTTGCAGGGCGCTACAGTTCTAAAGCTGAAAAAGTCTGAGATCATTCGTTTATTTGGTGCTCAGAGAAAAAAGCATGCTAAAGAAAAACTAAACCCAATAAAAACCCCTCTTGTGATGAAACGCCGTGAATACTTCTAACGTTATATTTATTCAATCATAGGCCTGCGCTCATCTTAGTCATTTGCGCCCGCAATACTTCTAGCGAGCGCCACTACGCGCTGATGCGGTCGCCAGCGATGTAGGCGCTTCAAAGAATATGTTGGAGGGCCCCTTTAAACGCCGGACCTACTGTTTGTAGGTGCCGTCCCCTTAAGTGGTAGTGCCTGCATACCTCCCTTGTTTTCTTTTTTGTAATAAATGTTTTTACCACCACCCAGTGGCACGCCTCGTCTCGTCAGCGGTGCTATCACGGAGAGGGAGTTGACGAGGCGGGCGAGCACGTTGTACAATAAACATGCGTCCGCATCAAGCCGTTAGTCGGTGAGTTGCGAACGTAAATTATCGTAATGATGGACCGACACGCGCTCTCTTCGGTTTCTTCATCGTCGTCGTTTTCTTCATCTTCTGCATCGCTCGCAGAACACGTGCGTCGATTTCTCCGTCGCGGGATGCATTAATGCTGATGAGCGAGACAACGAGTACGGAGCGAGAGAAAGAAAGAGAGGAAGAATGACAGAGAAATAAAGAGAAAAGTTTTAGGGGGGGGGGTCTCTCCGCAAGGCGTGACCCCCCCCCCTAAAGGCAGAAAGTGAAAGGCAGAAAGTGAAAGAAGGGTAGAAATAATCAAAGAAAGAGAGAGAAAGAGATGGACAGCGGGAGGAAGAGAGAGGAAGCGAGGAATATAGACAGAGAATGAGAAAGGTAGAAAGACCGAGAAAGAGAATGAAATAGAGATCTGGAGAATCAAATAGAAACAAACAGACCGAAAAGACATGCACAAAACGCGGAGACAAAGGGAACAAAACAAATGAAGTAAGATAGAAAGAGAAAATTAGGTGCCCATCAGCTCTGCTGTCTCTTTAGCATTGCGCCTCCAATGCAAGCTAGGCTAACGTTTTTAGGTCACTGTGTGCCGAGGAGTAGAGCAACAAGTTTTACTTACATGTCCTCGACCCAGAGTCTGTGATCCTTGATTCCGAAGAGCCTTATGAGCCGGCAAATGCGATACATCGGTGTATAGATCATACTGAGCACGGACATGGCAATACTTTGACAATATTTGTCCGCATCATCAAATGTGTAGAAACCTGTCGTGTTGCGCAGGTGGCAGTAAGTGTGCGGGGGCCACTCCGTGAAGTAGACTGCAAACAATCAATTTACACCTTTGTGAGCAAGCTTTAAGTACCCCAACATTTTTTTTAGTTGGGGTGCGAAGGATATCTGACGTACCTTATTTGCACGTCTTAAAGTATATTAGGGGTGGACAAGCCCTTCCAGTCGTCGAGGCTACCAGCACATTGACTTTTCAATATTTCAGAAGTGTGTTCCATGCTCCATCAGACAAGTTTCATAAGCGGTTGTTTCTCATTCATCCACAATTGATTGTTGTCCTTAGAACCTTGCTTCAATCACTGCGGTATATTTATTGCTAATTGCACAATGTCCATGGTTGATAATTTCCAGTGAGCAATATACAGCGGAGGTCCCTAGGTGGTTGAGCCACAACTGCAGCCCAGATGCAACAGTGCAGCAGTAGCGTTAGCGCAGTTAAAACTCCTGGAAACACTGTTCGCGTGTTCTCACGGTGTCCTAGGACAGTTATGCAAATCGATAAATTTTCTTTTGGTTTTTAATACGATTTCCGGGCACGTTTTGAGAGACAAAAAGGAGTACTGACACAAAAATTTTGATCTTTTTAAGATGCGAAGCAGCTTCTGCGCTGGGCTTTGTCCGTAGTTCCATTGGCGATCGTCCGCTTTCTAAAACCTACCATAGCCATCTGTAACATATTAAGCGCGCTTTCGCTCCAAGGAAAAGTCTTCTTCGTCTTGTTCTTCGACCGCCTTGATGATGATACGTGCAGAGCACTTTAGGGCCCAGGCCTGCCGTATGCTGTCCTAGCTTGGCGTAACGCAGACAAAACCACGTGTGTTGGCACGCGCTAGCGCGTTCGGGCCTGTGGAAGGGGCTGGGTAAGACGCTGTGACCTCTCCCCCTTACACTCTCTCAGCAATCACGTGATGGCGTCGGGGAACGATATTCTGCAGACGCGCGATGAACCCGCGTGGCGTGCTCCAACAAGAGTTCGGGACGAGTAACAGCAACAGCAACTACAGTGAATTCATGGTGTGCTCCACATGCAAGGACGCGTTAACATCGGGCAAGATGCAAGTGATGAACGGAACTTTAAGTCGACCCATGCGCTCCTTCGCATCCCCATATGGTTCTCTTTAGTGGGAGATGGTGATTTTTTTTTCTGTTGCAGTAAGTAGCTAACGACCCACTTATCACCTCCAACAACCAGTGCAGAACGGACAAGGGACAAGAAAGGGAGCAGCGTTTGTCTCTGTTCCCTTTCTTGTCCCTTGTCGGTTCTGCGCTGGTTGTTGAAGATGGATTACCAACTAGCCCAGTCTCAAACATTGCCACTTACCGCGCCTGGAAACTTGTGGGCCTGAGCGCGCGAGTGTTAATTTCAACAGCGGAACTGCTTGAGCTCGCCCTACTTTGTGGAAAACAGAAATGTCATCATCATGAATCGACACGCGCTCTTTTCGTCCTCCTCTTCACCGTCGTCGTCTTTTTCATCTTCTGCTTCGCTCCCAGTACGCGTGCGAAAATTTTTCCGGCCCCGGATACAATAACCGGATGGGCGAGAGAAAGAAACAGAGCAAGAGAGAGAGAGAGAAAAAAAGTGGAGATATAAATTAAGAGAAATAAACAGAAAAATTTAGGCGAAGAAAATTTCATGGCGACGAGAGATTCGAACCCGCGTTCTCACGATGCAAAGGTGAGCATCGTATCCACTCGGCTATCGAAGCACGCTAGGAGAGTACAGCATATCTCTGTATAGTACAGTATAGTATAGCACGGATGTGGGAAAGAGAAATGAAGGTTTGTAGAGATGTGATGGTGAAGAGGAGGGAAAGCAAGAGGGAATAGAGTAAAGCATAACAAAGAAAGCATAAGAAAGAGAGAGAGATAATACGAAAAAGGAAGAGAAAGAATCAAACAAACAGAAAGAAAAAGGTGGAAATAAACAGGAAGCAAGGTAAAAAGCGTAATAGAGAAAAAAAGGAAGAAAGTTAAAGAAAGATAGAAAGAGCAAGAAAAAGACAGAGGGAGAAAGTGAGGCCGACAAGCAAATAAGAGAGTGAGACAAAAAGTGAGGGTGAGGAGGAGACATGTGAGGGTAAGTAGAGCAAGAGGAGCACGGGAGAGAGTAAACCATAGCATAGACAGAATAAGGAAGAACGAAATAGAGAAACGAAAGTTGAAAGTGAAAGAAAGAATGAAAGAGAGTGAATCTAAGAAGGAGAGAAAGAAAGAGTGAGCGAGCGAGAAATAGAGAGAGAGGGAGATAGGAAGAACATAACAAGGTGTGGGTTCGAGCTAGTTGGTACTCCATGATCAACACATTTTGCGCAAAATTTTCTCAGACAACGGACGAAACAGACACGGACGGGCGCAAACTTCCAACTGATTTTATTATCAACAAGTGACATATATATATACACAAATATGACTACGACAAACCAAAAACAACAATGGCACAGGTGTGCAGTGTGTCAGCGCGCATCAGCTACTCCCTCCCCCAAATGTAGTCTTCCTTCCAAGAAGGTCATTTCCTTCTGTGTCAACGAAACTGACGTCATGCTCACGCAGTTGCTGCCCTCCCGTTGCATTTTGGCTGCCTCCACAATCTCTCGCGTGCGCTGATCCCCGTCATGAAAAACAGCAGTGCACTGTTGATACAACGGTTTGCACCCACACTCGTGGCAATGAATGGCCAAATTTCCATCCCTGCCCCCTTCCACCCTGTTCGCGTGCTCACGCAGGCGGTGGTTTAGACACCGACCTGTTTGCCCAATGTAGGGTCGTCCACACGATAGTGGCAACTTGTACACGACTTCCTTCGTGCAGTCAACATACTTCTTTCGGTGTTTTACGCCGCATTTTTCCTTTTTGGGTATAAATGGGCTTGTGGCGATGCATAGCTTTGACAGTTTCTCAGGCGCAGACATGACCACCTGTACGCCGGCTTTTGCACCAATCTTTTTAAGATTATGCGAGATGCCGTGCAAGTAAGGAATCACCGCCATCTTTCTAGGCCGCGTGGTCTCCTGACTGTCACCCTGATTGTCTTCAGGTGAAACAGTCGCAGCTTTCTTCTGCGTCCTCCGAATAGCATCAGCCACAGCGACAATCATATCCTGCGGGTAACCGGCTGACGTCAGGCGAGACACCTGCGCGTTGAAGCTTCGGTCCATACCGTGCTTGCACGTCTTACTGAGGGCATTGTTTAGACAGGAGCTGATTATGGCTCTCTTCACCAATTTGGTGTGGGCGGACCTAAAGGGCAGCAATGGTTTCTGGCTACGCGGTTCGTACATCCAACACACGTGAGCTGCGGCTGATGCTATTCGGAGTACGCAGAAGAAAGCTGCGACTGTTTCACCTGAAGACAATCAGGGTGACAGTCAGGAGACCACGCGGCCTAGAAAGATGGCGGTGATTCCTTACTTGCACGGCATCTCGCATAATCTTAAAAAGATTGGTGCAAAAGCCGGCGTACAGGTGGTCATGTCTGCGCCTGAGAAACTGTCAAAGCTATGCATCGCCACAAGCCCATTTATACCCAAAAAGGAAAAATGCGGCGTAAAACACCGAAAGAAGTATGTTGACTGCACGAAGGAAGTCGTGTACAAGTTGCCACTATCGTGTGGACGACCCTACATTGGGCAAACAGGTCGGTGTCTAAACCACCGCCTGCGTGAGCATGCGAACAGGGTGGAAGGGGGCAGGGATGGAAATTTGGCCATTCATTGCCACGAGTGTGGGTGCAAACCGTTGTATCAACAGTGCACTGCTGTTTTTCATGACGGGGATCAGCGCACGCGAGAGATTGTGGAGGCAGCCAAAATGCAACGGGAGGGCAGCAACTGCGTGAGCATGACGTCAGTTTCGTTGACACAGAAGGAAATGACCTTCTTGGAAGGAAGACTACATTTGGGGGAGGGAGTAGCTGATGCGCGCTGACACACTGCACACCTGTGCCATTGTTGTTTTTGGTTTGTCGTAGTCATATTTGTGTATATATATATGTCACTTGTTGATAATAAAATCAGTTGGAAGTTTGCGCCCGTCCGTGTCTGTTTCGTCCGTTGTCTGAGAAAATTTTGCGCAAAATGTGTTTATCAGGAAGAACATGGAAATAAAGACATAAGAAACGTAAATGAGGAAAAGAAACAAACAGATGAAGAAAGAAAGAGTAAAGAGAAATAAAGAAACCGCCCCGCTTCACACTTCTTTCAGGCTTGGCACCACTAGTGCGAATCGCCCTTAATTTTTTTGGAGACTGTTTTGTAAAGCCCAGTCGCTGTTTCAGCTTCAAAGAGCGCTCAGTGAGGCGGGAACCACGATACTTTTTGTGTAAACATAGCTGGCTAGGTGAGCACACAAAACCGCATTCACACGAGCACCGCGCGGACAACTCTTTTCAACGAAGGCTTCCTGGGTGCTGGTATAATCCCCTCTAGGATGTTCAAATATACGTGACCACCCAAAATATGCACTGCCGAGGCAAAGACGTCAGGCTTTGTACTCCCGTGCAAGTGTGCCCCCTCTTTCCGTTGAAAAGATTTGCTAGGAGAGAGGGCTAGCAAGGATCATGGCACCCGACACAAACTCGGCATGCAGGTGGCGGTTGGTTGTTCTCGTGGAGACCTAACACGCGTTCCGCCTGCAGTTACGTGGCGCGCATTTCACAATAGACTTTAAATATATTCGAGCCTATAGTATCCATTCATATTTCATAGATGATGACTGCGTATACACACACATCTATCGCACAAGTTTTCTCGCCTTCAAAATTTTGTGCCAGTACTCCTTTAAAAGAAATATTTCAAATGTGGGGTCCAGTTTGGGTAAAAAACATAGTGTTCAACCTCCGTTCATTGACTCCTCAGAGGCAATACAGGCACCTTTAAGAACAGAATGTCTGTTAATCTGTTCGGAGTGAACCTCGCCTCTTTATAAACAAGGAGTCTAATTCAGTACCAAGAAAGAATATATATATATATATATATATATATATTGTAAAGGTGGTTGACGGAACTCGGCAAAAATGCTCTATGGCAACCGTCAAGGCAGAGCAAGGACTCTCAGCACGAGCGGCATTCATGCCACAAAGGAGCCGAACAGGACGACCCACTAGAAGGCGCTGGAGAGAATGACCCATTTCACAGTTCTAAGGCTTCGCTACAATGACCTCGGATACGAAAGGGAGCGGCCTGGCAACCTAACAGCTTGTCACTATGAGTGGGTCATGGTGGGCCTTGGGGCGTTCCACGTTGACAATGTCGCACCCTCGACGGCACATGTCCGCAGATTGTTTAATGGGTTCGATGAGGTACTTAGCCGGGGACGTGCGTTCGACGACACTGTAGGGGCCTTCGTATTTGGGCAATAGTTTTGAGGAGAGTCCAGTTGCAGTGGTGGGAACCGAGAGCCATACGAGCGCTCCAAGGAGGAACGTGGGCGCTGAAGTGTTGTCGCCTCGAATGCTCTTCTGCCGCTCTTGTTCATGTGTTGTGAAGGTCTAGGCAAGCTCGCGACACTCTTCAGCAAGCCTGGCTGTGGGAGAAATAGGCGCACACTGAGATGGATCCGACTTGTACGGAAGAAGAGTGTCGATTGTGTGCTACGGGTCCCTTCCGTACAATAGGAAGTAGGTTGAAAAACCGCTAGTGCTCTGAGGGGCGGTATTGTAGGCGTGAGGTGACGAAGGCTAATGGCATCGCAATTTGTGTGATCAGCGGCGACGTACATTGACAGCACGTCGCCGAGCATACGGTTAAAGCGAACAATGAGGCCATTCATCTGCGGGTGGTAAGCAGTAGTTTCGCGGTGAACAGCATGTCACTCTTTGAGAATGGCTTAGGTGACTTTCGACAAGATGACAGGGCCTCGATTGCTGAGAAGCTCCTAGGGGTGGAATGTGACGCAGTCGGAATCGGTGGAGCAGGATGGAGGCAGCACCGCGCGCTGCCGCCGCTGGGAGGGCGGTGGTTTTGGCGTGAGATAGTCAACAGCGACGATGGCCCAGTGATTACCAGTCGACGTAAGAGGAAGTGGTCCTTAAAAATCGCTGTCCACACGACCAAACGGCCAGTGAGGGCAAGGTAGAGGTTTTAGACCTGCTGGTGACAGGTGCGTTGAAGCTTTTCGGCGTTCACAACCGAGGCAGGAGCGAACTTCTGCACGTAGCGGTATATCCCTCACCAGAAGCATCGTTGTTCAATGCGGTGGTAAGTATTGGAACCCTGGTTTCCGCTGCGCAAGGACAGTGCCGAGGCCAACACCGCTGCCGTCTGTGTGTACCTTAGTAGGGGCCGTAGGGTCGTAGTGGTGTAGTATGGCAGGAGAGGTCAACAAACGACGGAGCTCTGCGAACGCGCAGTCGCACTCCGACGACCACAAATTGAGGGCCCCGTTATTTCGAAGGAGCTTCATCAACGGCGATATGATGGTGGCAAAATTTTGAGTGAAGCGTCGCAAGTAGGAACAGTCCTAGGAAACTGCTCAGTTCCTTCACGGACGCAGGTTTGGGAAATTCGGCCACGGCTCCAAGCTTGGCTGGATCGGGGCGGATTCAATTCTTGGACACGACGTAGTGTAGAATCGTCAGCTGCCGTGCTGTAAATCGGCACTTCTTCACATTCTGTTCTAGGTCGGCGTTCCTCAAACGCGTCAAAACATGTCGCAGACGTTGTAGATGCCTGGAGAAGTCCGTAGCGAAAACGATGACGTATTCCAGGTAGCACAAGCACGTGTGCCACTTCAAGTTGCCCAGAACGTTATCCATCATGCACTCGAATGTTGCTGGCACATTACACAGTCCAAACGGCATCACGTTGGCATTCGTACAAGCCGTCGGTCCTGACCGCGTGACAAATGCTGACTTCGGCCGAGCGCCATCAGCCATGGGTTCTTGCCAGTACCCTGAGCGCAAATCGAGAGATGAAAAGAATCCTTCTCCTTGCAGGCTATCAATCGCGTCGTCTTTTCGCGGTAGTGGATAAATGTCCTTGCGAGGGATCTTGTTGAGCTGTCGGTAGTCCACACAGAACCGCACGGAATCACCCTTCTTCGCAACAAAAACAACAGTAGACGCCCAGGGGCTGTTCGACGGTCAAATAACATCGCGTCGAAGCATGTCGTCGACTTGCTCGTTAATAACCCGACGTTCGGCAGGAGATACGCGATATGGACGTTGCCGTAGGGGCGGTTGGGCGCCATTGTCGATGCGATGCGTAACAGCGGATGTGCGGCCGAGAGAAGTTTGCGAGACATCGAAAGAAGAACAAATTATTTCCAACAGGCACAGAAGCTGAGACCGCTGGACCAGCGGTCTCAGCTTCTGTGCCTGTTGTCAGCAATGGAGGAACCAAATACATCAGCGGGTGATGAATCACGCGTGGAAACTGCACTAAGCGTACTGGAACTGGGACAGTGCGGGTTATCAGGGTCATCCATAACTTGTGATTCTTGCCGAGACATAACTCTGCCCAGACATTCTCATGACACCAACGTGACAATGTGCGGGGATGGGTTGGCAACAAAAATAGCGGTGCTGCCCTGAGTGACTTGCAAGGTCGCGAAAGGCAACAGCCAGCCTTTCTTAGTGCAAGCGTGGCGAGATGGCGAGAGGAGTGCAACGGTGTCGGAGAGACCGGCGCAGTAGGTTGACACAGCCGCTGACGAGGAGGCACTTTCTTATTGTCTTTGACAAGTATCTTGCTCGAAGCCGATGGACTGTCACCCGGCGTGAAATTCGAGAACGGTGAGAGTTCTATTTCGGCTGGTGCGCAATGAATTACGGCGTCGTGGCGGGAGAGAAAATGCCATCCCAGGATGACGTCGTGAAAGCATGCAGAAATTATGACGAATTCGACGCCGTACAGGGCGTCCTGAATGACGACGCGGGCTGTGCATACTGCCGTAGTATAAATACTTTGGGCGCTGGCCGTACGGAGTGGCGTGCCAGAAAGTGACGTCGTCACTTTTCGTAGCAAACGGCCAAGTTTTGCTTCCATAACGGATACGACGACTCGAGTGTCGACAAGGCCAGATGCGCGAACGCCGTCGACAAACACGTCTATCACGTTCTATGGGCTTCACTTAGGGCTTTTACGGTCTGATAGCGTCGCAGCCCTTGCCTCGTAGACTGCGATAACTAGTTTTCCTGGACGCGTGCGACCGAACGTGGCCGGATCGGTGAGTGACGTCGTCGAGACGGAGAGCAGCGAGTAGATGGATCTCGTTGATGACACAGATGGAGGTGGGTCGTAATATGGGCGGCTTGACTTGCTGGCGACGGGTGACGCGACACTAAGCGGCTGCATGCGATTGTAATAACGTGCCCCGTGTCCGCGGTTGTCGGGTGTGCGCCATCGGTTCACTGGGGCAGGTCCCACCAATGTCACAGGACGCGATTGATGGTATGGCTGCTGATATTACTGCATAGTGGGCTGCTGTCAGGGCATAGGAATGACGTAGGCGTATGTAGCCGGCACGCCCGCGTCGAAAGACTGAGGTCTAGCGCCGGCTTCGGCGTAACTGAGTGGGGCAGCCGCATGGATGGCTGGGGACGTCCTGGCTACAACTTGGGCGTAACTCGGTGGCGCAGGAGCCTGAGGGCGCTGGTAGTATTCAGGCATGACCTCCGCGATTTCCTGCTCAATCGCGCGGCGGAGGGGAGGCAGAAGTGTCGTGGACGGCTGTTGAATGTGCTGCTGGTGAGCAAAGGTCTGGAGAGAGAACTGGCGTGCAATTTCTCCTGCGTCGTGGTGTGTTTCTTGACGCTAGTTTCGGTTTCATCATCATGTTGCCGGGTGGCGCCTCACTTGGCTCCGATGTCATGTATGCGCCGTTAGGGGCGGTTTCAGGCGAGCTATAAATAAAGCGTTGTTAGTAAGTTGGTGACGAGCGCTTGAAGTGTACGGTTGTTTCTTCGGCGCTCGGCGCCGCGGGCTCGCGGTTACTGGCGTTCCCGCCGGCCGCGTTTCTTTAACGTCTGGGCCACCAAGGGGCGAAACCAGAATGGTGACGAGGGAACAGTAAGACTTTTTCTATTTCTGCGTGCTTCTACGCCTTCCTTCGGCCTTCTTCTATGCACTTGCACCACCGCATCTTCTCGCCGCTTTGTTCTCGTCATGTAAAGCGCCAGCGTCTCCCTCTTTCTTCTTCGGCTCCTTTGTCTACGTTCTCGTTCACTCCTTGGCGCTTCTTCTACTTCCTATCCTGAGTTCTCCATCTACCATGGCGTCTGCTATTCAGCCTCCTCTGCTTCTTTTCTCGCCCGGCGATCCTTCAGTCCCGTGGCCTGAAGGCTATTGATATTTCTGGCGCACGCGGATGCTCTCGGCGAGGAGGCCGGCAAGCCCGAGCGTCGGAAAGCACTTCTGCTCAACGCATTCGGACGCACCGGGCTGAAGCTTTACTACACATTATGCACCGCCGTCAGACCTGGGACGCAGGCGTCTTCCGACCCCTCCAAAGACACAGTTGCCCTCTTCGATAATCATCTCAAGGACACATCATGCGTCTACATCGCACGCTAAAAATTTCAGGATCGTCGATAGCTTCCGGGCGAACCCGTCGCCGATTTCATGGCCAGTCTGCCTTCCCTCGCCGCACCTTGCGAGTTCGGTGCGTTAGAGAACTACATGATTCGGTAGCATTTATTGATGTGTATCGCTTCGGCACATGTTCGGTGCCGTCTCCTGCAAAAAGGTTCCTCCATCACGTTAACAGAAGCCCTTTCTATCTCTCGGGAAGATGAGGTTGTTCGTACGCAAATGGAGCAGTTCGCCCCTCATTCCGTTCAAAAACTTTCCTCTTCAGGACCTCATGGCGCCAATATGGGTGCCCTCCTTCATCGTTTCGGCGGGGAGGCACACATTGGTCGCCCTTCTTCCCTGTTCCAGCGCGGCAGCCAACATGGCCGTCCGTCTTCACAGTACTTCCGATGCGATCGACATGGCGGCCCTCCCGCTTCACATGGACGAGGAAGCCGTCAAGATGGCGAACCCGTGCCGCAGAATGCATTTTTTCAAGGGTAACACCGGAGCTTTTTTATTCGCGCAATACGCACGAAAACCGCAATTTCCACTTTGTCTTTCACTGCACAGCTTAAAACGAGGCGGCGGCTACTGCGGCGCTACTTCTCGCAGACAAGTTAACGAGTTCTTTGCACTTCTTTCGAGTTTACCAAAGAAACGGGTGAGCACTACACCTCAAACGCAAGAAATACGCGGTTCATTTGGATATTTGAGATGGCGTGCCGTTTTTGCTTACCACGTTCTGCTGCGACGCGCCTTTCTTCAAAAATAGTCACGTGAGCTTCCGGTGTTTCGCAACACGGATAACGGTGTTCCTGCGCTGCCGGTGCGCTAAGTTTCGGTTTCGCCTAGATCGGCGTCTTGAATTTCGATGATTGTCTCAAAGTGCGTGCGTTTTTTGCGATTTTTGAAAAACGGACATCTTATAAATCGTCACATCCTGCAACTCTTCCAACAAAGAACGGCCCTAAAGTTAATAATTTAAAAAATATTAACGAGTTTTTGTTAATTACTCCTTTGAATGTAACTTTATGTACGGCAAAGTTTTACCGCCTCGGCGTAAAGTTCGTTTGCCAAGACGACAGGGGCCCAACTGTCATAGCATTTTCATGCAAAGTCAGTATCATCGTCAAAACACCCATGTGTATATTATATATATATATATATATATATATATATATATATATATATATATATATATATATATATATATATCTATATATATATATATATATATATATATATATATCGAAAGAATGTTCCTAGCTATTGGTTTAATTATATGAAAGAAAACTTGTCACAGTGAAAAACATAACATTTATTCTGAGCTTTCGGCCGGGGACCGGCCGAAAGCTCAGAAAGGCCGGTCCCCGGCCGAAAGCTCAGAATAAATGTTGTTATGTTTTTCACTGTGACAAGCTTTCTTTAATATATATATATATATATATATATATATATATATATATGATAATAAGTTACAAGAAAGAAAACGAAGTAACTTTGTTTCGCGCAAGCTTTTGTAATTACTCGTAATTACCGGCGAAAAACTACTTCATTATTCTTTTCTGCAGTTTTTCATGTTCCATTTGTACTTAAAAAGAATCAAGTCGTAGGCTTGAAATGCCTGCGCAATTACTTTTGCTTGAATTAGTTTCGAGCGAAGAAAAATAAAAGTTATGACGTTGGTATTTTTTGTTCCCGCTTTGTATTAGTTTATCCTGTCAGTCCTTTTCATTGACGTAGTTTAAAGTGATTGAGTGCTTTTGATTGACGATGTCAATCAAGAGCACCCAATCAAAAATTCGGGGAAGATAAAGTGATGCTTGGACTTGTTTTTTTTTTTATGGAGGTTACGTCCATCAGGAAAGGACATTCGTGCGTTTGCATTAACCCTCAGAGACAACACGAACCAATGTTCATCGTAAAAGCACGGTTGACTTAAGTACGATAGAGAAGCAACAATGCACTCACCGCATTGCACCCTTGTTGTCCTCGCCGCGTTATATTCATAACGCTCAGGATCATATCTCGGCATCGGAGACGGAAGCACACCCTTTGCGAGTTGACGCTGTTGAAGAACTAGCAAAAGACCAAGGGTCAAACTTCTCAGAAGCCGTCTTTTATGCAGGTATTAGAGCACTGCACGGTAGCGAAATTATCCGAAAACCCTTACCCGGCCGCGTTCATGGCGCATGGTAGGCCGGGTAAAGCTTTAAGGCCAATGCCTTAAATGCCTCATCAAACGCAAAAATTGACGGTCAGCGGCGTCAACACGAGTCATGCCAAAAATCATCACGTCATCATGACCAGAATTCCTGAATTCGCCGGAATTCGTGAGGTCATCATGTCGTCACTATGACATCATCATGCCGTCACATAACGTGACGTCACATGGCGACGTTACCGCATGTCGTCCTTAGGTGCGTAGGTCACGCGGGTTGTTTGTGCCACTTCATTCGCTTCCCGTGTTTTGCTCAAGGGGCCGCGCGAGGCGGCACTTAAGGATGTCGGCTTAATAAATTTGGCTTTCTTCCTGTATTTGTCTTGTTGTGGCAAGCTTCTTTTATTCTCAGGACAGGTACTACAAATCCAAAAGCGATTAAAATTGGGTTAATTCTTCAAGCATGCTCTAAGATTCGACAGAGGGCGCAATAAAAAAACATGGCTGATCCATCCGTCATATGAATCGGTATAATACGAAAGTGAAACGTTCTTCACAAAAGTAGTGTTTATTGTGTAGTGATATATGAGCGCTTGTACAATGTCTGTTTGTGCTTGGCAGCTATAGCACCATTTGACGTGGATGCATCCATGTTGTCGCCTAGCGGCATGTCTCCACCGCGACGACTAGCGCCCATGACCATGATTAAATCGTTAATAATAATATCTGGGGTTTAACGTCCCAAAACCATGATATGATTATGAGAGACGCCTTAGTGGAGGGCTCCGGAAATTTTGACCACCTGGGGTTCTTTAACGAGCACCTAAATATAAGTACACGAGCCTAAAACATTTTCGCATCCATGGAAAATGCAGCCGCCGCGGCCGGAATTCGTGCAGTCGACCGCAGCCGGGAGTCGAGCGCCATAACCACTAGACCACCGTGACGGGGACAAGATTAAACTATTGTGGCAGCTTAAGTTATAAACACATTTGAACACAGCGAATCGTGAATGCCACGTGAAGATGACATCAACTAGCTCAAAATCAACGCTGGTACCCGATATGCACTTCTTCAAAGCACCAATGAAGGAAAGAAACGGCACGGTGTCCGTTTTCTAATTATAAGTAATCGACCCCTGTGCTCATGCATACACTACCACACGGCGCTTCAGCAACACGGGAGGCAGAGGTTCGTAGCTTGAGCCGCAAACGTGTGCGTCCCGCTGGCCTCTGTCTCGCTCCACCAAGGCACGAGATTCGCCCGTCAAAATCGTGTGCTTTCTGCAACGCGTCTTGCAGTAGTTTTGTTGCTCTCACAATCGAAGCAGTCGGCGGCGGAGAAATCCCGTTGGAGCATGTGGAAAGAGCGCTACTCCGATGAGGCGGCGCACGCTAACACGAAGCGAAAGGCAAAGGACGCAACTGCGTCTAGGGTGCCTCGGCGACGCCATCGCGACCAGTGTCCCTCGCTGGTATCGAGACGCTTTAACCCTTTCAGGCCCAGTGATTCCAATTGGAATCATCAATTTTCTAGGTCACTCATCAAGCACCTGGTAAAGATGAAGCGTTGCTCTTTTTCAAGAGCTCATATTTAGCATCTGCTCTACATGTGGTGCCAACCTGGTACATACAGTAAAGCGAGGTCACGTCTGAACAAAGAAATTACAGAAGCGTTCATGCTGCTCGCGCATTTCGCTGAGGCAGCTTCTTCTTTCACCATGCAGAAATAGGGCACTTATTTTAGTTATGCGTCGAAAATTGGAATGTTGGCTATTGGGCTTTACGCTATCCTATCTAAATAACTGTTTGAGAATGAATTAAGTAAAAATAATGGAAATATTATTAATAGTAATTAATAATTAAAATTTCGACATTAATTACTCTTCATTGAAAAGTGTGAGCAAAGAGTTTTTTTTTCGTTTTTTTAAATTACATGATCATGCACACACCTCGAAATTTAAAAACTGGTTGCTTACATTTAAAATAATTAATTTGGGACTGAAAGTGTTAACCCTGACCTCCGATATCGCGAGCAATCTCGGAGTAAGCACTAGTTAGTGTCGTTCGTGACGCATTACTTCTTTTCACGTCTCACAGAGAGCGGTTCCGCACCGCCCCGCCCCGCCCCGCCTACCTACACCGCCAACAGAAAGCACAGTGCGAGAGAGAATGGGTGAAAGATACAAGGCGCGTTCGTGAAGCGTCCAGCTACTGCCAAGGTAGCTTAGCCGGTTGTGCGTCGGGCGCTTACTGTCGCGGCCGTATGGTCGCGGGTTCGATTCCCAGCGGCGGATCTTTCTCTCGGTTCTTCGTTTCTCACCCGTAGGCGTCCATTTTGTCAACGTCATAACCGTAACGGAAGTACTTGTTGGGCCCCGGCATAAAACACTCGTGTTAAAACAGAAAGTTAGAGGGAAGATTGCTATGTTCTGTCATCCCTGTTTTCATTGCCCTCTCTATTAAAATTTAAGTAATAACTCGTCATTTTGCCTGTTACAATGCCTGCTATAAAACGCTCTTGATTCTCATCTGTACCTGCAAAAAAAAGGTATAGTACGCCAATGCTCAGTAGACCCTCATCGTACCCTATATTGCTGTCTTGCGGCTAGCGGTTCTGGCGCAGCAGCAGGCGAAGGCGCACGACGGTTACTGACGCTACCGGCGGGGACGCCGACCAGCCACGAATACGCGGGGTTGGCGCGGAGCGCCTAAGAAGAACGACTACACGCTACGAGTACTCTTCACACACTGCGTTTATTTGCAAATCGCCACAATGCGCCTAGCGGCGCGGAACCGAACATGAATGCCACAGCGGCGCCTCCTCGCATTCGCACAGTACAATTCGAAATCGAAACTTGTGAATACACATCACAACACAACAAATATGTCTCCTCAAACTATTTCCGCCATCAGGTCCTTTTGTAGAAGGAATTACTAAAGGGTAATGCATACCTATTTGCGAAGGATGCGCCAACAAAACGTCAAATATTGCAACTTAAAGCGCCATGCTCTCGATTTCATGGTGGGGCCTCGATCAGACCTGTTTTGCGGACGGGCCGGGCTGGGCCAGAGTCGTGAATCGCGGCCCGTGCAGTGCTCTAGCAAACACACGAGTCGTGAGATATCTAGTCTAACTGAAAGAAGCTGCAGCAATAGTGTCGCGGCCGCGCGTAATCAAGAGATGCAGACACACTTAGCATTGATTGATTGATTGATTGATTGATTGATTGATTGATTGATTGATTGATTGATTGATTGATTGATTGATTGATTGATTGATTGATTGATTGATTGATCAACGTACCTTCTGTTTCTTCCTCGCCACCATTCTGAAGGGGTGACCTCACGTAAGCATTGGCCTCCGCGGTGTCCAACTGGGAGAGCAACACTAACGCGAAACCCGTCAAAGCAAAGGCGAACAGCAATCCGTGACATCTGACCTGCACAACCAGGGAGGACGAAGGCGGACGGGTGGAGCCGAGGCGAGTGTTTCGAGCAGGCATGTCCTCCATGATTGGGCTTCGATTTCTCTACACGAAAAAAAACGTCGTCACTGAACGCGATGATGATTACAAATTGTAACACCTTATGGCACGTTCCCACAACGGGCTAGAAGCCGATAGTCTGGCAGCTGCCACTTCAGCTAAAGTTTCAAAATAAAGTAATAATAAGAAACAACTTAAGTCGCATAAACATCTACAATTGCGAGCATCCTGCAATTCGGTAGTGAGGGAAATCGAACGTGCAGGTAACCTCTGAAGAAAATCGAGCCTCCAATGCGTAAAACAAGGGTTTATTTATGATAAACCGCAGCCCGACTCCCTGGGTTGCTGGTTTAGCGCGTGCTTCGAGACCACGTTCATCTTTCTCTTCGTCGATATTTTTCAAACAAAACTGCCCCGCGCTCAGAAGTTCACAAAGGGTTTGATTCCAATGGGTAAATATGTTGAATTGGCCGTTTAACGGTATTCCCACTCGGTAGTTTTAATGTACAGGATCTAATCTTGCCATCTTTTCCTTTATGAAGTTCCTCTATTTGTACGATGTTCCATAGTTGCCGGCGCTTTTCGGAGTGTTGCAGAAGAATGAGGTCGCCTTTCTTAATTCGGTCAGACGAAGTCATTGACTTCGGAAGTGGTATTGTTCTCAAATCGGAGAGGTACTCTTTTGACCAACGCTCTCAGAAAGATCTTCGAGTCTTCTCTCGTTGTTCCCAGATAGGTCTAAGGTGGTTACTATCGACTGTAATCTCGGCAAGATTTAGGTCAGGAAGTGCAGATATTCGCCTTCCAATGAGAAAGTGATACGGAGAGAGGGGTTCCGGATCTCGACAGTCGGTATAGACATATGTGATTGGTCGGGAGTTGATGACAGCTTCCACTTCGGTTATGGCGGTCTGTAGCTGTTTCTCCGTAAAACGCGCTTTTCCGATGGACTTCTTCAACGCCAGCTTGACAGACCTGATAAGTCTCTCGTAAAATCCGCCCCACCATGGTGCATGATCGGCAATAAATTTCCATTTTATACGATTGTTAGTGATGTAACTACAAACTTCTTCGTTTCTCAATGATTTCCACAGTTTTGAGAGCTCTCTCTTGCTGTTCTTGAACGCTAAGGCGTTATCTGAATATATGACCGACGGAAGTCCCTGTCGCGAGACGAAGCGTCGGAAAGCCTTAAGAAAGCTTGTGGCAGTCATATCTTCGACTAGTTCGAGATGAACTGCTCTAATCACGGCACACGTGAATAGACAAATATACATTGTGGCGTAGCCATCAGAATGTTTTAACATATAAGGGACCGGCGAAATCTAGTCCTGTGACTTGAAATGGTTCTGAAGCGGTCACTCTTTCCGGTGGTAACGGAGCAGCTACTTCGGTAATAGGTCTGGCATTGAAGCGTTGGCACGCTATGCACCCTCTGATGCATTTCTTGATTAGTTGTCGTCCTCTTATTATCCAGAATCTTTCTCTTATTTGAACGAGTGTATCCCGAACTCCTGCATGAAGCAGTTGACGATGGTGCTGCAGTACGATAAGCTCGTAGTAGTAGTGATCCTTGGGTAAGACGATTGGATGCTTCTCCTCGTAAGATTTTTTGCTGAATTGTAGACGTCCTGCGACGCGAAGAACTCCATTGTCGAGGAAGAATGTCACATCCCGGAGTATAGAATCACGTATATGCTGAGCTCCTTTAGAAATGTGATCAATTTCCTGAGAGAAGGCTGAACTTTGGACCTTTTTTATCCAATACAATTCGGCGGCTTGTATTTCTTCGGCAGCCAGAGGCCCCTGTGATAAATCTTTCTGCTTCATCTTCGATACGAATCTTAATATCCAAGCTGTGACTCGATGTAATCTCGAGAGCGAGCTGTAGGTATGGATATCCAGAATTGGTGATTCGTTTGAAACGGAAATTTCCAACGATGTTGTTCGAGGAGTACGTTCTTCCGTGACGCTCAGTGGAAGATCTGTGGAGTTCAGAATGCGGTGTGGTGGCCATCCATTCTCTTTAGAAGTAAGCCAGTTGGGTCCAGTCCACCAGACAGAGTTTGTTAGTAGGTCATGGGCGGATACTCCTCTCGTTAAAAAATCAGCAGGGTTTTGCTTTCCGGGGCAGTGTCTCCACGTTGTTATGTCCGTTTTACTTTGAATTTCCGTTACCCTATGTCGAACGAAATCTTTCCACTTGTGAGGATCCCCGGTAATCCAGTACAGTGCGATCATGGAGTCAGTCCCAAAGTGGACTGAAGTGATGTCCTCGTCCAGCTCTCGACGTACGTAGTCGTACATCCGCGCTGAGACTAGACAGGCTAGCAGTTCTAGTCTGGCAAGGCTTGTCTCCTTCATTGGTGCCACCCTGGACTTGCACAAAACAATAGTTGAACTTTTGCTGTTCGTTTGTCCTGTCGTGGAAATGTAGCAAACGGCACCGTAGGCTGACTTACTGGCGTCAGCGAAAAAAATGGAGTGCGTATTTGTCGTCAGGTCCATGCACTCCCTGTCGATAGAACCTAGGTATTTCTATATTACAAAGCTGGGGAAGTTCATTGCACCAACTCTTCCGTTCGTGTAGAGTGTCGAAAGGCAGCTGTTCTTCCCAGTCAACGCCTTTCGGCCAAAGTTTTTGGAAACAGATCTTCATCCTTATTGTGAAAGGAGTCAACATGCCAAGAGGGTCGTATAAGCGGGAGGTCGTCTGTAGCATGAACCGTTTGGTATCGGTCCTTTGTTGAAAGAATTCCAAAGCGTTTCCTGGGCTGAACGACAGTACGTCGGTGTCTGGATGCCAAACCAGCCCCAGGACTTTCAGCACTCCAGTTAATTGCCCTAGAGGCAGCTCCGGTGGCTGTGTTGGTTGCGTGCTAAGTGCGCGTGGGTCGTTTGAAGCCCACTTGTGCAGTTTCATCGATGCACTTGAAAATATCTCAGTAGCTTCCGCACGCAGTCTTAATGCGTCTTCGACGCATTCCGCTCCTATTAAAATGTCGTCAACATATATTGAATTCCGTAGAAGTTTTGTAGTTTCGGGGTACATAAACGACATCTGATCAAGGTGATGACGTATGGTTGCCGCTAAAAGAAACGGACTGCATGTCGTGCCGAAAGGTACTCTTGCCATGCGAAAGGTGGCAATGTTAGGCAATGGTTGACCGCGACTGGGCGCCTTCTCCAACCACAAGTACCGCAATGCGTCTCGGTCTGTGCTGTTGACACTGATTTGTAGGAAGGCCTTTTCGATGTCTGCGACTAAAGCAATGCGATGTTTCCTGAAGCGGAGAAGCACACCTAAAAAATCGGCATTGAGGTTCGGTCCAGAATGTAGGCTTTCGTTTAGCGAGAGTTTTCCCTTGTCATGGGATGAAGCATCAAATACTACCCGTACTCTTGTTGTGCGGTCCTCGCGCATGGTGTGGCATGTAATATACCGTATCCCCTGTTTTATCTTCGGTGACCTTCTCTGCTACACCGTCGTTGGTGTATTTGCGTATGGCAACATCATACTCTTGTAGCAGCTGAGGGCATCTGCGAAGTTTCCGGAGAAGCTGATGTAAATGAGTCTCTGCGTTTGCTAGATTGTTGTTGTGAAGAATCGTCGGTTTCCACGGAAGCGATACCACGTAGCGGCGATTCTCCATCTTGATTGTGCTGTTGAAGAAATCCAGAACTGGGTTTTCGTCTTGGGTCTTCGTGTGCTCCTGAGATTTTATTCTCATTATTTCTAAGTCCCAGTAGTTTTTCGTTGTAATTTTACAATCTCTCACTGCTTTTAGAACTATTGCCTCATTACAATGCGTGACTGTGGCGCAAGAGGCTACTGGCCCATGGAGGGTCCAGCCTAGGGTAGTCTCGACAGCTTTGAGTCCATTGTCCAAATTTTGTGCTGTTCCCGAAACAAATGACCAATAATAGTCACTGCCGATTAAGACGTTGACAACGTTTGGGCTGTCCGCGTGATCGATGTCTGAGAAGTAATATCCTTGGCGTTCAAGTCTGTCGATGACATCTTTATTCGGTCGTGGAATGGACTGATGACAGATATTAGTCGTGACGAGAGCTTCGATTAGTAGCGAATTTAAAGGTCCCTGGTTCGTTCCCGGGTTGCGGCACCACTTGAAGAAAATCGAGCCTCCAATGCGTAAAACAAGGGTTTATTTATGATAAACCGCAGCCCGACTCCGTGGGTTGCTGCTTTAGCGCGTGCTTCGAGGCCACGTTCATCTTTCTCTTCATCGATATTTTTCCAAAAACCTCCACAGGAAAAAACGCCTTGCCTGTGCGGAAAGCGCAGCATAGTCCCAGTGAAAGCTGGCATCACGGCATTTCTAGAGCCCGTTATGAGCTCTCTTGAGGCTACTAATACAAGTACACTTGCGAGGTACCCACTATGCCGTAAATCATAATTTTTGTCAAGTTGGGAAGCACCCAATACGCCATTATTCGTCATTCCGCGGAGAAGCCAGGTACCCGCTATCTGCAAGGCATTATGTGCACTTTGTTGATGCGGTGGCTGATGACGATGAAGAATTATGGCTGAGCCCTTCGTAATGGGCTGGAATATTTAAGCGACTCACTAGTCACTTATTCGCATTGTGTGACGAGCAGTCGTCATTTTACTCTCCTACCACGCTATATTACATACGCTAACGTGAGAGAGAGAACATTACTGAGGTCCTAAGGAAACGCATCGTGGGGGCCTGATGGGCTGCCTTGGCAACTAATACAAGTACATTTGCGAGGTACCCACTGCGCTATAAATCATCATATTTTTGAAGTAGTGAAGCATCCAATATGACATGATTCGTAAGTCTGGGAGAAGTGTGTTACCTGCGACACACCTGTTAGGCATTATGTGCACTTTGTTGACGCTGTAGCTGATCAAGATGAAGAATTATGGCTGAGCCTTTTATAATGGATTGGAAGCCTTCAATGACCCACTCGTTACACAATTTGCATTGTGTTGCGTCTGGTTGTTATTTTACGCTTCTACCACGCTATATTACAATTGTTAAAGGGACACTAAAGGCAAATAACAATTTATGTCAGAGTGAAAGGTCAATATGTGAGAACGTCTAAAACGTCAATAGTATCAACAACAGTGTTCTAGTAATCGAGAAATTAAGGTAAATGTAGGACACAATGTGCGCCACGAGTGGGACATTTTGGAAAAGATCCCGATCACAACAGAGAGTCACTACTAATCAATCAATTAACCACTACTAATCAATCTAGTTGCAATAAAAGAACTTTCGGTGCATCACAAGATGTAATAAAATGCTGCTTGTTCGTTTCCGTTTGATTCATGGAAAAAGGAACCTCTTGGCTCCAGGGGCGTAGCCAAGAGGGGGGGGTTGAACCCCCCCCCCCCCGAAATTTTTCAATTTTGCTTGCGTATATACACACGCACACATACAAACGCACGCACGAACATACATAAAGTATGGTTGACCCCCCCCCCCTCCCGAAAAAAATTTCTGGCTACGCCCTGCTTGGCTCTACCATGGGCAACGGCGCGAGTGGTTCAAAAGTTCCCTTTTCGCCGCTCTGTGCGTCTCAGTGGTAGTTTCGGTATCGCGTACAGCTGCGTGTGCTTGGCTCTCGCCATTTTCTAACTGTGGGCACTCTACTTCTGCTGGTGCTGGCGCTCGCTGGATTTCAAGCAAGACGGACGTGCCGGCCGCGATGTCCTGGATTACTCCTCGTACCTCTCGCTGACCGGCGCCCCCTGACGGACTCCTCGCCCGCTATGCCGTGCGCCGCTCATCGTCGGGACCTTCTCCGTTTCGTCGGTGTTGTGCACTGTGCCACTAGCTGTGTTTCGCGGACCCGTCCCTGAACTCCCGTGACCGTTTCCCAATCTTTCCTGTCCTCTTTTCTCTTCGTTGGATGGATGTGCTCCTATCACTTTTCTCTCTATTTTCCTACTATTCTTTTATTCCCTCCTTACCCCCACCCCTACAAGGCACTGCGCCGTGTCGCCTATAGGCAGACAGAAATTAGGTGCCTTTTTCCTTTCCTTAATAACCACTGAAGAAGAAGCTACGTCTTGGCAAGGTTGAGGGCGGCTGTTGCGCAAGAAATCGTAGCGTCGGCGGCCGGGAACTAAGGGCGAACGACGTTGGGCAGGGCAACTGCTACGTCAGAAGGTCCGTTCAGGCGGGTGATTTGAAGTGCGCTAACGCCGTGCGGACTACAAAAACGAGATTTTCTTTCAAAATAAGCATTTCCTTGGCACGAAACAAGCACTACGAGGTTTCTTCAACCCTATTGCAACAACCAACGTCGACCTAATGTTTGTCTTTAGTGTCCCTTTAACGTCGTTGCTTGCCCACATGAAGCATGTATAGGTTCTTCCGGAGGCATTTCAAGCACCGGCATGGTTTTGCGGTAGAATAGTTGGCGTCTACAGAGAGGGCCCAGGTTGGAACCCTGTTCCATCCTGGATATGTTATCGCATTTCGTTTTTTTTTTCGCGCGATAGCGGTTACGGACACCGGCGGCAGACAGCTACGGCAACAAAAACTGCCGTTGTTGTGATGCCATTAAAGCTTTCGCTGTAAAACATAAATAACTGATTGCAGAAATTGCGACGAGGTTATCACAACCACTACCAGCATAGTATATGTTTAAATGGGAATTACATAAGGTTTCTTAGGGTGGACTAGCCCGTTCGTGAACGACGTTGCAGATATGACAGGACACAGCCACGTGTCCTGCGTGTTTACTCTCCCGTTTCTCGAGCTGCTCTGCCACAGTGGGAAATAATCTCGCATATAATTGGTTCTTTAGATAATAACACTAGTGGTAGCACAGACATCTCTGTGTTTAAAATCCAGAAACGTGGCAGAGCAAGGCAGGACTAGATAGATAGATAGATAGATAGATAGATAGATAGATAGATAGATAGATAGATAGATAGATAGATAGATAGATAGATAGATAGATAGATAGATAGATAGATAGATAGATAGATAGATAGATAGATAGATAGATAGATAGATAGATAGATAGATAGATAGATAGATAGATAGATAGATAGATAGATAGATAGATAGATAGATATGACTACCTGCCCAGTCTACATTTCAATAACTTTCGATTTGCTTTTCCCTCTCCTCCTTTTGAAGCTTGGAATAGTCTCATTGATTCGAATTCTGACCCAGCGTACCTAGCGTATACATGGCAGTGGAGCCATCCAAGTCCCTATAAGAAGGCCTTGGTGGCTCAGACCAACCGCACAGCGTTTGTGGATGGTAATAGTGAGCGAGACAGAGAATGAACATTAACTCTGCAATGAAACACTTACTTTATTTATAAATGTTTCTCTCTTTACAAGGCGACTTAGGAGAGGCGCCCGAAGTCCAGGATATCTCGATCTCGGGCCGTATTGTGGTACAACAACAACAACACACACAGCATCCCCACATGGGCCTTTTTCAAGACGTCCTCCTCTGAAGTGTTCGGTCGACCAGCTGTCCGCAAGCAACGCGCAGAGCAGCGCTTGCGCATCCGCTCACAGCAGACTGGAGGAAGCTTCACAAGCTATATTGAGGACGTCGTCGACCTTTTTCGACGTGTCAACGACACCATGCCCAAAGCTGACAAGATAAAGCAAATCCTGCAAGGCATCGACGACGGCGCATTCCAAAAGCTCTTGGCTAGGAATCCGGGCACTGTTTCAGAAGTCGTCAGCTTGTGTCAGAGCTACGACGAGTTGAAGAAGCCGCGCGCTCTGACTCGGCAGCCTCCACGGGATGGCGAGCACAGGCGTGCGCACAGGGGGGGGGGAGGGGCGCAAAATCAGCCCCATACATCGACCACCCCCTAGTCACCTAAGAGGGGGGCGCAAAATCTGCCTCGTACATTGACTTAGTAAGAGGGGAGCAAGCAATGAACCGAGCACTGGCAATCGCCAATCCATCTAGTATCCGCACCTGTCACGCTGCTTGCAGTCGAATGTCTCGGCTGTGTGGAAGATCGCGACTCCTCGTCTCTGGTGGACGTCCCGGATGACTGCTGCGACCAGCCAAATGCCCTGTAGGCACTCGAGAAGTCGTCCAGGGACATGTTTTCCAGTGCCATCGCCGATACCATTACCCCTGCCGAACACGCCGACCTATTTGATCTTCTGCACGAGTTCCGGAACTCTTTCGATGTGTCGCAACCTCAACAGGGCCGTACGTCGCAAGTGCAACATTACGCTGACACCGGTTTACACCAGCCGCTGTTTCAAAGACCATACCTCGTCTCCGCTGAAGCGCGCCGCGTCATTAACGACCAAGTCGAAGATATGCTTCTTAGAGACGTTATTCGACCATCGCACAGTCCCTGGGCGTCTCCTGTTGTCCTGGTGCGTAAAGAAGACGGATCCTTCCGGTTTTATATGGACTACTGTAGTTTGAATGAGATAAGCCGCAAGGACGTCTATCCTTTGCCGCGCATTGATGACGTCATTGACACCCTTCACGGAGCAGAATTCTTCTCGTCGCTGGAGTTGCGGTCTGGCTATTGGCAAGTTCCAATGGCTGAAGTCGGTCGCCAGAAGACAGCATTTAATACACCTGTCGGACTATAGAAGTTTTCTCGATAAACGGCAGCGCACGCTGGGTTGAGACAGAAACACAAAACACGAAAAAAACGACGCTCGCTTCCGCCCAGAAAAGGTTCTTGTGATTCCCTATGTCCACACTGTGTCACACAACCTACGGAAACTTGGCCGAAAGGTTGGTTTGGACGTGTTGTTCTCTGCGCCTGTGCGGCTGTCAGCCCTTTGCAAAAAGGCCAATTCGCAGAGCAAACAGAGGGAAGCATGCTCGATAAAGCACAGGAACCCTTACGTCACCTGCACCGAAGGCGTCGTATATTCTATACCGCTGACGTGTGATAAGGTGTACGTTGGGCAAACGGGTAGATGCCTCAACACGAGGCTCACAGAGCACAGTTATCACTGCTCCAAGAAAGATGCAGGCCACCTTGCCATTCACTGCAGGGACTGCGGCTGCGCACCCATGTTGGGCAACACGAGGGTGGTGTGTAGGGAAAAAGGCAAAATTGCACGTGAAATTTTAGAAGCGGCAGAAATTTTGGAAAGGAGGGAAGACTGCATTAGCTGCCCATCGGTTGCTCTATCTTCAAAAGAGCGGAAGTTTTTAGGTATTAACACGTGATGTGGTTTGGTTTTTGGTGTTGGTTTTTATCGGGTTTTTTATTTTGTAATCTTTCGCTTTTGCTTTGTGATTTGATCGCGGCTTCTGGGTTTCATTGCTCATGGGATTGTCTATTGAACTTGCTCTGCCAGATGCTACACGCATGCGCAACAAGATGCTATTTAAGCAACTGTGGTGGTCAATAAAGATCAGTTGAAGTTCAGCGCTTGTGTCGTCCTTTTTTTCGTGTTTTGTGTTTCTGTCTCAACCCAGCGTGCGCTGCCGTTTATCGAGAATATGACCAACCAACTAGCCCACAAGTACGTTTTAAGCAAGGTATAGAAGTTTAACGTCATGCCCTTTGGGCTTTGTAACGCGCCTGCTACGTTTGAACGACTTATCGATAATACGTTACGTGGTCTAATGCGGTCTATTCGCCTCTGTTACCTCGACGATGTCGTGGTTTTCTCGCACGATTTCCCTGCGCACCTTCTTCGCCTCAGGCACGTTTTGACTTGTCTGACCAACGCTGGCCTTCAGCTTACCTCGAGAAATGCCGCTTCGCTGCCCGGAAGCTCGTCATCTTAGGCCTCATCGCGTCTAAACACGGCGTATTACCTTACCCTGCAAAACTTCGTGCAGTCGTGGAATTTCCCAAGCCCACGACCATGAAGGAACTTCGAAGTTTTGTAGGCCTATGTTCGTATTTCCGGCGCTTTGTTCGCAATTTCGCATCCATCATGTCACCGTTAACGAGCTTCTTCGCGGCGACGTCAACCTCTCCTCCTGGTCCCCTGCATGTGACGTCGCCTTCGCTTCACTGCGCCACCTGCTCACCTCCGCACCTATTCTTCGCCACTTCGATCCGACGGCTCCTACCGAAGTACACACAGACGCCAGCGAGGTCGGGCTTGGCAATGTCCTCGCTCAACGAAAGCCCGGCTATTCAGAATACGTCGTAGCCTACGCTAGTGACACGCTGACGAAAGCCAAAACTAATTACAGCGTGACTGAAAAAGAGTGTTTGGCTCTGGTGTGGGCGCTTGGAAAGTTCCGGCCGTATTTATACGGCCGCCCGTTCGATTTAGTCACCGATCACCACGCGCTTTGCTGGCTCGCCACGTTGAAGGACCCTTCTGGCCGCCTAGTGCTATGGGCACTCCGCATGCAGGAGTACAACATTCGCGTCGTATACCGCTGCGGATGCAAGCACTCTGACGCTGACGCCATCTCCTGCTCACATTTACCTCCAAATCCACCGTGCGCAACCACTTGCATCCACCCAGTGGCGCACCGACGGGGGGGGGGGGGTTTGGGGGTTGTAACCCCCCCCCCTGAGGCCGACCTGACCCCCCCCCCCCTCGTAACTGCTTCACGGTCATTGTCGCCGAGAATCCAGCGTACACGTTCACGGGCCTTTCAGACGTTGTTATTTCAATTCAAGAGGTGGTCTGAGGTCGATTTTCTCTCATTTACTCCAGAAATACGTTGTATTCACCCATCTACTCCTAAACTGAAAGAGCGCAAACCGCGTGCTCTGTGGCTCTGCGTTCACTTCCAGTGAAGCGGCTTTGGACGAAAGAAAAGATGCTTTCACGGGTCGTCAGTTTGACCCCTCTTCTTTTCTTGCCCCCTCTGATCATTGCAATAGAGCAAGGAGATATTTCGGAATATTCGAAACAAGCTATTGTTTTTTTTTATTTGTTTGATTCTCGGGGGAAGTCTAAAAGGGGCTGTGTACAATGACAATGCGCCGCGTGACTTGACCACAGACGTCGGTGCACAGTGCATGTGACATGAAGAATATTACGTATAGCAGCTCATCCAGCTGTGTACGCAGTGCTACATACATGTTTGTCCAGAACAAGAGTTCGCAGTGTTGTTTACCGTTTGTAACGTTATTATCCGGTTCACACGGGCAAATCTAATGCACTTACCTGCGCACATGCAAATTATACCTGGTTCACTGGGACGCTTCTAATGTAATTAGAGATTAAGATATCAAGTGCCTAAATACCATTAAATTGTCGGTGTCACATGGCTTGATTTAATGGCACTAATGGCGCGACGACAAAATTGCGCAATAAATATATGTTGGTTTTGTCTTGAATGTGCAACTTCTTTCAAATTCTACGTCATAAAACTCATTTTATAGAAATAACAAGCGCTTTCATGTACATTCAATGCCTTACTCGCTATGGAAACGAAACTCGCTTAAGCGTGATGAACATTTCCTGTTGCGATGCCGGTGGCATTCTCGTTACTTTTTCTTAAATCCTTGATATTATAGTGAACACGAATTGTGTCCGTCACGGAGCACCTTTGTTTTCCTTTAAATAGTCAATAATGTACGCTCTCCTTGCCGACAAACATTCTTTTTTCATCATATAGATGGCTCTACAAAACCACGCCCTCTGGCCGTGACAAAACACAAAATGAAAATGAAGGCACTCATTCAACGGCAAGCTCTAAAGTATATAGCCACGTGTCACCGCTAAAATGCCCTTTATATTCACGGTGTTACCAATTAGCGCCACTTTTTACGTGCAGACGAGCTCTAACGTAATTCTAATTGGCAGGACCGAACCAAGGTAACTATCGATCCTCCAAAACGAAAAAAAAAAAGGAGAAAAGCATTTGAAGCACTTGGGCCCTTCCAGAGACATATGGTGCGAATCTTCTTTTTCTGCCTTATCACAATGCATTAATTTTGCTAAATATGCAAACTTTCTCATAAACGTTTCACTATTTGGAACCCTGTGCCCATGTCTGTCGCCATGGCAAATATAACAATGAAACACATCGAAGAACAAGCTCTTAATTCATTGCAGCCGCTGTCAAAAATCTTTCACAGATACGTCTCAACGACTGTCATTCGAGCGTCAAGAGGTCATAAGTCACAATTATTCTCTCATCTAAATTTATCCAACGAGTACAGTTCACCCTTGGAACAGAAGACTCCCTGTCGTTTTTAGATGCCCTTGTAACTTGCAAATGAAACTGTGCGAACACACCTACACAAGTCGATATTTTCAGTTTACTTTAGAACCCCACAAAAATCCGCAATACATCAGTAGTAAAGATATTAATGCGAAGAGCCGGAACGCACTGCAGCACACAACTTTAGAAAGAAAAACAAGAAAAACGCGATATATTCAGGAAACGCGCCAGGAACGGCTACCCAAAATCTTTTATTCAGGAAGCATTTCGCTTCCAAAAACACAACGACGCAAGCTGATAAATCCAGTAACAGGTGTCCCCCAATCAACATCACGACAGAAATACATATCTCCGCTATCCGTGGCGCCAGCAAAACCATCGCCCGTTTCCGCGGCCGACTGAGTAACGTAGACAGTAAGAACGCGAATGGCCCGTCGGCTCTTGCGCTTTGCCGCCTTTGTGCCATGCACACGTGCAGTCCGAAACGGGAGGGATAAAGACCTGACCGAAGCCAGTTCGAAACCGCTAACGGTGGCGCGTGCGCGACTTCAAAGTGAAACCACATGTTCGAAAAGCCGCCGGCGTACTAGGCTGCCGAAAAAAGAAGAAAAAGAAACGGTCTTGTTGACACCCCACTCCTCCGAGCGTGTGGCCCGTAGCCGACGATGGGGACCGGCGGTTCGTGAAAATGTTTGCAGCATTACGAACACAATAGCGCGTTCTATGCCTTCTCCCAAAAACCGGCCACCGGAAGAGCGTACCCAAGCCATCTTCAACAAAACTGATTGTACTGGCTGCGACGCGAGCTGCATCAGCGGAACTGAGAGAGACGGAAAAGACGTCCCCAAACCATCGCAGCTGAAGCCAATTACCGGAAATGAATGCTGGCAGGACTTCGCTTTTCCCCGCGCAAAGCGCAAGAAAAAGAAAAGGAAAAAAAGATGTACGCGTACAGCCTCACAGTCCGGCACTCCAAGTATCCCCTTTCCCTGTCTCTCATCTAACAGTGCACCTCCACACATCCACACGCCAAAGGTGCTCCCCACCACTTTTTACTCTTCAACTCATTCCCACCGGTCAATCCCTCGCACTCCTCTGTTCTTTGACCGAAGAGCACTGCCGCCGCCTGCCTCACCCTTTCATACCCACCAAACAAGAAAAGAAGCCCTGTTCATCCCTCCCTCGACCGCTCAAGAAGGAACCGTATGTATTCCGAAAAGTAGGGAAAAATGTTCACTCAAAGTTCCAAAGATAAGAGGGCGTCGGCGGCGCTTCGAAAATAGTGTTTTTTTTTGTTTTCTACGGGGCTTGCGTTTTCTACAGGCAAATGGTGTCGCCAGCGGGGTGGCCGCGCATTTTTTTTTAAACTTTGTTGACAGAGGACGGACGAGCTGTATTGGAGCGGCGAGAAGAAAGGCGACCTCGTACGCGGCTCGTTCGTCAAAGCGACAGCAAACCCGGGAGGCCGTACAGCTCGAGCACATGGCGATATTCGTTTAAGCACGTACACTGTGGTTCCTGCATTTATGAGCAAGCCTTGGCGCAACTAGTGTGTGCGTCGACAGCCATGCCGCAGTACCGCGCGCACGCAGTGACCCCAAGCAAGCACGAATGCTATGCGAAAATCCATACGTTGCGAAGATGGGAGGAGTAAGACGACGGGGCAGAATGAGTAATTGTTTTCAAGGACGCGTGACAAGAAAAAAGGGCTTTGGAAAGTGCGAGAGTTATATTGGGATGCCACGTTTTCTTTCTCTTTTTTTCAGACAACTCTCGCCCTCTCTCTTTTTACCACTTCTTTTTTGTATGTTGTACATCGGACGGAAGCTACGAAGTTTGATGTGCCCCCATGCACACGTTCAGTTCGCTTGCTAGAACTTGCTTCTGTGTCTGCTGCGCGAATCTGCGTCGAATGAGCTACCAGATCACATGCATTTCGCTGAAGCGCCAGTCGAACACGATCCTCACCTACTTCCCGAAAAAGAGTCCGTGTTCAGATTCAAGAGATGCAGCGACAGCACCGGAATGCCCGATTGCGGCCAAAAAGGAAGCGATGACTCAGCACTTATCGCCTTCAGATGCGTCAATCGATCAGTCACTTATCACTGAGGATACTTCAGTCGCCGAACCTGTGCACCCGAATGACATGGCAAAACGGTAAGCCTGGCTACAGTGCAGCAGCATTGAGCTGCACGTATATACTGTTTATAATCAATGCCACAAAGCTTATAGTAAATATTTACGATGCACTTTCAGATTTGTAGTTTGGCGAGGCTTGAAGGAAGTATAATATAGGATGTTCTGCTCACATTGTGCACAACATTCTCAGTTGCAGAGTTCTTTAATTGCTAAAGTTGCCAATGGGGCTTGTTTGTATGACATTTCCTGATTACTGTGGTAATCGGGCGCAAGACACAATAAATGGGACACAAGAAAGGCACACGGCGCCGGGTGTCCTCGTGTGCCTTTCTTGCGTCCCATTTGTTTGCGCTAACATAGTAATAATTTTTTTAACAGCAATGCGCGACTGCCAGCAGGCCGGCACGTCAGCACCCTTATCACTACCTGGAGCTGAAAAACTAGCAAAAATAAGTATTTGCAAGGCATCTTTGTTGGAACTATATTACGCGTTGGTTTATTCAATTTGCCATTTATTTTCTCCGTGCGCTGCTTCACTGAACAGTTTCTTGGCCCTCTCAAGTTTTTCAAGATCTTGCTGTAAAATGCTGAAAGATCATCATCATCATCACATCTGATATTATTATTATTATTATTATTATTATTATTATTATTATTATTATTATTATTATTATTATTATTATTAGCAGTAGTAGTAGTATTGTTATTACTATTTGGTATCATATTTTCTTTGTCGTTGCAATCCTCCAGCCTAAACAACGAAATGGCGTATTATGCAATGTGCCTGCACCCCCCCCCCATCCCACACTCTTGTAGGCTTTTAAGAATTTCAACCCCCTCCCCCCTGAGAGAATTCCTGGGTGCGCTACTGCATCCACCCTTGTCATCTCTCGATCTCGACTCCATGGCCACCGAGCAACGTCGTGACCCGTGGATCGCATCTCTTCTTGATTATCTATCCGGCACATCCATCCTTCCTGTATCTCGATCCCTCTGACGTCAAGCTTCCCATTTCACCATCCGCGATCAACTGCTTTATCGCCGAAACTACACTGCCGATGGCCGCCGGTCGCTAATCCCACGCAGCTTGCTATGCCCCTCTCTTCACGACGATCCGTAATGTGGCGACGCCGGGGTGTTGAAGACATACGAACGCCTTCGCCATCGCTACTACTGGCGCTGCATGTACAATTTCGTGCGGAAATTCGTACAGTGCTGTCCTGGCTGCCAATGACGCAAATAACACCTTTACGTGCAACTGGCGCATTGTAGCCCCTTCCATGCTCTGCCAGGCCATTTGATCGTGGCGGCGTTGACCTCTACGGTCCCCTTCCAACGACCCCACATGGCAATCGATGGATTATAGTGGCTGTCGACCACCTGACACGCCACGCCGAAACTGCCGCTTTGCGGAGCGCTACTGCTCGTGACGTCGCCTCTTTCATTTTACGTCTCTTTATCCTTCGACATGGCGCCCCTCGAATTAGAAAAAGTCGCCAAAAAAAGTAGCTAACTTGAGGGAGAGGCAGTCAAAAGTGGCCGCGTGTGTGTGAAAACTGCGACATTATTGCTTAAACGACTGAATGCGAGATCCTTTTAGTGGTAATGTAAATGGGTACAGCTAGAACCTTTCAAAAATATTGCTGCTGAGGTTAAAACCAAAATTGGTAAATTTGCAATCATTTCGTGAAGGATGATGAAGTTTCGTTGCCCTGAAGCTGAAATAACACTCACTTCAGGCGTATCGCGTGACTTTTCTTAAAGGCACTGAAGTAACAGACTTGTGGCGACAATAAAAATGAGTACTGCATGCATGCGCTCAAAATAAAAATCGCTTAAATTGAAGCGCAAATTGCGGTCACTTTCGCAATCGTTTCTCGCGTGATGATGAAGTACGAGCATTTGATATCTCCGAGTCGCCGTCCGCACCTAATCCTAAGAAATACCACAGACAGTTAATGGGATATACGATATCTAATGTCGATGGGTGCAAAGCACGCCATGGAGGCGGTGCATTTTCAATTGCCGTGTTCATTTTCAATTACAGTCTAAAGTCGCTTTCAGCACTAGGTTGTTTGCGAAAGCAGGCCCCATGCAACAGTTTTCCCCCCGAGTGGCAGCCGCGTATCCAAAAGTCGTGTCTTTTGTGTAATGCATGCGCTTAATTCAATTTTAGGACTGGAAACACGTCTTGGCCGCCGTTTTGCCACCGCATACTCGAACGCCAAGATATTGATCATGTGGTTCGAATTGAGGGGAAAAGAAAGTAATGAAAAGGTAGCCAAGTAGCCAAGGCATTTTAACACTAAAGTGTTTTATGCCGGGGTCCACCAGGACTTCACTGACGTATTTCCGTCACGGACATGACGTTGTAAAATGTACACTAACAGACGACAAAGACAAAATGCTAGAAGAAAAAGTTCCGTCGCTGGGAATCGAACCAACGACCCATCTCTCCACAGCGTGCGGCGCTAAACGACTCGCCCACAAGCGTACGTTTTTCGGCGCACTAACGGCGAGCTATTTATATACACATTTATGTACACCATTTACCGCTGGCGGTACTCAGAGCTCGGTGGCACTTCAACGACTTCAACGTGTTCTCGCCATCACCAGTGAGATGGCGCGAAGGGCGCAAAGGGCGCGTTTTAAAGGTCGTCGTCCCGCTCGTTACGATGCCCGCGCGCCTCCTACCACTACTTTGTCCTACAGGGAGTGGTCGCCCATGCGCGCGCGCTTTCCTCGTGATGGGGACAGTTTGTACATCTTGTGCGTTCACCGCAAAGATTGCGTTGAAGTTATAGAGCGCACAAAGGTCACTTCGCTCACTGCAACGGCCGCGTTTGCGAAAGGAGCGCTCTGATCAAACACAAAAAAGCAACAACTGTGAAAGTATGCGCCCTTTGTGTTTGACGGTGCTATAGCTGCCAAACACCAATAAACATTGTACAAGCTCTCATATATCCAGTAAAGGAAAAAGTTGGGCGAGTTGGTATTTGTTCATGATGACTGAGGGTCGCTAGAAAACGGCACACAACGAACAGATGTACACGGGACAACGCGCTTCCCGTGCGAAGCGCCGTGCGAAGCGCCGAAGAATGGACAGCTGCGTTTTCTGGATTTGCAGCTGTCATTCCAACAAAAACACGTGTGTTGGATGTTTTCCCCTAGGACCGCGAAGCCGCTTCTTGATTACAGCTCTGGGCACTCTCACCTGGTAAAAAACGGCACTGCGCTGACTTGCCTAGGATCGGCGTTGGACAGGTCATGCCCACATCTTATGGAGACAAGCTTTTTCGCGCAGGTGGAAAGATTAAGAGACGCCGCGTTTCCTGATAATGTCACAGCTGCCGCTTGCGAAAAAATAAAGAAGTCCATTAAGCAACGGCCCGGGACAGTTCCAGCCAAGAATATCCCGCAGGAAAGAAAAAGAGTGTCAAAAATTCCGTACGTCCACTGGCTCTCGCACGGCCTTAAGAGAGTGGCTTCGAGGTATGGGGTGAATCTCGTCTTCTCTGCAGAAAACAAGGTGGGCCGCATCTGCTCAGCGGTTGGTAAGAAGATAGGTGGGCCAAAGAAGTGTGAAAAAAGAGGTTGTGCCATTAAGCATGTAAGGCAGTTCGTTCCTTGCGCACGTGGTGTTGTATATAGAATACCACTGTCGTGCGGCAAGGCATACATCGAGCAAACTGGTAGATGCCTCAACGTGCGTTTGCGAGAGCACAGCAGCTCCTTAATAGGAAGGCCTAGCACGCATCTCGCGATGCATTGCAGGAGGTACGATCAGGGTAGCTGCAAGCCTACATTTGAACAGACAACTGTAATCTACAGGCACAGAGGCTTCGCGGAGAGATAGATTATAGAAGCCTTCTTTATACAGAGGGAGGGGCGGGACTGCATCAGTCACCCCTCTGTCAAACTGCAGAAAGGGGAGATAGCTTATCTACAACGTTACTTCACGCAGGTATGCTGGGCATATGGTTTTATTCTTTGGTCGACTCGTTGGGTTAGATTTGATTTCACTGCGGTAGAAATATGTGTTTCCTGAATAAAAATAATCCATTTGCTAGTAGCGCGTTGTCCTGTGTACTTCTTTTCGTTGTGTGCCGTTTTCTCGCGCCCCTCAGTCATCATGAACTCTCATATATCAATGCACAATAAACGCTCAATTACCTTTGTGAAGACATGTTTCGCCTTCGTGTCATACCAATTCCTATGACGAAGGGATCAGCCATGTTTTTTTTTTCTGCCACCACCGACCTTAAAAAGTAGCCAAATTGGCGCAAAGTAGCCAAACCTGAAAACCCTACCAGGGATCAACATTTTCCGTTCGTTGCCGAACTTTACACCCTGAGCCATCCGTAGAAAAAAAGGGTACCCGTTCGACCAAATACCAACCTTATCAAGGTTACCAACAAGGACTATTGTTTTAATTAGTATTGAAGCTTATAGGGGCTTTTGAAGACATGGTCTTGCTTGGCGAGTTCACACGGGATTTCATACTTGGGATCCGTGCGTATATGCAACCAGCCAGACACAATGTGTTCTGACGCGGCTTGAAAATATAATAGCGAGTTGCTAAAGCCTACCAAATGATAGCTCTCGATAACACTAGCGACGGGAGGCAAATATTCGGAAGTGAAGGAACAGCTGTCAATCGCCTGTCACGGCGCTTCTCTGGACGCAAGTGACAACCCACAGTGACAAATAGACTGATAGGTATGGTTGTGTTGTTGTATCTGTTCTGTACAGCGCTGCTCATTGAACGGAAAATATTCGAAGATCACAGATTTACTCCTTGAAGCGAGTGCCTCGAACTTAAGCGAATAGCTTTGTAGGAGTGTTCGTCTTTCGTGCTTACACAGACAGCCGTCGTCAATTGCATCTCCAGTGAGCAGCTATTAACGTGATAGCGTTAAAGAGCCTGTTTCTCAGAACTTCCTGTGCCGGCATGGGTGGTAGCGTCGGCGTCATTGGTGGCGAGCGAATAATCAGCGTTGTCCTCGAGCGAAAAATCAGGATAGATCAAAATATATAAAGTCATAATAATCTTCGATTCGAGTTGGTATTGAACTCAGGCCTTGCGCGTTGAAAGCAGCTATTCTCCACACGGCCATGCCAGCGCTTCAAGCATTCTTGGAAGTACCCTATATACGAATGCTGCAGACGAAGCTTTTTGAAACCATGAGCCGACTATCCTAGCAGCATTCCCCGCTTGAGAATGACATGTAGGGGCAGGAGCTTCCCTAACGCATCTATAATATGGCGTGGCCGAAGCGTACAATTTCACTAGGCGTCAAAACATGCGACTCGCGCAACGAATGGGTGGTTTAAAGGCCTGCCCATGACAGAGCGCTTAGGTATAATTAATTATCATCGTCAGCAACATCATAAACAAAGTGAGCAGACGTGCTGGCCTGGGTGTTCCCTTACGGATGCGTAGTGGATAGTTTTCCAGTTGGCAAGAGGAAGAATTATGGCGTAGTGGGCACTTCCCAACTGTACTTGCAGTAGGCATTTTAGGATATTCTGGCACGGCGAATTTGCACGCGAACAGACGGTCCTTTCCTCGCGGCACGGATGAGGCGTCCATCGTGAGGCGAAGGCAGGCTAGCGATTGAGAAGGCGGTGCGCGCGAGGCCCGATTATGCTATCGCGTTCTCCTCTTGAAGGCGAAGCTCGAGCCACCTCCCCCCCCGCTCCCTCCATTTCTTTGAACTTTTTTTTTCTTTTCGTTGATTGACGACGCCACTTTGTCAGCTTCAAGTTCTCTTTTATTAAGCTACACATTATTTGAGGCGGTTCTTGAAAGTACATGACCATTTTTGTGCAATCGCGAAAACGGTCATGTAAGATTCGTGGCTTTATGAAATCGACACGACGCGAAAATGCAGCAGCGTACTGCGCATGCTCTATTGAATGCTTGGGCCAATTCAAAACGTGGCCCAGTAGCCCTTTTCGTCACTATCGCAGGAATCGGTATCGTGGTAGTAAATACGCCACTTTGAGTGCGAAACGGCGACCGTGGATACAATATCTTAAGTGCGATGGGAATAGCATTTGCTAACTATAACAACTATAGTTAGTAAAAGAATGTCCAGCCTTCTACTACTGGCGGGCAAGAATTTTCACGTATTGGTACTCTGAAAATGAGATATGTTTATGTGATTTCACGCAATATTGTAGATCACAAGCTGAAACGTCTG
This sequence comes from Rhipicephalus sanguineus, assembly GCF_013339695.2. NCBI lineage: Eukaryota > Metazoa > Arthropoda > Arachnida > Ixodida > Ixodidae > Rhipicephalus > Rhipicephalus sanguineus. The sequence continues at coordinate 142,860,106 of NC_051185.1, forward strand.
GTAAGAATATAAAGTGATTGAAAGAACAACATTGTGGGATTACTCCGGCTGAATTTGAGGATAGAATACTGAAGCGAATACTGAATTTTAAGAATGAATCGAATACGAATTGAATTTTGATCATACCAAATGGAATACGAATGCGAATCGAATACTATTACCATAACTTACGAATATTGAAGCAAGCGCTTTGAAAACAGCTCTGGAATTCCGCAGTATATTTTATAAAAAAATATTCACAAGCTTTAATCAAGGAACGTTACGATTACTGTTAATCGATAAAACTTGGGCAAGTTCGTATACAGTAGCGATTAAAGGCTACGAGATATCTGTAATTGTAGTTCGAAATACGGCAGCGGCTGCTCTATTTATTGGGGTATGTTATACTCAGCCTTTCAATAAAACTGAGCCGTGGAAACTAAACAATTTTGATCCAAATGCACAGAATAAGTTCAGTATGTAATGATTCAAGTGAACCGGTTATCACGACATGGGCCTCAGCACCAAAAGTAGGCAAGCATTTGCGCGCCTATAGTCGTGACGCACACGTCGCTATTTAAAGCCTCGCGTGGGCGTTCTATATGGCACCGTGTATAATTGAGGGTGCGCGAATATTCGAAGAATTTGAATAACGAATCAAATAGGGTTCTCTTGAATTTGGTACTCGACTATAATAGTGCATATTCGTAATACCGACTATTTCTGAAATAATTCTTGAATAATCAGCACTGACGGGAAAACGCTGAAGGAAGAAATACCGAGTAGTCAGGTTGCTCGTTTTAGTAATTAAATTAATCCGCCTCGAGATAGCGCTATAGATGTCAGCACCGTCGCCGCGGCAGTATAGATAGACGGTCGGCGGCGCGTATGCAAATGCACACAAGCGCACGAGCAGTTTGAGCCAATTGTCGGCGAACAAAATCCGTTGACTGCAACTTACTGGTAATATCTACGATATACTGGTAATATCGGCGAATCGATGCACGAAGCCCATCCAACGTTACTATTACTAGTGAGAGAAGCACAATTTTCCAATGAAAGGGATGGTCGCTCTGGGTGACAGTCTGCGCTTTCGCACTATATGACGCTTTTAACACGAAAGTGTTTTATGCCAGGGTCCACCAAGACTTCAGTGACGTATTTACGTCACGGAAATGACGTCGAAAAAATATACACAATCAGATGGCAAAGAAAAAATCACAGTATATCCACGGAGTGAATGATGATGAGTGGGCGAAGCTGCCGAGGTTCATCGGTAAACCGTGAATCTTCCGTGAATTCTGCCCAGTACATCATCACCGACGTGAGATCGGGCGCGTTTATCATATGATATTAACATATTATTTAACATGGACGTTAGTCGTCCGGATGGAGATGTACCACCAATCATCAAAGTGGGTGCATACACGTTAAACGGCGCCATTAGCTGCCAGACATCAATATACATGGTGCAAACTCTCTTATATAAATGTACAGTAAGCATTCAGTTACTTCTGTAAGGGCGCGCTTTACTTTCGTGTTATTCAGATTCCTATGACGGAGGGATCAACCGTGTTTTTTTTTTGTTGCTTTGTTTGTACGTGTTTATCATACGTTCCGCCTACTAAGCACTTATGAAGCGCGACTTCTTGCTCATCTGGATAAAAAGAAACAAAGAACGCAAGCAAGCAAGCAAGCTCGTATTCCTGTGCCATGAGTTAATAGCACTGTTCGCATGAATACCCATGCGCATTTTCTTTTCTTATTCTGTTCTCCACGAAATGTAGGACACTTCTTCTTGCTAGAGTAACGGTATATAAAGGTAACAATTCAGCACAGAGACTTGCCGCTGCTGACCCGCAGGTCGCAGGATGGAATCCCGGCCGTGACGGCCGCATTTTCGATGGAGGCGAAAATGCTAGAGGCCCGCGTGTACTTAGATTTAGGTGCACGTTAAAGAACCCCAGATGAACGAAATTTCCGGAGCCCTCCACTACGTCGTCTTTCACAGTCATGTCGCGGTTTTGGGTCGTTAAACCCCAACAACTATTATTAGTTCAGCACAGTTTTCATCGATTGATTACGTGCATGAAAGTGATGCAACAAAGGTCCGGTTATTTTATGGGACAATTTCAAATGAATAATGTCCGCTGCCTTCTGTCAATTTATAACCACGCCACAAAAACGCTCAAGGTAATGTAAAATAAGATGAGGTATTGAATGAAATTATACGACATAAATGTAAGGCACGCTGTCTGGATTAATTTTGAACATGTGAGTTATTTAAAGCGTATCTAAATTCTAGCACACGGGTGTTTCTGCATAAATTTCGCCCAAGGTAATATTGCCCATGGCAACTCCCTTTTATCACTTCCGTGTCATTCCATTCTCAGCTTTTTTATGGCACAATTTAAATACCGAAGTGTCAGACTTCACTTGCTAGAAATATGTCTCTTTAGTGGGACCACGACCGTACAGTGAAAGAACATCTTAAGCACAACTAAAGCTCATCGCGTAACCGATAAACTACAGTGCCGTAGTTATACGCCTAACTACAACGCGAAAGTGTATGGCCTAGAGCCTCGTTTTTGTTTACCACCGAGTCGCTAAAGCGCTGCATTCACACACTACCTAATACTCCTCATGTTTTGGACGATGCCAAGCGCACTTTGCGATGTACGTACTTGAACCAGAAAGCGGCACCCACACTGAAATGATTGTGGCGAGCGGAAGGTACGGCGACCATACGCAGCACTCTCGAAAGTTGCACTCACTGGTCTTATCACAATACATATGCAGCCGAGCAAGGTCAAATCCTTCTGTACATCGGGCGAGGCATACGTACAAGCAGTTAAACTTGCGCTAACGTAACGGAACAAACCGCCCTTTGAGGACGTGCATGACGTACGCGCATATGCAAACGCGACGTGTCTAGCAGACGACGCAGGCAGCAATCCACACTAGGCGCGCTTCAGCCAGTAGCCGCGAGGCGACGACTCCGCTCGATCTCGAAGGCAATATTGATGACCAGATGAAGGCGTTTTATTGCGATAGCAATTACAGGACACTCTCGGCTGGTTTTTGCCGTCGCCGTTGCCGGCATGTCCCGGATATGTATATGTATGTATGTATATATAAAAGCCACAAATAAAAATAAATGACAAGACAAAAATTTCCGAAGCGTGCCACCGGGATTCGAACCTTCGAGCCGTCGCTCCGCAGCGCGTTCCTTTAAACGATTCGGCCACGCGCCACCGACTGTTTAGCATAACAACGGCGAGCTATTTATATACACCATTTAACGCTAACTGCCACGCAGAGCTCGGAGGTGCTCCAGTATGTTTAGTACCACCCGCGATTTTGCCCGAAGGGTGCGCTTTAAAGCAACGCTCCTACATTGCGCACTGAAAAGTGGCCCATTTCTGTACCACCGACGATGTGGAACGCCGAATAAACGATGCGTCGAACGCCACTTCGTGGCAGGAGACGCGGATGGGTCACTCCACGCGTCGCAGTTTTAAAGAAAAAGAAGTCTAAGAGCGTTGGGTTGTAGAGAGCTGCTCAAACACGAAGTAACAACCGTAACAGTTCGCGCTCGTCTTGTGGGTGCTTGTGTGTTCTTTTCGAGTGTCCTTCCTTGTGTTCGAGCAGTGCGCTGGAAGTGTCGAGCTGTGACTGTTGTTAGTTCGCGGTTGCCCTGTGTGTATTCTTTTCGCCAGTCCTTAGGGCTCAAGCGGCGCGTTGCATGTATCGAGCTGCTTGCCGTTCTTCGTGTGACATTCTAACTTGTTGCTATCGCATTCATTGCTTCCCCGTTGCGGCGAAACTGTGACTTTTTGTGCTTAAAACTCCAGTGTCTCCGATAGGAAAGTGTCATGAATCTACTATCATCATTATAGTGCTCACGATCGTGACAAGGCGGAGGTTGCGGCTGCATTCAGACTCACAAGTGAAATTTGTGTGCGCGTTTGCATGAATAACAACAGACGCAAATGTCGTGTTTGTGTGAGTTGCTCTTGCGGATACAATATTCAATAATTACGTTAGCCTGCCCTTCCTTCTGAGGCCCATTCTCTGGTAACTAGTTTATTGTTGCAGTACATATTTAGCCGAGAGTGTGGGGTGTGGTTCAAGATTGTTTAGTTTTCATGTCTCAGTTTTATCTTAAAGATGGTTGCAAAGTAACACCTTGTATACTGCAGTCACTGCTGCTGTATTTCAGTCTTCAGTCACAGATATATCCTGAAGGCTTTAGTCTCTGCGTTACACGAGCTTGTCTCAATCGAAATGCTCCATTGTTAAAGTTTGTGAATACTTCTTTCATATAAAATAATGTGGAATTCGAGAGCTGTTTCCAAATAGTTGCCTCACTATTCGCAAGCCATTCGATTGGTATTCGTAATCGATTCTGTTCTAAAATCCACTACTTGCACACGCCTAGTTACAAGAATGCAACGAGCTTTGTACTGTTTACTGTCCCTTTGAGCAAATGGGTGTGTATTTATCTTAAGCTAAGGCAATGAACTGATTTTTGCTGCAAACGAAATAATCTTATTGGAGACGTTCTCTATTGATTATTGACAAATCTTCAAGCATCTCGTGCTGCATGCGCCATCAAAAGCAGGACTAGTGTATGCGCGTGCTCGAACCATCGTGCAGAGATTATAGCCGAATCGCAGAGGTCTATAGAAGAATGCAGGCTCGAGCATACTATCGCTCAGGCCGACCTCTCTGCCTTTCTATAAATAAACCTCTCTCTCTCAACTCTTTAAAAGGCTTGTTGTTTCTCGATGTCATATTTTGTATCTTTCAGAACAGCTTAACGTATGTCCATTCATTTCATTGCACACCTCCGTCAATGGATCGCCAACGTGCGATGCCCGAGTAACTTTTTCTGTAATCAACTAGTATTGAAAACGCATGGTTTCTCGCAGCCTCTAACGTAACCGAATGTTTTGAATGTGGTTTTAGGCAAAAATAGCAAGCCACGTGCGGCTCACGGATTCGATTGCGGCAAGTACACACCATCCGAGGCATTTAGTAACCACTGATGACATTGTTGAAAATATGGGGTGTCTGTGGTGATCTCGCAATTTTCGATTTTTCTTTCACGCTTCGGCTGAACAGAATACGCGAACATGGCTCGGTGGTCCCGGCGTCCAGTTTGCGTGAGCAATGATGGAAATAACTTCCCGGAGTCCGAAAAGCAATGCGCAAAACTGGGCATGGATCTTCTCCCTGCTGGTCTCGACCACAAAGAATACACGGCCATTGTAAACAACTACTTCCTGCTGTACATGGTTCCAAGGCCGCATTTGGCTCTGTGGGTCGATATACCTCATAGGTGGGCAATTTCTTATGATTTCTCGTTGAAAGGTTTCTTAGCCTGTCTCATTAGTGCTCATGTTGACGGAGAGGTCTCAAAGGTGGACAAACTGACCAAAATTGACGAACTTAATCAGAGCCTCGAACTATATATTTCTTGAAGTCGTTCAACCTCGTTCAAGCTTTACCTCAACTTAATTATATATATATATGTGATGTTATTTGGGGCAGGACCGCTCCAGAAAGAACCAGACAGCACGCCAGTGCACAAACACACGTCCCACTTATATTGCACCCTTCACGCATGGACAAAAAACATACATTAAGACATTGCTAACAAAAAGCACGCGGACTAAACTCAATGAATAAATAGAACGTCCGGCCTACAGTTCGGTCGTCGGGGTAGTCGCCTGGGCCGTCGTTGCTTCCCCGTCGGCACCTTTCAGTGGCGAAGACGTGGTTGCGGCGCCGTCACCTGCCGTGACGAAGTCGGAAGACGCAGGGTCGCCGCGTCGGACTCCAGCGGTTCTGCGACGAACTGGAGCCGACGACACACGGGTTCCGGCGGCAGGGAGTTGTGCCCTTGAGTACGAACAGTACGCCTGGGAAGCCCACGCCAGCCCTCCTGGAACACCGGGGCACCGGCAGGTTCAGGAACCCGGCGTCAGCTCTCCAAGACCAGCGGGGCACGGGCAGGTTCAGGCACCCGGCGTCAGCTCTCCTAGACCAGTCGTCTAGCGGAGGCTGAGCTCTGGTGAGAGTGTCGCGACGTGGCCGGGGTCGTACCTATGGGCCAGACGCCCAACGAGGTAGTCCTGCCTCGAACGACGCACCTCGCGCACTGCCGAAGCCACGGGTCACGCACCCTCGAGGCCGCGCCTCACGAGCTGCCGTTGTCTTCCTCGTCGGCCCCGCACGGCACATACACATCACATCCACTTCGCCACCGCACGGCACACTGTTGTCATTTTTAGTTTCGGTTTCGCGTCCGCACAGCACATATTATGACAATATATATATATATATATATATATATATATATTATATATATATATATATATATATATATATATATATATATATATATATATATAATATCGTGGAAGGGCGACAGCTTTCTTTCTGATAGCTGTGATCACATTTTCTGAAATAAAGGCAACCACCTTTTCGAACCACGAACCTAACGGCAACATCTAAAAACGCTAGTTTGCACAAGTTACTAGAGTAAGAGAATAGAGAGTTTTATTGCTGGGTTCGCGTGCGTACGCAGGTGGCTTGGGGTCCCCAGCACTAGAACTGTCTAATGACTGGCACGTCGACTGCGCATGAGCGTCTAGCACTTTTGAGGCAAGAGGGTTTTTGTAGAGACCGTAGCGCGTATCGCCGCAAAAAAAAAGCCCATTCTACAAAGTGAAGTAGGTTCATCGTCAATGTTAAGCTGTACCGTGTCTGAACTAGGGCTGCAGAAATAGCGTGTTTTCCTCGCCTAAACCTGATTTTCTCCTCCTTTTAGTGGACGAAGACAGCGTTTTGATTTTCACAGCTGGCATAGAGCCTTGCGCAGGCCAAATATAAATAATGTTAGCATTCTCATTGTACTGATGTTAGTCTGAGCAACGAACGTCAAGCCAGCGGCATCTAAGATATCACTGACTTAAGCGAAAGGCTTTCTTCTGGTCACAACTTGAAGCTGCCGGTGCTCAACTGCCAAGGTTGTGAGACGCCTGGCAGCTTCCACGGCACTGTTCGTTCTGACCACTGGCGGTTGCCTTGCCGGCTGTGCTGGCTGCGCAGGTTCCTGCAGGAATGCGCAGGTGTACCTGCGTATATAGCTAGAACACCGTCCGAGTTCAATAAGCGAAACGCTAAACCTTGGTATTCCAGTCAATGCTTTGCCATACCGGTGTTAGTGCACCTGTGTTTGTTTTTCACTTTGATCGTACTCGAAGATAATAAAGAGTTTAGCCTAAGTGTGTAGAGAGTAAAATGCTAGAATGTTAATACAACGTTCTCTCAGAGAAAATTTCAATAAACGTATGCACCCTGTATAGTTCTTCTGTTGTCTGAGTAAATTGTTATACCATTCCTTTCTCGCTTGTCCTTCAGAATGAACAGCGACAGCTGCTCTGTAGTGTCTGATTGGGAAACGTTCAGTTTTCATTCCGCCAAGTGTGAAGAAAATGTTGGTTCGACAGTCTGCGTGTGTGAGTACCTCTCTCTTCTGTTTCGAGAAAACGCGTGGCTGTAGCTTATTTCGCGTCGAAACTTAAAAAGACCCCTGGCAACGCTGCTCGAAAGGGTTTAGAATTGGTGAATGGTTTGAAGAGAATGGAACAAATTGAAGTGGCTTGTTGAGATGCTGCCCCGTTGGGTGCTCCATCGCCAACATCGACGCACCGCCTTTTCTGTCTCGAGCGACATTCGTGTACAATTTTCACGCAGACGAGAACCGTCGAGAAGCATAGGCCTTGATTACAGGCAACTAAAATTCTTATACGTCATGTTCTAACAACACAGCTTGGCGGTAATGTATGTTCTTTTTGTGCTAGGTTGAAAATGACATCAATGTTTGATCAGTACGCTGAAATATTTGCGGAGGTATCCATTGAAGTATTCTCGACAGCTTGCGCACCAAAAAAACCGGTACATCGTATACACTGTGAAACATTTTCTGCCCATAACGGCACCCGTTACTGGCTGCTTTATTCGCCGAAATATTTACGCAATAAAACGACAGCTCCTGGACATCCTCACTACCCGGGGGGGCAGGGGGGGGGCGGCCGCCCCCCCTAATCACCAGAGAGGGGGGCGCAAAACCTGCCCCGTACCTTGACCCTTCTAGTTAACTAAGAGGGGCGGGGGCGCAAAATCTGCCACATACATTGACTTAGTAGGGAGGGGGGGCGCTGCGATGAACCTTTGCCCCCCCTCCCCCTAATGGAGAACCCTGCACACGCCTATGTCACTACCGAAAATATACGTCACGAACATTTCAAACGAATGCGGACCGGCTACCGGATTTTCGGGTTTGGTTCATCCGCTTGAGGAACGTAGCGATAACAATAACCTGTCATACGTGTCCATTGTCTCGAACACTTTTCGAAAAATGTCGCGATATTCTTTTAATATATATTATAAATAAACTAATTAATTAATAAATCAGCGATTGTAAGAAGTTTTTGATGTGAACTGATCTCGTTTTTTTTTTTACAGTCTCCAACAAATAAATGCGTGCTGCTGATGACAACACAACTGAAGCCATCGATAATGTTGTGGCATTTATGCAATGGCAGCGAACACAGCGTTTGGGTTGCTGACCGATCAACATTCCATCTGTGACTTCACGAACAATACATTTTTTTTTTTCATACATGCAACTGTCGTGTCCATATCTTGGTTGTTGTCATTGTTCGTTGATGAATGTCGCAGTACTGATCAATTATCTCATATACCGAGTAGTCGCACATTTGTGTAGCTGTTTCGGGGCCTTATGCAAAAGCTATAGATGTAGCTGCATGTAGATACACATTAAATGTTTCGGCATTTTTCACAAACGGGAAATACGCGTGTGAAGGAAACAGTTGCGACTCATACTGTGGGATACAGGCAGGGCGAGTCGAGAAGATTTCCGGCAACCTGGTGTCGTGTGTGCAATATTCAACAACGGCTCGGCAAATCTGCAAGAGCGTCGCAACTTTATGCTCAGTCATTTTTCTTGAAATTTCTGATTTGCGGCGACATTAGAAAGTACTCAAAGTTCACGGATATTGAGTTTTTGTAGTTCGCTCTGGGAACGTTAATCATGCGTGTCGTTGGGAGCCCGAGTTCACGCATATTTCTTGGCCTTCGCGCGTCATGTTTTTGATTTTGCGCAATGTAGCCAAATTGTTGGGTTTTATGCGTTAAAACAAATGTTTCACTCTATGGCACACCGTAGTGGGACGATGAAAGGGACGCTTATCTCGTGGCTGTCGCTCAAGTTTTGCGGCTGCAAAAATATAGCACGCATGCAGTCAGGTTCACTCCTGAAAGGAACAGTCGAGTGTGAATAAAAGCAACATAGCTCAATGATATTTCTACGCGTATCAGTAAAAATCTGCTTATATAATCAAATAATCTTTCTTTCACGCAGAAGAAAAGCATGTCTTTCGGGTGCCAGCACCAGGTGTTTGAATAACCGATGGTTGAAACCATACAGTAAGCGGGGCTGTTGTATACGCCAAACAGGGATCAAACAAACCACTGAGTTTGTATTGTGGCTCGAGCAAATCGGATATTTTAGAGCTACGTGGGCGCTGGGGTCCAATCCATACACGTCTAAGCTTTTTTCGTGGTTAACGTTGCAAAACTATTCCGAGGCGCATGATTATTTTGTAGTTATAATATAAACGACAAATTGTAGGCCTTCACACATTGTACAAATTATGAAAAACCCATCGAAGTTGCGTGCAAGCGAATACATCCTGAGAAGAGCACTGCAAAGCATAAGATAGATATTTCGAGGATATAAAAAGCAATATTACACTTAAAATTTACTTATTTATTTTACCATGAACTTTGGCCCTTTACACGTGTGTAAGTATATTGCAAAGCAATATTGGAAGAATCAGTAGGTACAAAAAGAGACATCAACGAAAAATAATGCGCGGTAAAAGTGGGACTGATGCACTGAAGTAGAATAGGCAAAATATCCTAACATGGGAATGCAAGACAGACGTGTTGCTTAGCGGTCAGTCAAGTATAGTGGAACCCATCGAATACGAGGGAAAGACACAAGGCAGAAGCTAATAAATTCTTACTTGGATAATTACTCTTATAGCGCTAATGAATAAATAATTACAAGGAAAGCTGCGCTAAAACTTAATGTTATTATTCCAATTTCTCTACAAAATTCAGGTGTCTGCTTTGAATTCGTTTGTTTTCGTATTCCCAACATTCGAGCGTCAGTTCCTGAACCCTGAGACTCAGTCACGCTACCAAACGGAGTCCGGGTGCAACGCTACCCTGACGTCGCAACAACTGGCGTCAGCGGTGCGTTTGCGATAAACCCGGGTCACCACACCGATCTCAACGTAGACGGCGTCCGCGCGGGCTGGGTGTCGTTCGGGTGCTCGCACTGGCATGTTTTTATCTGAGTAAATACGTTTGTAAAACATGCAGTCAAGAACCGCTCACGGCGTGCCACTGACTACCGAAAGGTGCCCTTTGGTGCCGGAATATGCCGGCGCAACGCTGGGATTACTCCGGTAGCAAATTTTGTAGTAATTATTCAGAAAAGCAGTGCTTTCATTCGCGCAGAGCCTGTGCCCATGCAAAGCGAGGTTCCCGCCTTCCTTTACGTAAACATTTGTTTTCGTTGACAAATTATTTAAAGCGAAGCACTCGCGCCATAGGTGCGTAGAATAACGTTGTGTTGCACCAATAGTGGTTTTAAATCCAAGTAAGTAGTCTGCGTGTGTTGCTTATTCCCAGAATCGCGGATCTCTTCTCCTGCCTCTTCACTCCAGTTGACAGCCACACTCGGAGAAGCGAAGGTGCCACTCTGGTCTGTCGCTTCGCCACTCGTGATGGGAAAGTCATCAGCGCCGTTCGCCCTGTCAACGAGGCACTCGGTCCTACACTGTCTGTGGTGGAAAAAGACGACGGAGGAAAAGGGGTGAGTAGCACCCACGCAAAGGAGCCTAAACCGATTTCGTTCGTTGTTTAAAAGGCTTACATCATCTTGTGCTGCACGTTTCTTACGACGTGACACGTTAACTAGCTAATACTTATTTGAAAGTTGTGTTTTACGCGATAATCAAATCAAATCAAATCAAATCAAGTTTATTCATCTTTCGAAAAAGGAAAGATAGGAGCTGTCACAAAAAGCTACTACAGTGAGTAGCTTGACGAGGTGACAGCCCCTCCTTGATAGGACAGCAGCAGGCAGTAAACAGGACAAATAATAATAACATGGAACAGAGCAGAATGCAAGGTACACAATAGTTATTGATACATATAAGCCGATACATTGTTCCTCGCCATGCCTGTTTCCATTTGTTGTTTTGTTGTGAGTCTTTATTGTGTATATGTAGATCGCTTATTGTGAAGCGTTTTGCAAACCCTTATTACAGTTCCGTTTTCTCATCACAATATCAAGTCTTGTATTTTTTTCCAGATACCATATTTCATGGCTGCTTACGGTCAACAGGAATGGCAGCATAGCAAGTCGCAAGCCTGACGCCTCCAGCCGTCACTTCTTTATTGAATTATCCATGGTCATAAGGAATAAATATTGAAACATGATGCCTATTTCTGCAGTGTCTTTTGTAGCGTATGACACTATGCACATCGCAGCCACACATTATTTTTTGGCTATACTCGCATAAGCATGTAAACGAGGTCTACCTCAACTGCTTAATTGGAAATCACAGGTCATTTTTTCGCGCTTCCTACTGTACTCTGCTGAAAAAGCTGTGTGAGTTATTTCGGTGAGTTTTATTAAAATAATTCTAAAATTTAGTTAAAAATCTCTTCTTGCAGTCATTGGGCACAACGGCAAGTATTATCGGACTTGCTTTAAATGAATCCTTCAGTTCCTCCAGCAGTAGCCGCGCGACACCAGAGTCAATTGATTAACTAAAATAGTTACAGAGTTGCTGGGCACTTCGGTCTGCGTTATTTGACCCACTAAGGGAAGTTACCGGCAAGAGTCTTCTGACTCCCTCAGCAGTCGTAATGTGATCCTTCTGAGAAGAGTCCGTTCACTATTCCTAAGAGATTTAAGGTACACTCCTGTAGAGCGCACCGGCTCTAGGCCACCGAGAGATTCCACGCATCTCTCCAAAGAGAATCATATACGTGGCCAGTCAGGACGCGCTGAAAAGAATCGCAGATACTCTTCTTTTTTTTTTGTTATAAAGTGTATAGAATGTCGTAATCGTCAGTAATTCTTTGCTCTGTCTTTGCGTATTCAAAGCATCACCGGTCATTTCTTGTACGCGCAATCTACAGCGCAGAGCAGGATAAACTGACCGCACATTTTCACATTGTGATATCGCAAGACCGCTTAAAAGCTCCAATGAAAGGAACGTCAGCGCATTTCGTTCATTGAGATAAATGTGGTATGGCTGTGACCTCGCATCTGCAAAATTGTGAGCTCTTTGGATAAGAGGCTCACTGATATTTACATGTTTCATATGTCATAAGGAAGAAAATTACACGCACATGAAATTTGTTGACCATCTTGTAGATAACCGCATGAAGACAGCATTGCTTCCGCAAAATTAGGATTTGCCTGTCGAATCTGCTTTATTTTTTCTTCAAGGCACATTGTTTTTAGCACGACACTCCTCAATCTTATAAAAATATTACTTATTGAGGCAATAAAGCATGGAACACCCAATAATGAGTCCTTACGAAGGGCCGCTATTATCTATTTTCACGAACCCCCGATAAAGCATTTTCCCTTAGAGTGAGCAATAGTTGTTTCACTGTGAAGCGACGCTTATCAAAAATCTATAACGTGAGACGATTGTATGTGCACCTAACCATTCGCGTTATTCAACTGTCTTTAGACGTAGGCTCTCACGAGGGCTCGTTGAGATGACGCCCAATGTAGGTGAAAAAAAGCACGTAACCCGTTGTCAAGATCACACATTTTCATTCTCGATCAATCTTGTTCGGGCCCTGACGCTAGCAGCGCCAATGTTCAATCTGTAAGAGATGAACCCACCATGGCGAGTTGAGTCTGGACTCTGTAGAATAGCTCGCTCGCTGCGATGACAGTCTTGTAAAGTTCGCTATGCTCACCATCCGATTTCACCAGTGTCAACGCGCGGTCGAGCTTCTTGCGAACGTTTCCCAAGTCATCGACCAGAGACACCGCATCACTTGAGCTTGACGAGGCTTGCGAAGTGCCCACGCAGGTTGTGAAGTGAGCGCGCATGTCCTTGTAGGGCACACCACGCCCGCACCTCACGCATGCGATGATGTTGAAGGCGCAGCTGTTCTTCAGGTGAGAATCCAGGTTGAGAAGTGTATCTTCGTACTTGCAACCGCGCCTCGCATTCACACAGCGAACTTTCTCCGACCCAAGACTGTAGCTCTGCCTCCACTGAACCTCCATGAAGCGAGATAAGGTTCTGCCGTGAACCGGGCAAGTACCTGAACCTACTTCGTCGGAGCATTCCTTACAGGCAATGTCTCCGCAGTAAAACAGGTTCGTATTCTCTTTCGTCACCGCGCCACACCAACTGCAGACGGACACGGCATCGAGTTCACGGGTGAACTCGACTAGCTTACATTCGACGTGGCTGCCGAAGCCGCGTACACGGTACACAAACAGTTCTGTTCCCTCTGTCATTTCGAGCAAACACCGTGACACTGAGCAGGCACCGTAGTGTCCACTTTGTACGGGGTAGCGTGGACGGCTCCGCAAATCACATGACGTTTTTTCTTTTTTTTTTTTTTTGGAAGGAACGGGGACCTCTTGCGACACAATAGCGTGATAAGAGGCATCAAACACGTCGACTTCCCATGCAAGTTGCCTGCATTATCATCGGCGTAGTACAAAGCCGCTAGGGCGTGCAGGAAAACAATGGACAACTTAATCAACTTATCTCTGCTTACTTATGTCACCGGTCAGGCGGCAGATGCGGCTTTGCGAGAACCTATCGTTGATGCCTCAAACCGAGGTTAGAACAACAGGTTGCTGTTTTCGTACTCAACTATATACTGCTGTAGCTTCTACGCACTAATCCTATTGGCATTGCGAGAATGCAGCTCAGTCTTCTCTGAGCAGTTCTTAATATCCATAATGTTAAACAGCGCAAATTTCAAGGGACTGGTTGAGAAGAAAACAGGACCGGCGCTGACTAGCAACTAAGTTTAATTACTTACCATTGTAAAATATATACAGTGGCACAAAAAACGGGAAGCAATATTGAAAAATTTGAAAAAAGTTGAGTATTATGACGGAACTAAATGAAGGTAGAAGTTAAAGCACTGCTTATAAGCACTACTTACAGGTTAGCGAAGATGGCTGAATAGGTCGGCTGGTAGGCTTTTCCTCAGTGACTTGGCGCAATCAACCAATGGAATCGCACGCAAAGTCCTGCGATTTTTGTCTTCTTCGATTCATCCAAGAAAGCGGCTCATAACATTGAACCTTCTCAGATGGCGGAGCACCGTCAATGTGCAGGCTAATTCCACAATGACGCTAAATACAAAATCAATTTAGGTCACCGCACAATTTTTCCTGTTAGCCTAGAAGATTTATTAACGCTTATTAACGCGATATCCTTAAAGCGCTCGTTTCACGGAAGTTTCGGTGTTGGCGTCGGCGTCGTTGGCTGTGAGCGAAAAATCATCATCTTGTCCGTGGCCTCGAAGAATCGAGAAAGATTCAAATAAAATAAATAATAAAAAGCTTAGGTTCGAGTGAGAATCGAACCCAGGCTGTCTGCGTGGCAAGCAGGCGTTCTACCAAAGGCACGCTATTGCTTGAAACTGCTTCGGAAAAAGAACCCTATGTGAATGTCACGTATAGTGGGAGGAGTCTCCTTAAAGCATGTAATATTGCGTGGCAGGATCGCGTCAGGCGTCGAAACATGTAAATTGCACAACGACTGGGTGTATCCGCCTCGTGCGCTGCTGCTTTCAGTGGTACTGGTGGCGCCACCAACGGCGGACGGTGGCAATAGGTGGATCTGCGCGGCTCAGAGCAGCCGTGGGTAAAGCGCCTGTTACTCTCCGTTTTTCTATTCATGTTTCATTCTGGTTTGATATTTGTACTGCCGACGCTGCTCCACTAGACAACCATGCCGTCTGTTACGTCCATTGTTCTATATTTGTTTTAAAATGACAGGCCCGTTTTTTTATGCG
Source organism: Rhipicephalus sanguineus (assembly GCF_013339695.2). Taxonomy (NCBI): domain Eukaryota; kingdom Metazoa; phylum Arthropoda; class Arachnida; order Ixodida; family Ixodidae; genus Rhipicephalus; species Rhipicephalus sanguineus. Next base: position 142,875,274 of record NC_051185.1, read on the forward strand.
TGCGCGCGATGCACAGCGTACGTTTCTTACGTGCATGTGTCCAAGTTGTTTGCGTGATCTGTTAACACAGATGAAATAAAAATTGTTGCAGTACAAAACAGCATTCTTGTTTTATTGAACACCCCAAACAGTACAACAATGACTATTACGGCTGTATGCCTGCTTAAGAAACGCACAAAAGACACGCGATTTTATCTTCGCCCAACACTCGTAGCACTCAACTAGGCCAAGAAAACCAAAATCTAACTTGCTGAACGTTTTAACAGCCGTCACACAGCTGCATAATAATGCGTGAAAGTACTGTAGCAAATGACCAACAAACATTCACACAGCGTTTTTTTTTGTTCACAGACCGTATTAACATATGAGGAAGTTCTAACTGCATTGCAATCACATATTTCGGAATATCTAATAACTTTCACCATTGAAGCCACAATCCTCTAACACATGCGCTTTAAATTGAGCATGGCATTACTGAGACTTATATAGGAAATGCGCACGCGTGGCATTACTCAGATTTATATAGGAAATGCGCACGCGTGCAATGTATCTCGTATGCTAAGATTCTCCTTTGGTACGTGCAGCTCAAAATAAAATGCGATTCCAGAAGTAATGTTCGTGGAGTAGCGAGCATACAGCAGAACAACTACTTACAGCATCACTTACCTTTGCCAAAACGGTATTCCAATTGCAATTCAATATTAACCGACGCAACAACGATTACAAGACGCTTGTTGCACACAGGCGTACCAGGTTGACGCTCGAGGCCAAGCGCGGTATTTAAGTGTAGCACAATCGTGCGCGTACAGTACGCTAGAATATTCTGGCACAATGTCGTCAAGCTTGCAGTCACTTCAGCGGTTCCCACGATGTAGCACCAGTTGACGTCCTCGCGTCATCAAACTGATACGACGCCGAGAACTACGCACAGCTGACTTGGAAAAACGCGGTCTTGCAGGAGGCCATCTTGTCCCGCAAACCAACGGACAAAAGTACACAACTGAGGCGTCTGAAACATTGCCGTTGATGAGATGGCAGCTGAACGAAATCAGGGCTCGTCGTCCGACGTGTGGCCACCGCCTTAACACAATATTAACGTTGCAACGTTGAAGGAAGACGCGACGAAAGCGACGACGAGCCCAGCCGGTCTTGTCGGGTACGCTACAGCACAGTGCACCACGCGCGCTCTCACGGCCACCGAAAGAAATAAAAGAAAGTGGAGAGAGGAGTTAGCTTGGAGCATGGCCAGTCGGTGGAAGCAAGAGGACGTGTTGCGTCGTCGGTGTGGCGTATTGTCGAGAGATGGCGCTAGTTTGTTTTTGCGCAACGAACTCGCAAACTTGATTCAAAATGCATGGGATCCTATGGGGGGTTGGGAGAGGGCACAACCGCCTTAGCCGAGCGGTGGCGCCACCATACCGATGCACGAGGCGGATTAAAGGGCAACCCATTACAAAGCGCTCAGACATATTTAATCATCATCGCTCGCAAAAGCATCAACAAAGTGAGCAGCTGCGTGGGTTCGCGTGTTGCCTTGCGGACGCGTAGTGGGTCCTTCGCTGATTCGCAAGAGGAAGAATTATGGTGTAGTAGGCACTTAACATCTGTACTAGCAGTAGGCATTATAGGATAGTTTGAAACGGCCAATGTTACGAGCACAGTCCTTCGTTTCTTTACGGAATGGTTGAGGCATGCATCGAGAACCGAAGCGAGGCTAGCAATTGAGAAGACGATGCGCACGGGACCCGATTATGCTTTCGCGTTCTGCTCTTCAAGGCGAAGCTGAGGTCCTCCAAGTTTTCTAACCGCTTGCAAAGTAATAAATGCGAAGGATTTCTAAGGCAACGAAAGGCACTTTGACTATAATATCTATCTATTTATGTATCGAGCCACGTACATCTTGGTGATCTCGTGGCCACGTGTCGTTTCAACAACTTCTTGTATACCAAAATTGGCACCAAATGACTTGTACGTATGACAAACTAGCCAAAGGTCACGACATAAGCAGTCATGAAATGCATACATGTCAACACGTGCCTGGGGAGAGCTGTTTTGTCGACGCGGCCAGGTACGGGAACAGCAACAAATGCGCAGTGGTCTAGGTCGACCAAGCTGGTTCGGTCATCAACGCCGCATCGATTGAATGTTCCTCCTCGAGCGCTGCCGAGCAGGTGGCCATCGCCGTCGCTCTCCTCGACGAGAAGCGCGCGAGCGTATACAGCGACTTACGGGCAGCCGTCCGTGCCTTCGCCGTCGGCGCAATCGCCAAGGAAGCACGCCGTATTCTCGGTGAAAAAGACATCTCTAACCACATCTTAACGTGGTTCCCTGCTCACATGGGTCATTTTGAAGGAGGCCCCACCAACCTCAACGGGCTGGCACACTCCAAGGCGCGAGGTATGACGTTCCGCGCCCACGGAGGTTCTCCCCAGCCCACGACGTTGGACAATAGAGATCAGCCCATCACATACAATGAAATTACGCAGCACTTCTACCTAGGCAGGAGGGTCTACCCCCCTCCTCACAGAAAACTACACAGAGCCCAGGCCATAACGCTTAGACTCCTGCAGACTGATTCATATCCAAATCTGGCCTTATTTCACAAAATTTACCCGGATACTTACACTAGCAGCTCGTGTCCCCGTTGTGGGGAAATAGCTAACTTAGAGCACATGCTCTGGCGATGCCCCTCGTTACTGGGCAGTGAACAAGCCGACCCAGCCAAGTGGAGCTCTGCCATCAGAAGCCCCAACAAGGGGGATCAGCTTTGGGCCGTCCAGAGAGCCCACGATGCGGCGGTCAGGCTAAGCATGCCCGTCCCAACGTGGGAGAAGCCCACTGCGCGCTAGTCGCGTCTCTCAGGACTATATTTAATAACGTTCCACCATCGATCCATCTATATCATGAAATAAGGGCACCAAATATATGATGTGTACGTCGTGGAGTCATCGTGGTCGTTTCAATAACGCGGTATACACACGAATGTGTATGCGTGATTAACAAGGGCGATGACTAAGATGCCATGACATGACGTAGCCTACATGTGATGTATGGCATGACGCAAATGACATAAATAACAAGATCACAGCGCAGTAGTTTCCTTGGCACGAATATTTCCATGTGCGTTATACAGCCTGAATGACATTATACTTGGCATGCGTGTCGGGACATGTACTGTATTTGCTTGTTTAAACCAACAATAAATGGCACACTGTGGTCTAGAGTTGAGTATTATTGCCTACTGGTAAACTGTAGACTAGCATTGACCAATGTTGGCGAGGCGCTCGCTAGTGTTGGCTACGGCTTTCTCATATTGGCTAGTGATGGCTATAGGTGTTGCTTTGTATGGATTAGGATGTGGTTAGTCGCTGCCAGCATTGGGGCATGTCGAAATAAATAAAGGACTTCAAAACGATGGTTAAGCAGGCTTCTTGGTAGGTACACATAGTTTTTCAAACAGCGGACAAATGGGACAACGAGAATAGACCACACAACACAATCGCTGTGTTGTGTGGTCTATTCTCGGTGTCCCGTTTCTGCGCTGTTTGAAAAACTATAAATAAAGAAAGCAACACAGTAGGGTGGTTACGCTGGGAACTTACCAACACATGCCATTACTAGCACCGTTTCTATCTATTTATAACTTTTGCGAAATAAATTAAGAAAGCAAGGTTTTTCCCTGAAAGCGAAACACCAAAGCGCGCGCTTAACAAAAATTTAAAACGCAGGAGGACTGCATGCGCCCAGAAATATTCCCTTTATTCAACCGCTTTTAAACATCGGTTCTCACGAGAATTCTTCGTGAAAGCGACTCGTGTCACTGACAAGAACGCGTAGCAATGGACCAAGAAAAGCTTCTTTATTGTCCTCAATTTCGGCGCAGTCAGATATTGAAGTCATAACGCTCCTAGCGCCAATGTTCAGTCCGAAAGAGAGGTACCAACCATGGCGAGTTGAGTTTGAAGTCGCGCGAACATTTCGCTCGCCGATGTGACGGCCTTGCGGAGCTCGCAGCGCTCACCATCAATATCTGTCAAGGCCAACGCATGGTCGAGCTCCTTGCGAGCGTTAGCCAAGTCCTCGACCAGAGACGCCGCGTCACTTGAGCTTGACGAGGCTCGCGATGCACCCTTGCACGTCGAGAAGTGAGTGCGCATGTCCTTATAGGGCACACCGCGCCTGCACCTGATGCACGCGATGAATTGGAATGCGCACCTCTTCTTGAGGTGGGTATCTAGGCCAGAGAGTGTATCTTCGAACTGACAACCTCGCATCGCATTCGCGCAGCGAACCTTCTCGTTGCCAGCGTTGTAGCCATAAGGGAACTGCAGCTCCATGACTCGAGACACGGTTTTACCGTGAACGGGGCAATCGCCGGAACCTATCTCGATAGAGCATTCCTTGCAGGCGATATCTCCGCAAGAGTACAGGCTCGTCTTCCATTTCGTCACGAATCCGCACCAACTGCAGACGCACACGGCATCGAGCTCGCGTAAGAACTCGACCAGCCTACACTCGACATGGCTTCCAAAGCCGCGCACACGATACATGAATCGTCCTCCGCTGTCTGCCATTTCTTGGGAGTGTGCGCGACATGCACTGTACTTCAAGCAGCTCTAGTTGAATGTAGCTTGGCTAAATGGCTCCCGCTAGGGTACGCAACAAATAGTCAACTCCCACTACGCTTTTGGAAAGAACACAGGCCTCTTTCAACACAATGCTGCGATAAGACGTCGCCACTCGTTTGACTTCTGATACGCGGCGACTGCAATATCGATATCGTACGAGTAATACAAACCCGCAAGGGCGTGCAGGAATACAATGGACAGTCTATTCGATTCACCTCTGTCCTTTTATATTTCACCATCCACGTGGCAACTACGGCCTGGCGAGAATGTGATTTTAGATTAACAAACCCGGATTCGAAATAATTGGAATTCAGCGCTGCGTTCTTTGCTCAAGCGCGTAATTTTTAAACTCTGGTGCCAAGTTTTAGATCCACATCCGTGTTGCGGGCATGAAACCTATCATATGTTACTCGTTTACTTGTTGCATTTTTATTTTTACACACTGAAGCCGGTCATGGGCTATACAGGTGTTTTTTTTTTTTTTGTAGAGCATACAGATTTTTCATCAAAGTTGTATCACAGTCAGGCTCTTGCCGTTTCCGCACATGAACTCTATGTCGAGGCGGAAATACTTTCCTGCAGCTAAAATGACGTTCACGCAACTAATTACCAGAAAATTGTTAATTACCTTTTTAATTATTAACTTGGATGCAGTTATTTTCTTAGAAAGTTGTAGTGCATGATAATATAGAGCGCACGAAGTTTTTAGAAATCACGAAAGTTGCATGTACTTCGAGATATTAAAGAGTACTCTGCCTGTGCAGCCTGGTCAATCCGATAATGAAATGGTGTTTCTTTTGTGTTCTCTTGGGGCGTGCAAAACCCAGCCTCTTGTTCGAATAATGACCACAGACTTTTCGCTGGCAAAAGACGAAAGTGTCCTTGACTTTCTTGACTTGCACATCGGCAGCTTTCAAAGCACAGATGCTACTGATCTTTGGGAACGGTTTAAACATTTGTGCAAATACTGCCTTGAAAACTTAGTTCCAAACAAATTAAGAAAACACACCGTAAAACCCTTGGATTACAAGACGTATATTGCAGCTAAAAAGAAAAATTAAAAGACTTAAACGACAATGAGCCAGCAAGAGCACAGTACAGAATAATCAGAAAATCCTAAACCAAGCTATCAGTAGCGCGAAGCAGCACTACTTTAATCACACGCTGCCTAGTTTCATTTCTGGTTCACCACAAAAGTTCTGGCAATTTCTTTCAAAAAGTAAGAAGTCGTTCGACCGCATTGTACAGGATTACGTTGTCATCGTTGATAAACAAGTCATTGCTGAAAAGTTCAATGCCTATTTTTACGGTGTCTTTTCCAACCCTACTGAACCCTTACACCAGAATCATGTCAGTTGTGCCGAAACAAATCTTCTATCATTATCCGGTGTTATATCAATGTTACTAAACCTTAAGGCAAAAGCGTCGCCTGGCCCTGACAATATACCCAATCTTTTCCTTCGCCGATATGCTGAGATGCTCGCTCCATAATCTAGTAGTTATTTTAACAAATCATTGACGACAGCTATCATTCCTGAGGACTGGAGGACGGCAAGAATTGTACCAGTGCTAAAGGAGGGCGACTCCACATTGCTAACGAATTATAGACCGACATATTTAACCGCGTCTTGCTGTAAGCTTCCTTGAACATATATTGCTACTTATATTACGAAATTTCTTAATGATAACAGTGTACTGTCTCCATTTCAGCATGGTTTTAGGAAAGGTCTTTCCACAGTAACTCAACTAACCAGAGTCATCCATAATTTTGCCTCTACTCTACATAAATCAGGCCAGGTAGACGTAATATTTTCAGATTTTAGAAAGGCTTTCGATCTTGTTTGCCACACAAAACTAATTTTAAAGTTAAAAACCATAGGACTGCCGGAGTTCATCGTTGTTTGGGTTTCCGCATACCTTACAAACCGCACACAGTTCGTAAGTATTGACAATCATTTTTCACGACACTTGCGAGTTAACTCAGGAGTCCCGCAAGGAAGTGTACTAGGCCCACTTTTGTTTCTCATATACATCAACGACATTGTCCAGGTCATTAATGAACCAGTTCAGATTAGACTTTTCGCAGACTGATTGCTTGCTTTTTAATGAAATTAAATGTCCGGATGATCAAGCCTTGCTGAATACCAGCCTACAAAACATACATAGGTGGTGTCAAGAGTGGGAAATGCAACTCAACGCTGACAAAACGGTTTTCATGAATATGAGTACAAAGAAAAACATTTTACCTTTTCCGTATAGTCTCCCTTCAGAACAGCTAACGAAGGTCCCTCACTACAAATACCTCGGCGTCACAATAACTACTTACACTCAGTTGGAACACCCATATTTCGAACATTTGCACATCTGCCTTCCGTAAGCTATGCTTTTTGCGACATAAGTTAAAACACACACCACCTGATGTCAAACTACTCGCATATATTCATCCATTATAAGAACCAAGCTCGAATACGCATCCATTGTCTGGTACCCACATACGAAAAAGAATGTCGAAGCATCGGAGATGGTCCAACGAAAATCAGTTAGATTTATTTATTCTAAATACCGCCAAACAGACTCTCCGACTCAACTCATGTATCTTTATGGCATAAAATCATTGCAATTACGAAGAAAAATTGACAGAATAAAATTTCTCTTTCATTAGAAGAATCGTCAATTGCTACTTCCCCCGGAGCCCTACGTGACAGTCACTGGCGTCACGAACTACAAGGCATCGACATGATACAATCACTAACCCCATACAGCACCAAAACTAACCTATTCAAGTTCTCATTTTTCCTGCGCACAATTGACAAGTGGAACTCGCTGCCAATATCGGCAGTGCAAAGTATAAAAATAATTGAAAGTCTTCAGGATTGATGTTAGGTTATTTTACTGATGTTCCTTTTTTGTGTGAATATTGCTTTTTTTTTCTTTTCCTTACCCTTTTTGAGATGTTCAAAGTGTTATTACTTTCGTGCTTTGCTGTACTAATTAGACACTGTCTTTCTTTTGTTTTCAATGCACTGTATGTAAATGTGTCTATGTATTGCATTTTCGAGTACACTTTTGCCCCTCCTGCTAGGGCCTACTGAGCCACCTACTAAGCCACCCACGTTGCCACATCTTTCGTAGAAGCCGCAGTATACTTTGCCGTAATCGTGACGGTCTTTAGCAAAATTTAAACAAACTTTAATTTTGTTGATTACCATGGAATTAAAGTTTCGTGCTACGTGATGGCACACATATAAGCAAATATTAAGGCACACAATAATGTGTAGAAAATATCAATTATGCTTCTAAATGCTCTGGCTCCTAACCAGTACACGGTGTGCTATCCCAAAATAGGAGCATAAATAGTCTTCAAGCCGCTGCTAGAGTAGATATCGGCTGCGTAAAAGTCTTGATACGGTATTCTGTGTGTGCGCTTGCGTGTGTGTTCTCGTTCGTGATCCATTCATGCCTCTATGTATGTTGCTGCGATGCGTATTTACCATGGTAATTACATGAAGTAATTAGCGGCCATTATTTAATGTACGAGGACAATGCCACTTCGTTTTTTTATCCTATACTTTTGTAATAGAATCATCTTGATATGGCAATGCACACGCACATATAAACAAAATAGGTGTAAACCTCTAATTGACTAAATGTAGTCCACTAGAGTTAATACGGTTACGAAGTTGCTAGCGCGGTTACTAACAACTTAGTAATGGAGTGGCCATTCAAGCTAGTACTATTCACTCACTAACTAGGTAGCAAATTTCACTAACCTGCATTTTACTACCTTCACTTACTAAGAGGCTAGTGTATTTTGTGACAAGTAAATGGTTAGTATTTAGTTAGTGAATATGCCGACCTTTTTTTCTAAGAGTGTAGTTCCGGTCTGACGTAGCAGAACGGTCGCGCTTTGTGCGCGCCTTGCACGATCAGTTTCAATTTCGATGACGACTATCTCGTACTACGTGTAACTTTTGAGATTTCTAAAAAATAGGTATGCCATAAATTGGCCCGCACTACACCTTTGTAATATAAACACCTGCCCTTAAGTCAATAATTAAAAAGTTAAGTAACAAGTTTTCGTTAATTAGTCGCGACAGTGTCATTTTAACTGCGGCAAGGTGTTTCCGCCTCGACGTGGAGTTCGTGTGCGAAAACGACAGGACCCTTACTGTCATAGAATTTTTATTAAAAATATGTATTGTCTAAGAGAGACCAACCACCTTGTAGATGTGAAGAAAGTAAAGAAGACGAAAAGACAACTTGCCGCCGGCAGGGACTGAACCTGCAACCTGCAATCTGCTGGTTTTCATTAACGTTGTATATATATCAAACAAAGAAACTAGCCCCCAAAATCCCCCTTCTTTCAATCACTGAAGCTGAAGGAAGGGAATTTTGAGGGCTCATTATTTTGTTTAACACAACCTTAAACAAAACCTCAGTTAATGAAGCCATTGGAGGTATAGGGGACGTTAATTGCACTGTTTTAAGTGTATTGTAGTAATTGTGATACAGGTGCGAGGAAAGTAAAGAGGACGAAAAGACAACTTGCCACCGGCAGGGACCGCACCCGCAACCTTCGGATTACGCGCCCGATGCTTTTACCAACTGAGCTACGGCGGCGGTCGATCGTCCACTTATCGGGTATTTTATGTGCATGCAAACCTGGGATTGTTAGTCAGCGCCGCTGGTAGCCATGACGGAGTGTGTGGGATACTCTTTCTTTTTGCCAGATGGCGTCACGTAGCACGAGGGTCTTGTTTCGGAAGACTTGATGCCTTCAGGTAGTACGCGAGGACTTATTGTTCAGCTGTCCGCTCATTAAAAGTTCACGTGCTACGTGACGCCATCTGGCAAAAAGAGTGTCCCACACTCTCCGTCATGGCTACCAGCGGCGCTGACTAACACTCCCAGCTTTGCATGCACATGAAATACCCGATAAGTGGACGAGGGGACGACCGCCGCCGTAGGTCAGCTGGTAAGAGCATTGAGCGCGTAATCCGAAGTTTGCAGGTTCGATATCTGCCAGCGGCAAATTGTCTTTTCGTCTACTTTACTTTCTTCACATCTATAACACAACTACAATACACTAAAAACCGCAGAATTAACGTCTCCTATATCTTCCTTGGCTTCATTATCTGCTGGTTTTCATTAATTACTGAAGCTGTAACGTTTAATTCGCTGAAGATGTATTTGTCATTTCCAATGGCGACTTTGCAAAGACAGATACAGGACTGGCGTTTAAAAAAGCATGAAGCCATGGTCTTTTATGCCAGCGCCATGCCTGTGCTCTTTTGAACGCCAGCGCTTTCAAATAAACGGCGTGCAGCCGGAGCTATTCACAAGGTAACATTTTCGCGGTGCAGGTTGCCGCCTCCATCGAGAGATGGCGCCGCGGTGTCGCGTCGAATAGAAAACAGGCCCTTATACGTAGCTTATCTAGATATTACCGGGGCGTATGACAACGTTAATCAGGAAATTTTGTGGGATATACTGAAAGAAGTGGGCATAGGTGACGACTGTATACAGCTTTTGAGGGAAATATACCGAGGAAATACAGTTTGTATAGAATGGGAAGGAAGAAGTAGCAAGGACAGCGTTGAAATTAGCAAGGGGCTGAGACAGGGATGTCCTTTGTCCCCGCTGTTATTCATGCTGTACATGGTGAGGATGGGAAAAGCGCTAGAAGGTAGCAACATTGGATTTAATTTGTCACACAAGCAGGTCGGCACGATGGTTGAGCAGAAGCTTCCAGGTCTATTTTATGCTGATGATATTGTCTTATTTGCGGACAGTCAAGATGATATACAGCGACTGGCAGATATATGCGGAAGGGAATGTGAGGCTCTAGGACTAGGATTTAGTGCAACAAAATGTGGGTTGATGGTATTCAATGATCACGAAGACCATGCGGTCTTTATACAGGGCCAAAAAATTCCGAGGGTAAGCGAGTACAAGTACCTCGGAGTATGGGTAAATGAGGGGGATAGATATATGGAGGTACAAGAGAAAGCATCGGTAGCAAAGGGAAAGAGGAATGCTGCAATTATGAAGCACAGAGCTTTATGGGGATACAATAGGTACGAGGTGCTTCGAGGGCTGTGGAAGGGTGTGATGGTCCCGGGGCTTACATTTGGGAACTCAGTAGTGTGCATAAGTCAGAGGTACAATCAGGAATGGATGTAAATCAAAGGACGGTGGGCCGCCTCGCGTTGGGCGCTCACGGGAAGACGACAAATGAGGCTGTAAAGGGTGATATGGGATGGACAGGCTTTGAAGTGAGGGAAGCTCAGAGCAAAATGAGATTCGAAGAGAGGCTGAGGAAAATGAAGAAGAGTAGATGGGCAGAGAAGGTTTTCAGGTATTTGTATAGAAAAAGCGTTGACACGCAGTGGAGAAAAAGAACTAGGAGGCTCACCAGTAAATATACGGCTAGCAGTGCGGGCGATATGGCAACAAGGAGCATTAAGCGGAAGGTCAGAGAGGCGGAGAGGACTTATTGGATGACAGCGATGGAAAAGAAGCCGGCTCTGAGTAACTACCGAAAGGGAAAAAACGAAATAAGGAGGGAAAGGTTTTATGATAATTCAAGGGGAAGCGCTTTACTGTTTGAAGCAAGGTCGGGCTGCCTTAGAACGCGTAGTTATAAAGCGAGATTCAGTAACGAAGAAGAACACTGTACATGCTGCGGGGGAACTAAGGAAACGATGGAAAATGTACTGATTGAATGTGGCGATATTCACCCAGGTATACGTGTGGGCACGAGTCTACATGAAGCCTTGGGTTTTACGGGACAACAATGGAAAGCTGCACACGTCCGCGATAGAAATAAGTAAGAGACGGTTAGAGTATTGGTGGCAGAAAAGTAGAGATAAAGAACAAAAATAAATAATGGGGGAAAAATAAGGTCATTCTGCCTTAAGAGGCAGAGAGATGGACCTTGAATTTATATTTTTTTGGTATAATAACATAGATTTAATCAATGTAGATAAGGTATTAGGCCAACATGAAACAAGGAAGTTTTTTTTTTTCTTCGAGCCTGGTGGCAGACATGTAACCGCCCCGTTTTAAAGGGGACGCTCATAGCATGCATCCATCCATCGTGGCCGCATACGCTAGGCAGAGCCTAAGAGTCTCGCGCACTGACAGGAAACAATGGCGTCCTTATGGACAGTGCACGGACGGTCTACTTTGGTGTGGTGTGTCTTTGCGAACATACACTATACCCAATGTAAGATTATGACTAGTACCATCTCCAACCAATCTGCCTTGCTCTTAATCTTTTCATGCCTAAACCTGCTCTCAACTACGACAGAGCCAGTCGTCTTTCTTAGTGTCCCTCTACAGGCGCAAGCTGGACAACTTTGACGTTTCGATGCCTGTCGCTGCCCGTGAGCAGTCATGGCCACAACACCACCACGGAAATGAAGTAAAATGAGCGCTGAAATCGAACACTCGTTATCGTGTCCCTAAGCAGCGTTCTTCGGCTGATCTTGTGAAAAGCGCTGGAGCTGCATTGCTTGTAGCCGCCGAGTGAAGGGTATTTCGCCCAGGGTCATCAGGCCGCATATGTGGGAGCTGGTGTTCTTCACCTTGTACGTCAGCATCTGCGATGTTTAGCAGTACAGTAATACCAGGGTTAAGAAGGAAATAATGGGCGACAGTGGAGTTACAGAGCCTAAGACATGATATGCGGCTTCAGTCGAGACGGCATCTAATAATAATGATAATAATAATTATTATTATTATAGCGACAATGCGTAATTATTTGACATCACTATCAGCTAAAGTATTGCCAGAGTAAAGTTGGAAAAGCTGCATAGATGGCGGCTTGGCGAAGGAACCATTCACCATTATTTGGAGCTGCAGTTTCATTACCATACACACGTATACAGTAGCGAAAATGCAAAATATTGTTTTGACAACGCAATTTAATAAGTGAAAGCAGTTTAAAAAAAAAACAATTTACATCCGGAGAAACGAAGGACACTAACGTACCTCACGTGCATGCAAGGACCGGGAAATTTCGGCGGCAGCCTCTAAATGTCATCTAAACACTCTTGTTTGCGTTTTACGCATGTTACAGTGATGAAAGTGCAAGTTGCTTCGTATCTTACGATTACTCATTTTAATGTTCCTGCGTCGCCAACAAACGCTTATTCGTGATTTCTGCTCTACCGTATTGAGAAGCCCTTAGCAGCCTGCTCTCAAGCCCTTATGTTAAGCTTAAAGGATGGACCCCTCTGCGAATGCTCGGTTATATAAATACAGTGGCGCTTCTGTCAGTCATCGAACTTCCAGCACTACGCTGATAGTTTTAAATCAGGGGTCGGCAACTTGCGGCCCGCAGGGCAGTTTTATGCGGGCCCCGGCTCGACGCGAGAACAACCCCCCTCCTCCAATTGTCACTTCGTACGTGACGTCTGAGATGGCAGTTTTGACTTCAAATGCGGCTGTTGCAACCTATGTTTGAAAATTGCAACCTTGTGTCATGCGTGCTCTAAATAAACATGATCTCCATTCTGGTTTTGTACATTATAGTAAATTCGTCGAACTTTTTCTCTCTGTCAGCATGGCCACCCCCCCCCCCCCATTATATTTGCCGTGCGGCCCCCGCCGTGTCATTTTCATGCTCGGCCCTCCGTCTCAAAAGGTTGCTGACCTCTGGTTATATACAGGGCGTTTCAAGAAATGTGTTTGAAAACCCTCAAAAATCAGGAAAAGGCGACCATTGCTAGCTGCCTTGACAACTGCTTTTTCTGTAGCGGCCGGCCATCTAAGATGGTTAAAGACCTCCTTTGGGACACTAATTAAGAAGTTAAATTAATTAACTTTATAATTAGTGTAGTTAGGCGGTTACGTCAAATGGGAGAAATGAAGTTCTTCATGCGAAGCACCCATCTCAGCTTTGAGATATAGAAAAAGTGGTCTCTAGTATTATTTGTGGCGTAATGAAATTCAACCAAATTCAACAGCGAAAACGAAACCGAAGCACCCATGAGTGCAAACAAGTAGACGACTAGAATGATGTTACTGTTCAAGACAACGATTACAGAGGTATATTTCTTCCGCGTTCGTTAATGTATGTGCACCATGCGTGCTATAATTGCAAGCGAAGCCGGCTGACCGTTGACATAACGACGCTCACTCATTCTGGATGTCTCAGAATATGCAGTTCCGCTCTACCGCGTTACGGTTTCGCACTGAATTTGGTTGAATTTCATTACCTCGCAATTATTACTAGAGATCGTTTTTTCGAAATCTCAAAGCTGAAATGGGCACTTCGCATAAAGGACTTCAATACTCCCATTTGACATAACCACTAACTCCTCTAATTAGGAAGTTGATTAATTTAACTGTCTGAATTACTGTACCAAAGGAGGTCTTAATCATCTTAAGATGCCGGCGGCTACAGAAAAAGCAATTGTGAAGGCCTCGAACAAATATCACATTTCCCTGTTTTAACACGAACGTTTTTTTTATTGCCGGGGTCCACCGAGACTTTCATGACATATTTCCGTCCCGGAAATACGTCAGTAAAATGAAGGTCATTAGATGACAAACAAAAACTGAGAAGAAGTTCCGTTCACAGGAGTCGAACCCAATAACCTCTCGGTCCACGACGATGGTTCTCGCGCGTTTAGCCCACTGAGCTACCGCCAAAACCACTTTCCTCTAACAGTGCACTGGATGGATGGATGGATGGATGGATGGATGATGGATGGATGGTATGGATGGGATGGATGGATGGATGGATGGATGGAATGGATGGATGGATGGATGGATGGAATGATGGATGGAGATGGATGGATGGATGGATGGATGGATGCTATGAGCGTCCCCTGTATAACGGGGTGTGATATGTGTGCGACCAGGCTCAAAAAGAAAAAACTTCGTTGCCTCCACAATTAGCTCCGGAAACGCGGCAGTTGCTACGACCGTCCCATTCGGCGTGTGTCCAATAGGAGAAGTGTAATTTTGTCAACGCTTTAACGCACCGCGAAGTGGCGGCTTTAGCCCAAGCCTCGCTTATAGCATCCATCCATATAGAAAAATAGCTATCCGACGCTCGCCTGGCTGTTGTACCTAGTTGCACCGCGTTCCCCGCTCGCCGTGTGAGAAATAATGGCCAGGCTAGAGGGAAGACACGACGCTCGTAGCGTTTCTCTTCACTTTTCAAGACGCTTTGAAGGAGTGCATATCGAGTATCAGTGCTTACTATGTGCTTGTTGATGCCCTCTTTGCGCGGGATTCCCCATATGCGGTGTCCGGGTATATCTTAACAACTTCAGCTACCGCAAGGGTTAAATCATTATTATGGGCGTTAGTCGTCGGTACGGAGATGTACCACTAGGCGTCAACGTGGGTGCGTGCACATGAAGCGATGCTTTATCTGCTAAACAACCAATAGACATTGTACAATCTCTCATATACCAATGCACTATAAACAATCAACTACTTCTGTGACGACACGTTTCGCTTTTGTGTTATACCGCATTGCTATGACGGAGGAATCAGCCATCTGAGTTTCTTGAGGATTTCGCACACTTTCTTGAACCACCCGGTAGTTTTGCTCATGGGATTCTGGCTGAGGCGGTTTTGCCAAATGCAGGAAATCCTGGGCTATTAGGCTGTTGTCCGAACTACATGGTGACTGATATGATCCGTAAACAGGCCAGGACGAACTTTTGTCAACTAAGAAGCTTTCCTTTCTGAGAAATCCGCAAGGATTCCTTGTTTTGATCCCCAGGCTAGGGCTATGAGAGATTGTGAGGGGGCGGGCGCTCGAGCCTCGAGCAACCATCCCCTGTTTACGGATTTTTTCACAGCAAGATTCCATCATCCCCTTCCTGCCGTTTTTGGATGGTGACTGAAAGGACGGCTGGATATACTGCCTCTTCAAAAGCGTTCTGAGCACAAGGTTTAGAGTACTGTATTACCGCATCTGCACTGCTGATGCTTCAATAGCTATAAGTTCTCTAGATGCGGGAGGCGAGCTGCTTCACAGGAAACGAATGGACGTTTGCCTCTATGTTAACTACATCGACCGGAAAATCGGATATCTTCAAAAGCATTTTACATGGTAAAATGTAATTTACATGGATAAAAGAAATGCTCGTGAAGCTCAGGAACAATCTTTATTAAAGCGGTTGCATAATTAACAACTGTCCAGGCATTGCTTTCCTCCAATCGAATGCTTCCATCGTTTAAAAGGCTTCCTGAGAGGTTGCCTTTGCCCTGCGGTGCTGAAAGTGCTGTGCTTTATTGGCTGCGTCACTTAGTTCAAAAGATGCTCTTAAGCATAGCAATCCAGGCCTAAACATTTCTGAATTCTATTCACCCAGAATTAGAACGTGAATGACTATAATATCCGAGACATCGGTTGAGATTCGCATAAAGTCATATCTAGTGTTATGCGTCGGTTGAGCACCGTTTTCGTCAACAAAGGTCGATGAAATACCTGATCATTTGGCGTGTCTCGACTGGCTGTGCAGCCCCCCACCCCGTCCCACATAGCTTACACCTATGACAGATATAACTGACAACCACTTATTCGTAGCACGAAGCTCCAAGAAAATGTGCTTCGATAGTTGTTGACTAATTCTAGAGTTACTGTATATGCTACCTTTAGGTAGCAGAGTTGCGCATCTGTCTTCCAAACGCCGCTAGCAACTATGCATTGCAAGAAGCTGACGCTCGGGCCAATTTAAGTATTTTTGGACGCCGCCTCTGCAGCGAACTGAATTAACACTAGTCATCTATTTTCAATGCTTTTCGCCGGTCTTCGACACGCCGAACACGTTAATTGCCGACACGATAGGCATGTCGCCTGCACAAACAGAGTGCTACTTGACCGCATAGCTGTGGTTGCAAGCCGGACCTATGCGCAACTCTGCTACCTAAAGGTAGCATATACAGGAACTCTAACTAATACGCCCTCGTACTGCCATCTGCTAGCAATCTGTTATCTCAATTGGTAGAGCGAGCACCCCGGAAAGGCTTTGGTCCCGGATTCGATCCCCGGGCCATGACGAATTTTTCTTCAAATAAGAAGCGTTCCTTTCTGAGAAATCCGCATGGGTTTCCTTGTTCGATTCCCGGGCTAGACAGACAGACAGACAACGAACTTTATTGATCCTGAGGAGTTACTGTGGCCCCTAATGGAAGGCCGTTGTAACCGCTGGCCGCGCCCACGTAGAGGACAGAACGCCGTGACGCTCCACCCTTTCCTGGGACCTCTGGATAGCCTGGAGGATGATTTTTTTTCAACTAAGGAGCACTTCTTTCTGAGAAATCCGTATGGATTCCATGCTCGATCCCCGGGCCAGGATGATTTTTTGTTCAAATAACAAGCTTTCGTTTATGAGAAATCCGCATGGGTTTCCTTATTCGATCCCCGGGCCAAGACGAATTTTTGTTCAACTTAGAAGCTTTCCTTTCTGAGAATCAGTTTGGTTGTTCGATCCCCAGGCCAGGACGAACTTTTATTGCGATAGCAATTAGACGGACTCTCTCGACGGGTTTTTGCCGTCATGTCCCGTATAAAGTCCAAATTGATAACGTCCCCCCGCGCAGCGTGTGTTCTACCACGGGAGAAAGCGCGCGAGCGGGGGCGACGAACGCGGCTGAAGCAGAAATAAAACGAGCCCGCCCGTCTCCGTCGCTCGGAGGGCGCTTGCGATACCATCACCCCGCTCCTGCCGTCGAAGCAGAGACGAAACGCCCCGCCCCTTTTGAACAAGCATGAAAGACGCGAGGGGGTGGGGGCGGTGTCCCTCGATCAGCCACCTTGAACTTTGATTCTAAGGGCGCGGTTGCGATCGCTGGCGCGCGCGCTGTCTCAGCAACCATCAGCGGACGGCTCGTATACCCTCCTGCGTGCTGCGCTCTCAACACGAAGAGTCTGTGTGGAGCGGGCCGTATTCTCTTACAGCAGCGTTGTGTAGAGTAACACGAGATCGGATCCAAAAGAGTTAGCTGCCAGCCTCACTTTGTATAACATTACAATTTGTTGCTATCGCATTCATTGCTTCGCATTTGCGGTGAAACTGTGATTTTTTTCTTCAACTATGAAGATTTCTTTCTGAGAAATCCGCATGAGTTTCCTTGTTCGATCCCCGGGCCAGGACGAATTTTTCTTCAACCAGAAGATTACGTATCTAAGAAATCCGTATGGGTTTTCTTGCCGCTTCGTACTACAAACTGGTGGCTGCCAATAACCCCTTATGTAACCTTGTGGGATTGCACAGAACTCACTTGCAATATTAAGATCACCTCTGGGTAAAGTAAACCACAGCATATAGCCCCTTTCCACAATTCTCCACAACGGTCCCTGCCTCGAGAGGACATCACGACTTCCGTAGTAGAAGGGACAAATTTTCAAATTTGTAATTCCCACTAAGCGAACGGCTAGGAGAGTGCATGTTGCTTACCATGGGCTGACGAACTTTTTTGCCTCTTCTTTTATCTAGAGCAACGCACTCCTGGTACCAGTGCTCCGTCCTGTTTTCGAGTAGGCGCAATTCACTCCGCATTCGTTCCCGCCCGAACAACTGCACACGCTCGTCGAAGCGTTTCGTGAAGTACTGGTACAGCTTCACGTCGACCGCGTTCAGCGAGCGGCAGATCGGCCGCCAGCGCGCCATTGGGTGGGTCGCTGGTACACAGGCTGCGTTGAAAAATAAAACTGTAAGAGTGCGGAAGCGCTGGCAACTACACTTACACGCTGCATGATTAAGGCTACAAAAGGAAAGCCTTAAATGCCTCATCAACGCGAAAATTGACCGTCGGCGGCAACACGAGGGATGCAAACATCATAACGTCATCACGTCACCATATGACATCATTAGGACGTCAGAGATCGCCAGTATGTGTGACTTCATGACGTCATCATGTGACGTCACATAACGTAATATCACATGACGGCGGGATCACATGACAGCGTCGCTTGCTCAAAGGTTGGCCGAACACGGAAGCAGTGCAAAGCCACACTCTAAGAAAAAAAGAGTCTTTTGACTCCTTTCGGTGACTACTGACTTGCCACGTATATGACTTTCTTTAAAGAGACACGTCATCTCTCTTTGGAGATCATTGTATTCTCTTGGGAGAGTCGCGTGACCCACAAGAGAGTCAACACGCCTGTTTAAAGAGAGTCATAGACGTGGCAAGTTAAGACTCCCCGAAAGGAGTCACACATACTCTTTTTTTTCTTAGAGGGCAGGTGAGGCGCAGAAAGCTTTCTGAGGGGGGAGGGGGGATGAATACTCTGACAAGAAAAATAAGACTTCGTTATGAAGCTGCAGTTCGACGTAAGACATGTCGTTCCAAAAGTCACCTCCAGCAAGCACGCAACTATTCGAACCCGCTGACAGCAAGTTCTAATAGTTTGCAATTAAGACATGTCCCGCGTTACATTGTGCGTGGCATCGTACCATGCGCCTCTTGCTTCAGAACATCTAGACGACTAGCTGTGCTGATCTACAAAAGAGCAATGCTTTAGAAAAACAATAGCACACGGAGGATATGAACGAAACAGTGACAAGAATAATCTCTGAAGTAGCAACTTCAGAGGCGAAACACCAGACAACAGATAAGCAAGGAAGAGGAGGAAGGAAGAAACAAGCGGAAAGACAGGGAGGTTAGCCAGTTCTCAGACCGGCTGGCTACCCTGTGTTGGGGGAAGGGGGTAAGTGGGATAAAAGATGATAGAAGAGAGACGTTACAAAAAAAGGCGAGCAAGAAAATGAAAAAGAGAAAAGAAAGGAAAGGAGAATACGACACTGCTTAGAGCCTGTCTCTAAGACCAGTTGTCCGCAAGAAGCGCATAATGCTTTCAAAGCCTTTGCTGACCACGGACTCGGCCAAGGTCCCAGCTGCAGCTGCGAAGAAACGATCTCTCATTTTCTGTGTGTGTCCCCGTTTCAGTGCGCCAAGACAAGAACTTCTGTATGTGTTAGATAAACTTAATAGTCGCCCTTTGTCAGAAAGAAACAGCTAAGCAAGCTCCCTGATATCACTAAATACTTAATAAACAAACGGCAACAGGCAGAAATAACTACCTCTACATAGAAAATATAATTTGCTTAAATGTCCTATCTGATTAACAAAATGAATTCAGTGACATACCGAACTACGACGTCAAAGAGACGGAGGCAGTAGTAAAAAATGTACGGCCACATCCAGGCAGCTACAAAAACACTTGAGACCGGAAGGATCATAATGCATGCAGTAAAAATCGCAGGACAATATTATTAACAATTTCAGTGACACGGTGAGGGTCATAAAAGACTTCTACACTGAAATGTAGAGTTAAAATGTAAGTCACTCTGCCGTTAGGGGGATCAATATCGAACAGGACACCGATGTTACATGTGTGTTGTTGCACTGATGAGGTTAGAAAGGCCCTACAAGGCATGTCACACGGAAAAGCGGTCGGAGAAGACGCATGGCATAACGGTCGATTTGATCAAATATATGAACAGTGTTTTACATTTAAAAAGGTTCAAACACTTTACGCGCAATGCCTTGACAAGTAAACCTGGCATTTTCAGGGTGTCATAGCGCGTGCGCCCCACCCCTGTGGTAGGGTCTCTGTGGTAAACGCTATGGTAGGGTCTCTGCCCGCCTTTGGATCTCAGATGCCTTTGTTCTGAAAATCCAGGTTGTCCAGGATCATCCCGCAATGTTCCGCCCCCCTACCAATACAGCAGAGGGCATCACAGGAAACTGATTTCTGTGGCACCTACCCGTTTATGATGATGGTAGTTTTCTCATAGGCCGCACAGTGGCACATATCCGTTTGATAACGAGCTTTCTTCTTCATTTTTAACGAACCAGTGTTGAGTAGTGGGATTTACCCAATTTCTGTGGCACATACCCTTTTACGATCAGCGCTTGATGACGAGTTTTCTTCTCCATTTTTAGTAAACCAGTGGTGAGTAGTGGGATTTACCCAATTCCTGTGGCACATACCCGTTTATGATCAGCGCTTGATGACGAGTTTTCTTCTCCATTTTTAGTGAACCAGTGGTGAGTAGTGGGATTTACCCACTTCCTGTGGCACATACCCGTTTATGATAAGCGCTTGATGACGAGTTTTCTTCTTCATTTTTAGTGAACCAGTGGTGAGTAGTGGGATTTACCCAATTCCTGTGGCACATAACCGTTTATGATCAGCGCTTGATGACGAGTTTTCTTCTTCATTTTTAGTGAACCAGTGGTGAGTAGTGGGATTTACCCAATTCCTGTGGCACATACCCGTTTATGATCCGCGTTACCATGGCCCCGAGCATGAAAGCTCGACTAAGAACAGCGTCGCTGTTAGAACATTTATACATGGCTTCCATGGGCTACGAAAAGGCCTCCGACTCAGTACAGGTACAAGCAGTCATAAAGAGAAAAGGATGGACCTGGGCAGATGACGTAGTGAGGAGAGATGGTCAGTTAGAGCGACGGTATCGATGCAAAGGGATAGGAGCGCAGCGGATGAAGGCTAAAGGTGATGGGGGATGACGAAATTAAGAAACAGTGCAAGCATAAAATGGAATCAGCTCGCGCAGAACATTGTGAATGGGCGAGCATTGGAAGAGGCCTTCGCTTTGCCGTGGATATATGATAGCCTCATATGATGATGATGGTGATACTGGGTGTTTTACCACCTAAGGAAGTGCTTCAATTCGAATGGGGGCAACATGATCAATATTCCGGTAAAGATCTTTGAGTGCACTCTAAAGGACTGCCGCTTACCCCATTCATTTCGCAACTTGCACTATGATTAGCTTCGCAATCGTATTGTGGCTTCGGCAAGTGAAACACCAATAATATATTAAGGACGAAGCGCTTCTTGCTGGAGCAAAGGCACCTTCACGGTATCTATCAATCTATGAACATATACATATATCAATCTATCTAACTTGCATTTTACGTACGTCTGGGTACTCACGGTCGTATTATTAACTTGATATATGTCAGAAATGGAATGAAATGACGTGAGTGCGTGGCAAACATGACTGGCAAGTAACTCCATAAATAGCATACATCCACGTCATGCATTTCATGACTTGATTGGCAAAGAATCATCATCGTGCCATGATCGTCGTTTTCTCGCCATGATCGTCGTTTCTTATCGTCGTTTCGGTATAACCAGATTGTATGCGGCGTAGCATGCGCGTTCAAAAACGTGACCGATAGCTGATGGCATGAATGCCACAGTACGCATCTTGTGTATCACTGCACAAAATAGAACGTGCCGTCTGGAACATATCATAATGTGCGTCGCATGGTGGGCCTGGTTAACAGCAAGATAGGTATAACACACTTCTCATGGCATTCGTGTCTTGCATGTCATCAAATTAGTATTATTTTATCTCTCTACTAAGAATACAAGGGCATAAGGCACTTAAGAAGGGAGTAGGCTGGCAGCTGCCAACAACAAGGGCAGCACGCCTGCCGTTGTAATATGAATGGCACAATTGTAATAATTGTGTCATAATAAACCGAAACTGCACTAAATTTCAAGGGAAAGCAAAGCACGCGTAAGACTCTTTCAATTCAAAATCATTTTTCTTCAAAGTCAGCGAGCAGCTGCCTATGTTCCATTTTTTTTTTCAGCCAAGCCTCACGAGGTGGATTGTCGTGTCGACTTCGTGTAAATAACGGAGTTGTGGGCCTATGGTGGGCTTACCAGGCATCTCGACTACACTGGCGTTTAGAAGGTAGCTTATGGCCCGACGTAGCGTTACCGTTCACGTTCCAAGCGCAGACGTCAATTTTATCGAAACTACGTGCATGCTATAGCGCGATGATGTTCGTATCATATTAACACTTCTTCCTGTCCACTGTCCAATATGGTCTCCTGTCCTTCCTCCGTCTGGGTTCTTCCGCGCTACAATGAATTCCGTATGCATGTCATGAGTAATGTTTGTCATCGAATTTCATGGGGTTCGAGCAACGCTTGAATACAGCTTGTCGAGTCATATGAGTACATATCTCATGTTTATTACATTATTATTTAAGTGGATAACCGACACTACAACCACGATTGACGTTTCCCCGACAGCACGGCTGCATAAGGTGTTTTTACACAGTAGTTTCAAGACTCGGCGTGGCTTTTGGTAGAAGACTTGACTGCCACACAGAATGCCTGTGTTCGATTCCAGCTCGAAACTTGAATTTTATTCTTTGCATCCGCTGATATTTTTCAATCGCCGACAGCGCCGTCGACGCCGCAGCGGCTTTTTCGCGACACGGGCTCCTTAACGCTCTCGCGTTCAAATTGCCAGTGTCTGTTCTAGCCGTTCCTGGTTGACAGCGAATCACCTGTGTCACATACACGCATACCGTGGTATGTGGGCATGTGCCATGCGTTACCGGGGGAAAGGGTTTTATGACTTATGTGAAAGCCTTTTCACGTTATTCATGTTTTGACCTGGCAGTCACGCTCGCCATACATTCCTATGCTAATTTCGGTATTTGGAAGGTGGCCACGAGAGCACATAGACGTCTATAGTCGGCTAGATAGATAGATAGATAGATAGATAGATAGATAGATAGATAGATAGATAGATAGATAGATAGATAGATAGATAGATAGATAGATAGATAGATAGATAGATAGATAGATAGACAGACAGACAGACAGACAGACAGACAGACAGACAGACAGACAGACAGACAGACAGATAGATAGATAGATAGATAGATAGATAGATAGATAGATAGATAGATAGATAGATAGATAGATAGATAGATAGATAGATAGATAGATAGATAGATAGATAGATAGATAGATAGATAGATAGATAGATAGAAACAATGAAAGTGCCTTTGCTTCGCTAAGGAGTGGTTCACATTTAAAAGCACATTCAAATAAAAAATCAGCCAAATCTAGCACACGTTCGAATCAAACTTCGCCCGATCCACTCAACCAACGCTGCGCCAACGCCTAGTGGGCAAAACAACCATTATGGCAGCGTCCAATCTGTTTCATTTGTGACCTAGCTGTTTTGTTGTGGTGCTTTCGCTCCACATTTTTTCTTGGGCGAGTTGGTATGCTTACTGGAAGGACGTGATATTAACGCGAAACTCGAACAGAAAGAATAAGAGGCAGACTTTCCCTACGTCTTTCTGCCTCTTAGTGTTTCTTTTAGAGATTTGCGCTGCAGTATCATGTCTTTCTTTGGCTTCAAGACGGTGTATTTGACATAGAAGACAACATAAATAAAATACTGGGCGCCCATCTTCTTGAAGAGGAAGAGGTTATCCCAAACGGCGCGGCATAAAACCAGCGAAGAAGGAGCTAAGAAGAACTGAAGCCTTTTTAGAGGCCTTCAGTCGATGCTAAGAACAAGAAAACGCTGCCGACTGTCTAGAAGAGTGCGCCATTTGCCAGGAAGAACCACTCACTCTACAAGTCTAATAATCGTCATTACGCCCAAGCATCAAAGGACGGCACAGACGAAAGCACGTGGCTGATGTTAATTTTTCCGCAAAGTATTCCATATCGTTCAGTCGTTGCCGTTTGCGTAGCAAATTTGAGCTCTATGTATACGTTTCTATGTTTAATGTACAAGTTTCTATGTACAAATTTCTATGTATAAAAGCCAAATTAAATTATACTCGTGAACACCGACGATAGGCGGCTATATATATTTTAAAATTTTAACTGCAACATAGCATTGAGATATTTTGGTGAGAAGAGCAGAGTGGAGCAAAATATGTCGGTGCAAGCTCGATCATATTGGCAGGAGCAAACAATTGCGTTTTAGAGCGCAGCTCTTAGGCGCCCGTTCCTGCGTTGAGCGGAGTCACCGTTGGCGTTGTCGGCATAACCGATAGAGCGAACGAGTACGAAAGAGACCGAACACGGAATCTGTCAATAGGGAACCCAAGCTAGGGCCCAAGCTCAAGTTTGCGGCGCGACGACAGCGCCGCGCCAGCCGCGCTGCGGCTCAGTCGGAAAGCTCTGAACCTTATGCGCGGCCGACTCAGCCCCTTTCACGGTAGCGGTAGCGCACGTGTTCTTCTGTCGGTGCGGGTAACCGGGGGGCCGTCAGCTCGGCGCGTTGAACCGAGAGGCTTGCTGTGCGAAGCTGCGCATTTCCGCGATGGCAGAAGCGACCCCACGGAAGTGGACGTGAGATCGGAAGTATTCCTGTGTCGTGGGCTGCCACAACAGTGCAGACAACACCAAGGCACGCGATTTACGTGTGAAACTGTATTGTTTCCCGGTCGTGTCGCACGAGAAATAAAGGCGGCCAGCGTGGATAGCTGACAGCGCTGTCTCGCCTTCTATTTTGGTTGTCTGAGTTCATCGCTTTCGTTCGTGTCGACTACCTGAATCGGTAAGTAACGCGGCGCATGCACGCAGCGACTACAGTAATGATTACACGCTGTCTTCTCGCATTGTGAAAGTCTAGTTACGGCTGTAGGTGAAACAACTTTGTGTTTTGATTCCCCGTGTTCGTGAGACCTACCCGTCGTTGTTGAACGTTCACACTCGCGCTATACCGTTAGCGTTGCGCGGTTGGTTGAATTCAACTGAACTCGGAACATTGTCAGAAGTTCGGCGCCTGCAATTCACGCGTCGGGAAGGCTACTTTATCACGCCGGAACGGACGTCCGTGCATTTTCAGCATGCTTTGACATCGTTCTGCAGGTTTGCTTTGTTTTGTCACTTTGTTGGTGTGATATATATTTAAGCCGCTAAATACAACTGGCACTTAATACATGCTTTGCAATTGCAACCTTGAAGTAACCTTCTGTCACCTTCTGACTTTGTGCGATTTTGTAGCCGCGTTCGCGCAGCAGGTTTTATACGCCTGTCAAGTCGATATCATAAAAGAGACTGCAAGCATGACACGAGAGCCGAAAAAACGAGGCGATCAGTTCATCTTGCTTCACAGTGGTTAAAGCTCAGCTAGCTGCCTCGCGTCTTAATCGGCGTGTGATTCTCCAGCGGCACGGAGGACTTGACTCTAACCTTCTCAGGAAACAGGGCCACGGCCGTGTAATTTCTTTTTTTTTTTTCGCACGCAGCAAACGCTTGTTCACGAAAGTACACGGCTGCTAGTGTTAAGCATGCCATATCAAAACAACCATCATGATTCGTAGTCCACACCGCAGAACATCGATAGCGTGTACGGCTTCATTTCGGAGGGCATGTGGACCATTATTCATCTTTAACACGACAGAATGAGACTTGCCAAAAGGTGTAATCGCGACTTGGGAAATGCATTTCGCTTTGAATCAGGCGCGTCGTTGTCGTCGACCGTCTGCTCTTCACCGTTAACGTGATTGACGAGCCTTTCTCCTTTTATCAAGTTCGCTTTTCGGAAGTGCCTATCCATCTGTGAGATCTTTTTGAACCCGCACTGCAGGCGGTACATTGTGAGGCGTCGCGCGAGAGCTATGCACGTGCACAGAAGCGAGCGGCAACGCGGTGGAGAGAAGGGAAAACGCTCGCCGCTTACACCCCAGTTTCTCTTTTTCTGCCAGAGATGGCGCTGCCTGTCAAGAGCAGCAGCGCCGCTAAGCGTTGCTTGAGAAGCCTATAATACGAGCCGCGCCTCTAACCTCGCTTTCTTCCTACGTCACGCGCGCTGTCCCCTCGTTCGGAGATCGTGCGCATGCAGGGCTGGCACGTGCACTGCGGCTGGCTTTGCTTGTCGTAACGGGGCTGTCGGTGTATCGCTTGGTTCGCGACGCCTGCAGTGCACAGATTGGTGTGCATAGCACTCGAGCGCTGGCAGTTTCTGTGGCAATATGTAACGAACATTGGATTGCTACAAGTGTGGATAGCCAAAACTTCAAAGTCAGTTGGCGTTGCCCCAACACGAAGCTGCGCTCAGAATTCGCATTAGGGAGTGTTGTAATCGTCGGTGAATTTTTTCCTCAGTTTTGCCTCAAACATAAACTCCTGTGTTGTTTCCATCGCGAGCACCAGCGAGCCGACAGAAGAGGAGAAAGAAGTACCAGTGAGCACGAGAAAAAACGGGGACATAGAACTACTAGCAGGGTCTTAATGGTCTCACTCAGTGTCAAATAAAGCCCTCTTTTAATCACCTCGACGGTATCGAGTTCTTCAACGGCTTCTCGACGCCATATCCCAAACATTTGGTGCCGATCAACCCGGGATAGACCTACCGACGGCTACGAGTTGCCCGGATGAAATGGACAAGCTCAAGGCGAAGCGGACTTCACGACGATCTTTAAACAGCCGGATCATCAATGAGGCAAGTGCCCTACTTCGCAACGACTCCGCAACGCATGAGCAGCTCGATTCCATCTACGAGAGGCTCAAAACGAACAACGATGAGTTGAATAAGATCAACAACGAATTAGAGAGCGTCATCACGGACGAGGACTTCCAATCCGAGTACGAAACAATTTTAGAGTATGAAGACAACGCGACGCGCATTCTCGCCGAGCTCATAAGCCGTCGGAACCGCATTTCAAGCACACCAGCAGAAGAGGGATCGGGGTCGGGGCCGGCTACCAATGTGATCGCTACACCATCAGAGAGGACGGGAGCCAAGCTGCCGAAGCTCACGATCGCGCCCTTTTCTGGGGATGTGTGTAAATGGACGGAGTTCTGGGAGCAGTTTCTCCAGATTGTCCACAACAACGTCACCCTGACTACGACGGAGAAATTCCACTATCTGCGACAGTTTTTAAAAGGAGACGCTGCCTCAGCGGTGGCCGGTCTTCCAACGACTGAAGCATGCTATAAGGACGCTGTAGACCTACTACAGAAGCGCTTCGGGGACAAGACCCGCCAAGAGCAGGAATACTTTGCAAGATTGCGTCAGCTGACTCCTGTTCGAGCATATGGTGATACAAGATCCCTCCGACAACTCTACGACCACGTGATCGTGAACATCAGAGGGCTGGAGTCACTTGGTGTGCAGCGGTCTTCATTTTCGTCGATGCTCTGCGACGTCATACTTAGGGCATTACCCCGAGACGTCGTGGTCCTGTATCACCGTACCTGTGCCGCACAAGCTGAGAATGATGCCGCGGACAACGCAGGGCTGGACGGTCTCCTGAAGCTCCTTTCAGTCGAACTGGAGAGTTTGGAAAAAAGCGACTATAAGGATAGCAGCGGACGAGACAGCGGGGCTCAACATGTGGCGACCCAGCCAGCCCGTAGTCGGCCTTGGAAGCAGCCTACGTCATCTGTTCTCCATACAAAATCGACTCGTGATTATCAGCACTACAACGAGATGTGTGCGTTCTGTTCATCCAAGCAGCACTCCACGGAAGCGTGTCCTACCGACATGTCCCTGACGCAAAAGAAGCAAGTGCTGTCGAGTGACAAAAGGTGCTTCCGATGTACCACGAAAGGCGACAGGGCACGCTACTGCAAGCGGAGGATCTCGTGTTCGAAGTGCAAAGGCCGACATGCCTCGAGTATGTGTGACCCAGACAGGATTCCACAGGACTCGCACCAAGCCGCCCGGAATGACGGTGCAAGTGCGACAGTTTGCTCATCACTAGGGAGACGACGGCGAATCAGCGATGGATACAATGCGTGCGTCTTCCTCCAAACGTTCCGAGCCTGGGCGGTAAGCGATCACAACTGCCGCTACGTGCGAGGTGTATTCGACGGTGGCAGTCAGCGTACCTTTGTCACCGAGGAGTTGTCACGACACTTGGGCTTGAAATGCCTCGGATACATAAACATGGCTCTCAACACCTTCGCCAGTGCCTCAAACCAAGCGGCCGAAAATCGACGAATAGTGGAGCTTCGCTTACGAAGCCAGTTTTCTGACATGGAGTTTTCGCTAAGTGCCATTGAGATTCCGCACATCTGCCAAGACATCGGCGAAACAAGAATGGAAGTCTCATTCGTCGCTTCTTTTAAGAAATTGGGAAGGGACGTAGCCGATGAACTCGCACACGCATCAGTGATCACACAAAGTGGAATCAGCGTGCTGATCGGCTCTGATCAAATGTGGAGAGTCCTGACCGGTGAAGTCCTACGGTGTGAGGACAATGATTCACTGATTGCCATGAACTCCAAGCTTGGTTGGACGTTTCAAGGACGCACTACCTTCTTGACATCACAGTGTGCCACAACGAGAATGATGGTTTGCGCCTTGAAGACTCAAGTAGTCGAGTCAGATGAGTTTCTACGGACGTTCTGGGAACTGGAGCACCTTGGCATATCCGACTCAGTTGAAAGACCTAGTGAAGTCAGCAAGGTCATGCAACACTTCGAAAGCACCATAACATACTGCGACGGAAGGTATGAAGTGGCGCTACCTTGGAAGGAGGGATACGAGCTTTCCGACAACAAGCAAGTTGCTGTGACAAGGCTCCATAAGCTGCTTACTCGTCTAGCGAAGCAAAAGGGATTATTACAGACATACGACGACACCATACGCGAGTACGTGCGAGCGGGACACGCCGAAATTGTTGATGACGTTCCTCCGGAGCCAGACAAGTTGTACTACATGCCACACAAGGAAGTCATCAGAGAGCAGGCGTTGACTACGAAAGTACGGGTGGTTTTCGACGCATCATCTCATGACAAGGGATGCAAGTCTCTCAATGAGTGCCTTGAAAAGGGAGACAACCTCTACCAAGACCTTGGGAAGATACTTCTGCGTTTCAGGACACATCCTATAGCGGTAATCGCTGACATAGAGAAAGCATTCCTACAAATATCCATACGGAAAGAAGACAGAGACGCTTTTCGGTTCCTGTGGTTTGCCGAAGGTGACTTAATGGGTAGTCAGCTCCAAGAATGGAGGATGACTCGTGTACCCTTTGGAGCTACATGCAGCCCATTCCTCCTCACGGCGACCATCCTTCACCATGTGAGGAGAACGCAAGCTGTCAAAGAGAAAACGTCAACAAGACTGGCCGAGTCCTTTTACGTAGATGACCTGGTTACGGGCGCCGACACGGAAGACGAAGCTGAAGAATTTTGTCGTGCAGCGCAACAAATTATGAAAGCATCGGGAATGGTCCTACGCAAATGGACCACAAACTCACCTAACCTAATGGTTGCACTGGAATGACGGAAGGAGTCTGCAAGTCAAGAACTGGTAGTGCTTCATGAGCAATCTGTTAAAGTTCTTGGCGTTGCTTGGAATCCCGTTAAGGACGAGTTCAGTTTCTCGGTCGACCGACTGCTAGACTTTATGAAAGAGAAACTTGACACTAAACGGTTCGTCTTACAGGCGACGTCGAGAATATTTGACCCACTCGGAATGGTTGGACCGTACACCATTGCCATACGGATACTATTCCAAAAACTGTGGACACGTGGAATAAGCTGGGATGACCAACTACCTGATGACCTACGAGACGAATGGCAAAACCTAGTACGGCAGCTTCCACAACTGCAGGAAATATCGATTCCTCGCTATCTGGGCGGAAGGAGGAAGTTTCCAAGTGAAATGCACCTGCATGTCTTCTGCGACGCCAGCCCAGCAGCTTACGGAGCCGTAATATACGCCGTTACTACCATGGCCGAACGACCCATCTTGCTGATCTCCAAGGCACGTGTGGCTCCCATTAAGAAAGCGACGCTACCACGCCTGGAGCTTTTGGGCGCACTGGTTGGCGCTAAACTGCTGACATACGTGAGCAGTGCACTCAACGACATTCATATTGAGTACACTATGTGGACCGACTCCACGATTGTACTGTCATGGATACGAGGAGACTGCACGAGGTGGAAGCAATTCGTTGCTAATCGTGTCACGGACATCAAGTGCAGAACAGAACCATCCCGATGGAGATATTGCCCAGGATTGGAGAATCCGTCTGATTTACTAACGAGAGGTGTGACGTTAGACAAAGTTAGATCCAGCTCAGTGTGGTGGCATGGTCCTGACTGGCTGCACGGTTCAGTGGAGAAGTGGCCTCTCCAACCTACGATTTCACCGGACATGGATGAAGCTGCCAGAAACGAGATAGCAGCTGTTCAAGTAGTGAAGGCAACGGAGAGACTTATTCCAATTATAAACATTGAGCGTTTCAGCAAGCTTCAGCACTTGCCGCGAATCACAGCTTGGGTGTTTCGATTTACAGACCGCTGCCGACACAAAACAGAAGAAACTAGCCACCTGACTGCGACAGAAGTCGTGCGGGCCGAGCACTACTGGGTTAAACACGTCCAAAACCAAGAATTTCATGCAGAAGTGAACTGCCTAACACGCGGACGGACACTGGAACACACGTCCTGCATTGCTAACCTTCGCCCGTTTATAGATGCTGACGGAATTCTCAGAGTCGGTGGACGCTTGTCGCTCCTGAAGTCACCGCTAACAGTCAAGCATCCAATACTTCTCCCAGCAAAGCATCATTACTCCGTTCTGGTTGTCATCAGAGCACATCAGCAAGTCCTACACAACGGTGTACGAGAGACGCTCACCCAGCTCAGAGAGCACTACTGGATTTGTCGCGGGCGTGTCTTGGTGAAAAAAGTTGTACGCAGTTGCAACGTGTGCAAACGATTTGCCGCCAGACCAGGAAGTGCTCCAACAGCGCCTTTACCAAGTCACCGGATAGAGCCAACAAACCCTTTCGAGGTTGTTGGTGTAGATTTCGCAGGCCCGCTCCTAGCACGCACGCAAGACGGCGACGCAAAGTGCTACGTAGCACTTTTCACCTGTGCTGTTTCGCGAGCAATTCACCTTGAGCTCGTCTCCAACATGACAGCTGAAACATTCATATTATGCTTGCGACAGTTTGTCAGCCGGAGGGGACTGCCCCGCGTTATCTATTCGGACAACGCGAGGACCTTTCAAAAGACGTCAGCGGATTTAAAGCGCCTATGTCACATCTTCAAAGAAGAGGACGTCGCGAACCATCTCACCGTCAACGGCATTCTCTGGAAGTTCATAGTGCCCAATGCACCATGGTGGGGTGGATGGTGGGAGTGACTGATAAGATCGGTGAAGACTTCGCTGCGTAAGATTCTCGGGAGAGCATGCCTCAACTTTGAAGAAATTATGACAGTGCTGACAGAAGTCGAAGCAGTAATCAACTCTAGGCCTCTAACCTTTGTCGAGACAGACGAAGCGGAACCGTGCACTTTGACTCCAGCCGATCTACTGCTTGGACGTCGACTAAATGCTATGCCATATGACACGGTCGACGTTGACGCCAACTCGAGACGATCGGATGTCATTCGCCGACATGCCTACAGAAGGCATCTAACCGAGAATTTTTGGAAGCGATGGCGGAAAGAATATTTGCTGCAGCTCCGGTCTGCACACTTCGCAGGCAATCAACGAGCCACGGATCTAAAGGAAGGTGACATCGTTATCGTACATTCCGAGACGTCACCTAGACAACTATGGAAACTTGCAAGAATCCTTCAGGTTTTTAGAAGTTCAGATGGGCATGTCCGTTCGTGCAAGATTAAACAGCAAGGAGGTCTGATTGTGACAAGGCCCATACAAAAGCTATACCCGCTGGAACTCTGTAATTAACTTCATTTGCGCGGCCGGGAATGTTGTTTCCATCGCGAGCACCAGCGAGCCGACAGAAGAGGAGAAAGAAGTACCAGTGAGCACGAGAAAAAACGGGGACATAGAACTACTAGCAGGGTCTTAATGGTCTCACTCAGTGTCAAATAAAGCCCTCTTTTAATCACCTCGACGGTATCGAGTTCTTCAACGGCTTCTCGACGCCATATCCCAAACATCCTGTATAAATTCTGAACATTGGGCATGAAGTTTCCGTCTTGTACTGGGCTGGAATATCCTGTAGAAAAAGAATATCTTTAGCGAGTTGGGTAATACGTGTTAAAGAACTCACAAGGTCCCATGTGCATTCACCTAATACGACTCGAAGGCGAAAGCCGTGTTCTTTTTCTTCTCAGTCGATGTACGGACCCTGCCCCGCCACCCTCCGAAAGCTTTGTGCACCTAGAGTTGTTTTGCACTGCCTCCAGTATCGGAGGCACCTCACCTTGTTCTGGTCCGTGATCGGCCCACCATTTACCAAGCTACGATGTCATGGCATGACGGCATCATGGGAGGTTACGTCAGGTGATGTCGCGGCAGAATTTGTGACGTCATGATGACGCCACAAATTATTGCTACCTGTGACGTTATGATCACGTCATATGTTGACGTCATCACGCGATGATGATTTTTTCATCACTCGTGCTGTGCCAGACGCCGACGGTCACTTTTCGCGTTTGATGAAGCATTTAAGACTCGCCTTAATATTAAAAGAGCGCGAAAACACCGACAAAATATGCCAGAAGGACAACATACAAAGCGCCCTCTTGGAACATATGTGCCGTGAAAACCGAACGCATTTCGTTATGATACCTTAACTATTTAAAAGGGCCGCACTATATGTTTATCGAGAATAGCGGCTTGCATCAATTTTCTAGGCTTAAGATGCAGTTCCGTATACTTCTTCAACTGTTATCTTTGATAGTTGAAGGGACGCTGAACAAAGTTTTCGCCGGCAGGGTTTTCAGCCAAATTGAATGATTGGGTGCTGAAATCGATAGACAAAACCTTCATTTCCGGCAGAAACTATAGAGGAAAATAATGAAGTTAATGTGTTTTTCACGAACTGCTGCGTCTAGCCGTCGTGTTGTGAACTAGAGGAGGTGACGTTTGGTGACATTTGATGCACCGGAAATATGCATGCCAACAATGTAGCTGTCGCCGCGTCTCCCAACCCGCTCAGCTCCCACTACGGTTCCCAGAACCGCTACGAACGGCACCGGCAGCGAACAATATGTCCCCGCTGGAGTAAAGCCCTTAATGGAGGGGCACGCCTCAGCGCCTTTGTGGAAGGAGGAAAGTGACATGCAATGGAGAGGTGGAGAAAGGGAAGAGGACAGGAACACGTGCACACTGCATACGCTGCGGTAAATGTGACATCATGGGTCGCGCTGGCGTGCAGCGACCGCTCGCTGACAAACCACCAAAAATACAGCCAACTATTAAAAAAAATACGTGAAATAAACTCTGTGTATCGGAATAGTCGCGTCTTCTGAGTAGAATTTCAATGTTTCCGTCATTTTTTTTTCCAAATTTTGTTCAGTATCCCTTTAACGCCCAGTTGGTATGCCACTAGCTGGTAATTTTCGACAAGCTCGCATGGGCATCTCCTCCGTTTGGAATGTGACGGCTGAGCTGACGCTTTCTTCCAAGGGAGCAGGCTGGTGCACTGTATACAAACACGTGAAGCTACGATGGTGGCGTTATAAAAATATTAAGGATGATATCTCTAAAATACCAAGAATATTTTGCCCCTCATGTAGTACGTACAAAGGTCTACAAAGCGGAGGACAAGGTATACCACGGGCCTTCCGTTTAATAATTCAGATCTACAAAATAATTTAGTATTGCTACATGCACATTGCATATAAGCAATTTAATATTGCCATATAACAAATAAGTTCCTAAGTTAACTAAAGCCCTGTAACTCGCAATAGAAGGCAAACTTTCATTCTATCGCACCCTGTTCATTTACTATAAACCAAAAAAAAAACTTGTTTAACGTCACGTGCATCAGCGTCCCTGTGTAATATACCCATGCAGGTTCTCCGCGACTGAGGGAATGTTAATGTGCTCGGTAACAGACTTAACTTAGGCTCACCGTCCGAGCGTTGATCTTGAACATGACGACGTCGTCCATCTCCCAGCAAAGCAGGTCTCGAAGCAGAACGAGGGACTCGTTCAGGCGCTCGACTACCATCACGAGGTCGAAGACAGCGTCCACGTGTTCGAGAAAGGCGTCCACGGCCGATGCGTTGCCAGCTTGAGTGAAGTCGAAGCCGAGGTCGAAGCTCATCTGGTCGAAGCCAAGCCAGCCACGATGTGGACCCGGGAAGAATCCGCGCAAGATACGTCTTTGTGAGTCGTTTCGCACGGCGTTCGGAATCTGCTCCAACTTCAGGTGGAACGACGCCTGTTGTGTTACGGAGACAGAAGGACGAAATTCACGGCCGTTCTAATAATGGGGAGCTTTAGAATATGGTACGCAAAGGTTTGCGTTAGCGTTTGTCGCCACTGCGCATGCTTCGTACGCTATCCTCTTGCGGGTGACGGAAATAGCGGGCACACGCAACGAACGCTATCTCTGCGTACGTTATTCTAAAACTGCCTAATATACGGGCGACATTCCGCCTTGAATACTTTAATACAGACATACGTATCTACGCATATATTTACCAACCGTTATATAACAACGTTATTTCTGGAGCCGATATGAGCAACCTAAGAAAAACAAATGAGTCGTTTGACTATTTGTTGTAAGTCCTGACTTGTCACGCTTATGGCTGCTGGAGCGACGCACCATGGCACCACCTCACCCAAAACTGAGCAGAGAGCAATCTAGAGACTGGCACCGACTGCAGACGAACACATACCCCAACCTACATACACTTTCTAAGATACACCCCTCGGAACATCGCGCTGAGTGCCCCCGATGCGGAGGGATACCACAAGTTACGTACAAGTGTCCCTGGCGTCCCGCTGCGGCAAACTCCACGCTCATTCTAATGTGGTTGCGCTGAGCGAAAGGCACAAAGGACAACACCAGGGGCGTAGCCAAGGGGGGGGGGGGGTTGGGGGGGGGTTCAAACCTTCCCCCCCCCCGAAATTTTTCAGTTTTGCTTGCGCATATAGGCACGCACACATACAAACGCACGCACGAACATACATAAAGTATGGTTGAACCCCCCCCCCAAAAAAAATTTCTGGCTACGCCCCTGGACAACGCGATCCAGAGAACTGAGCAGGTATAGTGTGCAAACTTTCAACTGTTTATTTCCGCAAAAGCACGTCAATAATATACACAAGACAGTGATGATAGCAAAAGAAGTATGTCACAACATGATTACGTGAAAGCAGGTCACTTCGAACCCTCGAGCTCCGCGTGTGTAGTGTTAACTAATCTAGGTGTTGTCAATAAAGTTAAAGTCTGCCTCGCTTAGGGCAATAGAAGGCAAACTCACGTGATCACTTCATTTTAACATGAAATATGCCTCCATAATTCCGTGTGTCCTTTTAGAACTGCAATGCGCCAGCTTCTGCGTTTGATTAAAAATGGGCTCGCATGCACATTTTGCGCAGTGTGTAGCTAAGTGCCCCAGTGACTGAAGTATCTGGGTAGCATACCTGTGTTCTCTTAGCCTTATTTTTATGCAACGCCTGGTCTGCCCAATATAGCATTTCCCGCACGTGACGGGAATTTTATAAACTACACCCTCGTCACAATCTGCATATTTTTTGGCATGCTTACCGGTGCACTTTGTTATTGACGAAGTTCCTGGTTTGTTCATACTAACAAACACAGTAACACACTGGTCGTGGGAGGGTTAACGTGTCTCTTTAAAGCGAGTCATAGCAAGTGAAGACTAACCGAAAAGAGTTACTCATGGTCTTTTTTTTTTAGAGTACCCAGGCAGCACTGAGCACCGCCAGGAGACTGTTGTAATCATTTGGAGCGTCCCCTGGCCCTATAGTGATGATTTTCTCGCCAGTGATGATAGAACTTTCGTGGTGCTATTCTGCAGAGTTGCCAATGATGACCTATCGCTACCATAGAGAAACATGTCGTTGGCTCGGCCATGCAACGCCTCTGGAAATAATGGGCCATCATTTCCGTAGTCCTATCAGTGTCGCTCATAATTTAACATGATATATCGTTCAGCCAGTTTGGCCGGTTCGTCGATATAAACGCAGCCTCGCTATATGTCGGGCTATGTTGTCTGGGCCCGTATTCACAGAAACGTCTAACGCTGAAAACTTTTGTACAAGAATACTTCATTCAATCAAGATGCGGGACATATCATTGCGAAGCCGATTTACCAATGGGAAAATGCACCGGCGAAAGAGAAGTGTGGATTTGGCTCCTGATTGTTGCAGCAACGTTGCATTGCTGCATTAATGCTGCATTGTTGCAGCAACGTTGTTTATATCAGTTAGTATATATTATTGGCTGGTGTTTATACAGCATGTGCATTTTTTTTTCGAAGTCCTTTCGTGTAGGTTACAGTGACACAATATTTGAACTCTCCCTTCCACTATTTTACCCTCCCAAACGATTTTCTGTCGGTTTTGCTAAGCCGAGATTTTCACGGTACTTCCAAATTCAAACATCATTACAGGAAACATAACGCGATGTCAGTTGTAGTATTCCTAACGCGGTAGAGCTAAATATCCAGATATTTAGATGTTTGGGACATTTCAGCAGAGCAATCGCTACACACAAACAGTATCATGTCATTTTTATTGATATAACCTTTCATGACTCTTTGTGGTAATGAGGTTTCAGTAGTAAGAATGATTGGTCCAAAGTCCTTTTAAGTTTTCTGTATGTGGAGCGCCCTTGCAGTCAGTGGAAATGAATGAAAATGTTCATTTTCCTGTTCATTGATCACGACTTTGCACCCCGAACATAACGACACGCGCGCTTCTTTTATTATATTTATATGACTAGTGCGTTGCACGCGTAGCGGCTGCCTTGCGCAAGCCGTGCCCTAATGTCTGGGAGCCGACTGCTGCCTTCGTCGACGTCACGACCCCGTGACAATAAACAGTATTTGGACGAAATATATTATGCTAAAGCTTCGCACCATTTAGCATGATTGTGGTCACGCGTACAAATACACGTACCAAGTCCGTCTTGAACCTATCCCTATCACACACACACACACACGCACACACGCATGCACAGACACGCACACACACACACGTACGTTCTTAAAGTGTACTATCGGCGTCAAATGCAACGCGAACAGCGGCAAGCATTAGCAATGGTATAGTGCACGCCGTCCAGTTTTCAGGAACATATTACAGGAAACATAACGCGATGTCATTTGTAGTATTCCTAACGCGGTAGAGCTAAATATCCAGATATTTAGATGTTTGGGACATTTCAGCAGAGCAACACCATGGACGGGCGCACAGCACTCCGATTCGGTAGCACTGCGCATGTCCGTGGTCATGACTGGACGACGCGCACTATACCATTGATAAAGCTTGCCACTGTTCGCGTTTCCTTTGACGCTGATAGTACCATGCTAGTAATTCGTGTTAGTGTGAACCAATACACATTGCTAGCACGTCCTTCATAATAAAGATGTTAGATTTTGTGGCAAACTAACGTCATGCTAAATTGAGCACGATTACCTTTTCTTCGCGAGCAAGTACGCGGATTACACAAGCTTGACGTGGAGTCTTGGGGATCTCCCGAAAGTAATTACTAGAGGCCGGATTTTTAGGCACTAAAAAAGCTCGTTTTAGGCGCAAAAAATAGCAGGCTTCCAAAATCGTAAATATAGGCACAATAAATTTTCACATAAATGCAAATAATTTCAAACGAAGACGTGCGCGACCTCTATCTACGACAGGAAAACAAAAATGTTATTGCTTAAGATGGCACAAAGGCGCCAACAGTTGAACATAGCGTGCTTTGTCCCGCACGGTTCGCACTCCCGTGTTCTGCACGATGAGTCGTGTCCACTGTCTAATCATTACACTCCTGAGTGTCTTTCCGGCATGACTAAGAAGTGCAGAGCAGGAGCAGACAGCCAGATTGCTAAAAGACCAGAAGGGAGAGATTCCTCCTAGTGGCCGGGTCGAATTGCGTAGAGCCAATTTCTCCCCTGGCAGTGAAACACTGGCGGGGAGGGGGGGGGGGAGGTTTCAACCTTTTCCTCTCTCCCGAAACTTTTCAGTTTTGCGTGTGTGTATATACACGAACACATACAAACGCATGCACGAACATATATAAAGTATGGTTGTCCCCTGTCCCTCCCCCCCTGAAAAATATTTCTGGCTACGCTACTGCAGTGAACACCTTAAAAAGTAAATTACAAACAAAACAAAAGCTGCGCGCAGTTCACTTTTTTTTCTTTTTTTTTTGCTCTTCACTCTCCACTGACGGCTCTCCGCGGTTTCGCGTTCGCCAACCGCTCGGGCCACGTCAGCGCGGCGGCGAATGCTCGCCAGCGTGTCCCGCTTCACTGCTGCCAGCGGTTGTTGGTTGGTTGACCTAGAGGACTAGAGTTGGTTGAACTAGAGGACTATAGGTTGAACCCCATAGTTCCCGACAGTCAATCTTACGCGGTAACATGAATAGTGGTCTCAAACAGCACCCGGGAGCGAAACTTGAGGCTAAATAGCGTTCATATAAGCGCTAATTTTGAAAATAGGCATTTATAGGCATTTGTAAGCATTTAGGTACGAACGCCAAAAATAGGCATTTATAGGCACTATAAAAACATTAATAAT
Source organism: Rhipicephalus sanguineus (assembly GCF_013339695.2). Classification (NCBI taxonomy): domain Eukaryota; kingdom Metazoa; phylum Arthropoda; class Arachnida; order Ixodida; family Ixodidae; genus Rhipicephalus; species Rhipicephalus sanguineus. Next base: position 142,914,128 of record NC_051185.1, read on the forward strand.
AATATCTGGGGTTTAACGTCCCAAAACCACGATATTATTATGAGAGACGCCGTAGTGGAGGGCTCCGGAAATTTCGACCACCTGGGGTTCTTTAACGTGCACCTAAATCTAAGTACACGGGCCTCAGACATTTTCGCCTCCATCGAAAATGCAGCCGCCGCGGCCGGGATTCGATCCCGCGACCTTCGGGTCAGCAGTCGAGCGCCATAACCACTAGACCACCGTGGCGGGGCACTATAAAAACATTATAAAAGCCCTTCTTAACCTCTAATTCATGCTCATATGTCAAAATGGCGCGATAGGAGCGCAAGGAACAAAATAGGCATTTGCCTAAAATCCGGTCTCTAGTAATTACATATCGCATCCCGAGAGTTCTTTTGAATCTTTGAAGCTCTCACTTTACGGACAAATGTGAGCGCTTCGCGTGCAAGAGCATCAACTGGCTCGTTTCTTTGAATTCCAACGTGGGACGGAATCCACTGGAACTTTACGCTAAATCCCTTGCATATTAGATCTTTAATCAGTGCTAGTAATTGTCTCGTAAGCAACGGCGTTGTACCGCACTGAACTGAAAGAAGGCGAGATGCCATGCGGGCCGACTGTTACGCTTCTATTGCTCAACACGATACACTAAGTACAGCACGGTGTGAAAAGGAATACATCATTTCAGACGACGTGCGAGTATCGTGTTCCGAATCTCCGATGTTGAGTGACCTGCATTCGCAACGAATGTTCTCCCTGTTTTGACCACTCGCGTATTCCTTTATCAGTATGCAATGCACTCACATCATACGTGGACATCTACCGCAACAATTTCTGGAAACAGACAGCTGCGCATTCGTGCGATCGCCTGCAAAGTGCCGCTTATTGTGTATTTGGTTGTTACTCGTGTATACCCAACGTCACTTTATTTATAGATTTAATTTGGCTCTTGTGTACAGTCTTTGCCGAGGAATCTTTTACCGCTCAACGGTGAGGACCACTGTGCTCTTACCCGAGCATCGCCTCTTTATTTTTTTCATGCAGTGCCAGCATGTTTTATTACGGATATCACGGCCCTGTTACCTCCTTCATGTGCTCTTTTGCACTGCATATGCCACTAAACATGTGTGCCGAAAGCGGCAGAGCATCCCAGCGCGCCCTCCCCTTCCTTCCTGCAGCTCCTCTCCGGCATGCTGTCTCGACTGAGCGGGTCAATGACACAACCGAGAAAATATGTCGCAGCTGTCACACGTGGGCACCGCGGTAGCAACTCTCTTACTTATCATCGCTATTACGTATTCAGTGTGTCAAGGAAATATCGCTGGTCTGGTGCAGACACTTGCTATGCATCTGAGCCTATGCTATAAATGTATTACACTATGAATAATGAAATACGCAAGCTATACTCGTGAACAAATTTTCTTGGAAATGAAGAGAAAACTCCGGAGGCGGAGCTTCTGCACATATACTTCTCGCCAAGTAACCAGGTTTGACGCTCGTTTCGTACCACTGTGGACAGCGATGGCTGCGCGGCATTAGCGTTGCACAGCATTTCATTTGTCTGCTTAGACGACCATTAGTGTAGGTGAAGTACGTCGCAAGTTTTTTAGGCAAGCATACGGAAGAGCCACAACGAGACGGACGCTTACCTGAAGATGCGAACGCCATTTAGCGTTTGAGGTACACATAAAAGGCACTACTTTCTCACATGTGCAAAAACGCGAAATGACAACGTACAAACTAAAAAAAAAAAACAAAAAGAACATAGGTATCCCAGTGGTGTGTGTTGCGTCCTGTTTCAAAGATCTTCCTGTAAAAAATGAAGGAAGAGGAGGAGGAACAAATTTTATTGCGAGCCAGCAATTTGAGTGGCGTGGCCTAGGCCTCCCACGTGAAGGAGTTCTTCATTTTTTAATTCCCTCGTAGAAAACACGGAAGCTACATTGGGACTGCATTCATAAGCGGTAGTACTCGCACAATTTGGATCTGTACACTTGGCTTCATTGTCAAGAAATGTTGTCCGCGAATATACAATAGATAGATAGATAGATAGATAGATAGATAGATAGATAGATAGATAGATAGATAGATAGATAGATAGATAGATAGATAGATAGATAGATAGATAGATAGATAGATAGATAGATAGATAGATAGATAGATAGATAGATAGATAGATAGATAGATAGATAGATAGATAGATAGATAGATAGATAGATAGATAGATAGATAGATAGATAGATAGATAGATAGATAGATAGATAGATAGATAGATAGATAGATAACTTTATTGAAGTCCTGAAGGAATACGCCCCCGTTTTATAGGGGGAGGATCGCAGGTCGCTCCCACGTAGGGACGGAAAGACCGAGCTTCATCAGAACAAAAAAAAAATGTGAACAGTCGGATCTTTGGAGCACTCTCATTGTAATCCAGTACTTTCGCGCGCGGAATAATGCTGAAAGTGCAAAACAGTCTTGACCACTCGACGCGCCCCTAGAATATGTTGCATTAATAACAACTTGATGAAGGCTAGTTGTCTTTCACAGCGAAGCTGTTTTATCTCGGCGCAAAGTCTGTGACTGTGCCCGAAAACTATCATCATCATGAACGGGCATGTGCCACGGAATTTGGGCTGATCCCACTACTCCCCGCTACGGCGTGGCCTGCAATAACTCTGAGTACGAGTGCAGAGAGAGGGAGAAAGAAAGAGACGGAAAGAAAGGTATAAAGTAGGGGTGTGCGAATATTCGAAAGTTTCGAATATTCGTCGAATATTACATGTGAAATATTCGTGTTCGATTCGAAAATCGCGTATTCGAAAAGTTTCGAATAATCGATAACTTCGAATATTTGAAAAATTCGAATATGCGATTCGATTATCATGCATAAAATAACTCGTTTTCCACATTTCTGCTGCGTTCGTATAGCTAAAAACGTTGCCGAGAGGAGCGATAAACATCGTAAGTACACGGAGGCACGATATCTGCCTGCGACGAGCGCCCCAATACGTATGATTTATTGCTGGTGCATCTCCGACGTGCAGCGCTGTTGGCGATCATGTAACCATACATTTTCAACATTATGCGGCCGTAACGTGCCGCACTACCACTCGTTGACTATGCGGGACCACTTCTGAAGAAAGACAGTGACCCATGTGACTAGTGGCGGACTGTAGGCACCTTCAGATACCCCAGTCTGGCAAAGCTTTGCCCCATGTACCTCCCTATAACAGCCACTTCTGTTCCAAGCGAGCGTGCCTTCTCAGTGGCAGGGGGGGGGTGTCTCTGTTAGAAGGGAGCGCCTGCTGCCTGATCATGTGGCGCAACTCATATTTCTTCATGATAACATCTAGTCATTACTTTCGTTGTGCCGTGATATTTGCTTGTGTTGTGATGTGCATTGTGCTAGCCTGAACATTGTGTTCTGGCAGGGCTGGGCAGTATCGCGATACAAGAGTATCGCGATAGTATTTCAGAGATACTTTTGAGTATCTGTATTTCTGTATCGAGATACATTTGAAAAATGTATTTGTATCTCAGTAGTGAAATACATTTACGATGTATCGTCTGTATCGCGATACTATGCTGGACACGGGTATCTCGTTACATTGTTTTTTTGTGTCGGAAATGAGTTGAGGCGTGTTTCCAATGGGGGAATGGCGTTTTTTCTCTTTTTTTTTTGTGCCAAGACAAGCAAAGGCGCGCCGCCGGTCGCCGACAGATAGGGCGGCGATGGTTTCCGCTCAACCACAGAATGGTCCATGTGGTAAAGCACGCGACGCCGCAGACGGCAGAATTGCGGGGGCAGTGTTGTCGGCCTCTGCCAGCGAAAGTCGCTGTCTCTCAAGATCAGCGCAGCACGCCTAATTTTTTTCAGGTGGCAAGCTATTACTTCGCGACCCCCCGCGCGGATACCGCCTTGGAACAGTCTTTGCAATGCTTCGCGTGCATTCAGTTCTCAAAGCGGCGGCACTTCCAAAAGCAGTTCCCGTAGTCGCGGCGGACGGGATTATAAGATGGCTATCTTTGTCGCGCTTTCAGCCACCTCTCCAATGTCAGGGTGCGTTCCTAATTGATTACATGCGTGAAACGGTCTTTTGTGGTAGCAGGCTCCCCCACCGCCGGAGCCGACTTCGCCTGTTGCGGCTTTCTGAAATGGGTGCTGGTAGCGTCGGTGGCGGTGAAAGCTTCATTGAAGCCGACAGGGTCAGACGGCTTAGGATTCCGAAGATGGGGACAGACTTCGGATTCTGAACAGTCAGAAAAACCCAAGTGAGGGCTGAAGCGTTTCGGTATCTAGATGACCTGAGAAGATATATCGCCACGCTGCAGGGCAATCCGGCTATGAAGGCGATATTTATTCACTATAACACGAATTTGTGCTCGCCTTCAGCGGTAGACAGACTTTGTCTTTCGTGAGTCTTGTGCTGAGGCTGAACCGACGCTGTTAGAAGACAGCTTATTTGAGATGCTCACGCAGTAACCCCCTCAGGAAAGCAGATCTTATGTGCAAAGTAAATGCATACTTTTTCTCAATTCACTGGTGTTCATTAGTGATTCGAGTGATTTGCTTAAAGTGGGCTATTTCTAGCATAGCTTAGTTTGTTCACCAAGTATGTCGATTTCGGTGTCCAATCCTTGTTACTGTTGCTGTGAAATAGTGTATTTTTATTGCAATTGATACTTGTAAGTATGTCAGTATTGCTAATTATGTACTTTGTCCACCCCCTCCCCTGCAATGTGTTAATGGCGCTGAGGGTACTGTAATAAATAAATGAATGAACTGAACGTTTCGATGCACTGTAACGTTAATTACAACATTATGCTGCACTAATAACTGTCTTTGCGTAGTATGAGCATCCTTCAAGTAAAAAAAATACTCCAGTATCTGTATCGCTGTAACTGTATTCCTGAATACTTTTTTCGTCCTATTGCAAAAGTATCTCCGAAATATCCCATTACGTTAAAAGCAAATGTATCTCAGTATCTGTATTTTAGGCTTCCAGTTCATGTATTTCGATATCTGTATTCCGGAATACTTGTCTGAGTATCTCTGCCCAGCCCTGTGTTCTGGAGATAGCCGTGTATGTCGTGTTGCCAGTCAGGCTGTTAATGTTTTTTGTTTTCAAATAGCTACATTTTAAATAAAATATTGCTACTGTGGAGGCATTTTTCCTTTGATATTCGATATTCGATTCGATATTCGAAGGTGGATATTCGTATTCGATTCGTATTCGAAGAATTTGATATTCGCACACTCCTAGTATAAAGAAAGAGAAAAAGAAAAATTCTTGCCTAAAAAAATTTTTCACGAGGCGGGATTCGAACCCCCGTACCCCGATCCGAAGGCGAGCGTCCTAACCACTCGGCTATCCAGGCACGCTAGCCGAGCATAGCATAGCCTTGTATAGTATAGTGTAGCAAGGGGGCGGGAAAGCGAAGTGAGCGTGAGGATGAGAGATGTGGTGGTGAGGAGGAGAGAAAGGGGGAGGGGAGAGTGTAAATCGTTCGCACAGAAATATTGTGAAAGACAGAAATTGAGAGAAAAATGCAGAAAGTAAATAAAAGAGACACAGCGAGGACATCAACGAAAGAAATAGAAAGAAGTAGAGTGGGAAAAAAAGATAAAAAAAGAAAGGGAAGCAAGCATCGCGTCGCCTAGTGACCAGATACCGCACCACCTGTCCAAGCCGCGCATGCGCAGTAGCTAAGCCACGCCCACCGACGGAGACATATCGCGCGCAACCTCTGCTCTATAATGCGTAGCCTGACTAGGTGCTCCCAGAAAGGAAGCCACGCATCTCGAACCTTGACGTGTCGATCGACGGGGAGTGCGAGCGCCGAGGGGCCCGTGCTTCGCTGTGCCAAGCTTCGCGCGACTTAGTGCAAATGGCCCGCAATTTCTTTTTATTTAGAACTGAGGATGACATGGCGCCATTGGGGACAGCGCTTATCGTGTGGTATTAGTTCCCTTGTGTCCTTGTTTTTGTCGCAGTGTTTCATTTTCACTCCGGGGACGATTGCGCCAGGGGGGGTCGCCAAGTCTTCCCCTACCTGTACTCAGTCGGACCTGTCTCTTCACTGTTTAAAGTGCGGGGTTAAGGACATGTAGGTTTTTGACGGTGATGGCGCCCGAGGACCCGTGATGTTGCATTCGAATAACTGTTTGCATCCCACATTTACACCCGGAAAGCAGAGGACCAAAGGCAGGCCCCTGTGCGAAGCCCGCATCGCTTCATTTTAATGTTTTCAGTCACCGCGAAGCTTACATTTTTCTGATTCGAGCGATATGGGGGGAGGGGGCGCTGCGGTGAAGCTTGACCCCTCTTCCCCCCCCCCCCCCGCCTTAATACAAAACCATGTGCACGCCTATGTATAAGTTGTTCGAACAATAAGCTCTGAAGCTGTACTCGCCTCGTAGTTGAAGTACGAGTAGAGCGACTCGAACAGTGCAGCTGGTTCACGGACGATGGTGATGAAGACGACGTTCGGTTTGAGCACGGCTCGCATCTCGCTCTCGTTGAATCGCGTGTGGTGCGCCAGGATGTCGAAAGGCGGCTTCCCGACGGCTGCCATTGACCGCTCGAAGATGCGGGGGTAGCCCATGAGGTTGCCGCGAGCTGGCAGCGCGAACGTCATGTTGTGCGTCTCGCCATAGCGCATGAACACGTTCTGCACCGAAGAGCTGGCGCACTTGTGCATCTTCAGGAAGCAAATGCTGCGCTTCGTGGGCCGGCAGGCTGGCCGGGGCTGCACTATAAGCGTCTGTCCCCACCGCAACCTGCGTAACGTCGAAGTGCATCATGAGGCTTGAAGGAGTGCCGACGTGGCGTTTCAGAGACGCTTACGTATACGGTAAATGATCCTCTAATCTCTCTTTATACCCTAGTAAGATACTAGCAGGCCTTCAGGGTATGATTAGGGTCTTATTATACTGTGATTAGGCATTATTGGATTTACCTACGAATGAGTCCGCAATTAAAGAGCTAGCGCTGAGAGGGTAAGTACAAGAATTCGAGGTCTCGCTTCAGAACAGATCATCATCATCAGCAGCCTGTCTACGCCCACTGGAGGGCAAAGGCCTCTCCCATGTTCCGCCAATCAACCCGGTCCTGTGCTTTCTGCTGCCACGTTATACCTACAAACTTCTTAACAGAACAGAAACTCGGCTTCAGAGCAGATACTCGGCTCTAACCGACGAAACCGACCTTAGTGTGGACGCAAGGAATGATAATCTGACGAGTATCATTACGGAGTGTGCAGTGGAAGTCGGAGGTACAGCCATTAGACAGGACACTGGCAAGCTCTCCCAGGAGACGAAAAACCTCATTAATAAATGTCAAAACATGAAGCCTCAAACACAACAGACAAAATAGAACTGGCAGAGTTTTCGAAGTTAATCAGTAGGCGCAAAGTAGGCGACATAAGAAAATATAACATGGAGAGAAATGAACATGCTCTAAAGAACGGGCGCAGCCTCAAAGCGGTGAAGAGACAACTGGGCACACGCAAAAACCAGATGCGTGCACTAAGGGACAAGGAAGGCAAAGTCACTAACAATATGGATAGGATAGTTAAAATGGCTGAATAGTTCTAGAGAGATCTGTACAGTAGCCAGGACAACCAGGATGATAATGTAAGAAGTAGTAGTAGCCCAGAAGAAGTGGAGAGCCCACCAGTAACGACATGGGAAGTAAAGAAAGCCTTAGAGCGAATGCAAAGGGTCAAATCCGCTGTTGAGGATCAGGTAACATCAGATCTGTTGAAAGACGGTGGACAGATTGTGTTAAAAAAACTGGGCACCCTGTATACGAAATGTCTCTTAACGATGAGGGTACCAGAATCTTGGAAGAATGCTAGTATCATCTTAATTTATAAGAAAGAGGACGTCGAGGACTTGAAAAATTACAGGCCTATCAGCTTACTGTTCGTTATCTACAAGCTGTTTACCAAGATAGTAGCTAATAGAATTAAGGCAATATTAGAATTCAATCAACCAAAAGACCAAGCAGGATTTCGTACAGGCTACTCGACAATAGACCACATTCACACTATCAATCAGGTCATAGTGAAATGTGCGGAATATAACCAACCCCTATATATAGTCTTCATAGATTACGAGAAGGCATTTGATTCGGTCGAGATATCAGCAGTAATGTATAAATGTGCAGCGGCTCTATAGCCATCGTAGTCCTCCATAAATAAAGCGACAAAATCCCAATGAAGAAGGGTGTAAGGCAGGGAGACACGATCTCTCCAATGCTATTCACGGCGTGCTTACACGAGGTTTTCAGGACCCTAGATTGGGGAGAGTTAGAGATACGAATTAACGGAGAACACTTTAGTAACCTGCGATTCGCTGATGACATTGCATTGATGAGTAACTCAGGGGACGAATTGCAACTCATGATTACTGAACTGCGCGAGGAAAGCAGAATGGTAGGTCTGAAAATTAATGTGCAGAAAACTGAAGTAATGTGCAACATTCTCGGAAGAGAACAGCGCTTTGCGATAGGTAGCGAGGCACTGGAATTTGTAAAGGAACACGTCTACTTAGGACAGGTAGTAACCGCGGAGCCGAACCATGAAACCGAGGTAACTAGGAGAATAAGGACGGTTTGGAGCATATTCGGCAAGCACTCTCAAATTATGAATGGTAGTTTACCGCTATCACTCAAGAGGAAGGTATATAACAGCTGCATCTTATCGCTACTTACCTACGGAGCAGAAACCTGGAGGCTTACGAAGAGGGTTCAACTTAAATTGAGGACGATGCAGCGAGCAATGGAAAGGAAAATGATAGGTGAAATCTTAAGAGACAGGAAGAGAGCACAGTGGGTCAGGGAACAAACGGGGGTTAAGGATATAATTGAAATCAAGAAGAAGAAATGGATGTGGGCCGGGCTTGTAGCACGTCGGCAGGATAACCTTAAGGGACAAGATGAAAGCAGAGTGGGCCAGGGAACAAACGGGTGTAACGTACATCATAGTCGAAATTAGGAAGAAGAAACGGACATGGTCAGGGCATGTACCGCGTAGGCAACATAACCGCCAGTCATTAAGGGTAACTAGCTGACTGGATTCCAAGAGATGACAAACGCGTGAGGCGGAGACAGAAAATTAGGTGGGTAGATGAGATTAAGAAGTTTGCAGGTATAACGTGGCAGCAGAAAGCACAGGACTGGGTTGATTGGCGGAACATGGGAGAGGCCTTTGCCCTGCAGTGGGCGTAGACAGTCTGATGATGAAGAGTCCGCATTTATACGAAAAGGTGCTGCGCAGGAGTTTTAAAAAATCTCATCCTGGCCGATGCGAATGTTGGATACGTATTCAAGAAGGCAGCGAGCTAGTGACAAGGAACATTTGCTTTCGAAAATCTTTGCCATTTGAGTTTAGCATCTGCTTCCTGTATCTAGAGTGCGAGCGCCTCTCAACGTTATGGTATAAGTAATCGTTCCGTTTCTTATATCAGTCCCGCTACCGCATGAAACCTGCTGTCACACCGAATATATCCAGCCCTGTGCTTTTTTTTTATTATTATCAGAGACAACGTAAGAGCTTCACGTAGATGTCACTCTTCCAGCTAAGCTTCTGGATCATTCCCACTCACATTAAGCAGATATTCAGTATCCCAAGTAACGCAGAACGTTGTCATGATGTTGCCTAAATGCGTCCAGATGTCAGTGGGTAACGTTGCGTGAATGTGCTTAATGTCCTCCTTTCTGACCGCCACGAAACGTTAAAAATAACGTTGCAGCAACGTTCAGGATGACATTCCAGACATTGTGGCAATGTTTGTACAATGTTTCAACAACATTATCTAAACGTGCATGTGTGCTAATTGGACTTTCAGGCAACATATACAAGAAACATACAAGCAGTGTTAGTGTGTGTACGTTGTTACTACCAGGCACGCCGACCTATTGTGGAAGCCACTGTGCGCAGCTCTCCGCCTGGAAAGCTGTCTGTCATGGCAGGTAGCGTTAGTGTGTGTATGTTGTTACCATCCCACCCTGGGGAATCGGCTATGAATCGGGTCGTACAGCACAGTGGCGTAGCCAGGGGATGGCTCACCGGGCACGTGCCCCTCCCGAAATTTCTTTCTGCCGTGGGACACATAACAAAAAATCATACTCGACTACACTTCCCTCCCCGGCCTCCACTTCTGATCACGGACTGCCCCCACCAAAACAAATTTCGTCCTACGCCACTGGTACAGCCTAGGCAACTACTGTTCATGAGCGTGCTATTAAACTGAAACCATCAAACAATGCTACATCTCTGCAAAATTTGAAAGATTGTCAGCAAATGGTTCAGCTTGAAGGCACGTGCATCGTACGCACGTATTTATGCTACATTGACTATTGATTATTTAATTAGATATTCAATTACTTATTTATTAATTACCTGGAATCATTACACTTCCCCGGGGGTCATTATTGCAGAGGGGTCATGCAAAAATATTTGTAGAGGGCGCATTCAGATATGCAGAGGAGGCATGTAAAACGTATGTACAGATATACATAACTAAAACCAGGGGCGTAGCGAGAAATTTTTTTCGGGGGGGGGGGGGGGGTTCAACCATATTTTATGTATGTTCGTCCGTGCGTTTGTACGTCCGCGTGTATGTATACGCAAGCAAAACTGAAAATTTTCGGGGGGGTTGAACCCCCCAACCCCCCCCCCCTGGCTACGCCCCTGACTAAAACAAAGTCACACAAACCGTTATAAATGAGCAATATTAAATCATCTCGCCTTAGCATTGTAGCTACGCAACAAGTTGTTGCTATTGCGATGGAAGCAAATACCCACTTTGAATGCGCTACATTAGATGTATTTGCTATTCTGTTTTTCTTTTTTTTGTTTGTTTTTGTAGAACCTGAAAGGTCAGCCTGCATTGTAGAACGCCTATAGAATGCTGCTCCAGGAGAACGGAAATATAAATTGCCAAGCACAGGACATACGACAAACGCATCACACGCTTCAAGTGCGCCGACATAACAGAACTACAAAGCTTCTCTTTTATTAAAGTGTCTGGTAGAAAAATTTTAAAGCACAAAACACAGAAAATCAATGAGAACTAACTGACAATAATGCCAATGAAAGTATAAGGGATGTTATTTGTAGTAATTATGATATACATGTGAAGAAAGTAACGTGGAGGGAAAGATACTTGCCGCCGGCAGGGACCGAACCTGCAACCTTCGAATTTGAAGGTTCCAGGTTCGGTCCCTGCAGGCGGCACGTTATCTTTTCGTCCACTTCACTTTCTTCACATTTATATCGGAATTACTACAAATAACATCCCTTATACTTTCCTTGGAATTATTGTCAGTTAATTCTCATTGATATAGTGTCTAAAAAAGAAAAAACGAGCCCTTAAAGTTCCCCTTCTTTCCTTCAAAACACCGAAAGCAATATTGTGCAACGTAGAAGTATGTGTAGAGAAGTGCGATTGCTGAGGTACAGTCGAGACGGACATGAGGTCGAACCTTTCGCGAAGCCTGCAAACAATTCTCTCGTGAACTGCAAGCAGTGCGTAGTTACGATATTAGCACCTTATTTTTGCACAAAAAATATTTTGCTTTCACAAAACTTGGACATGGGTACACACGATAATGCTTGCCATAACCATAGTGGTTGCAACATGCAATGAAGAACAGGTAGGAGACTTTCCATATGCCGATATTGGAATAGCCTATCGTAAACAGTAAACGTACAGTATTCCGAAAGAGTAACGTTATTAAAGAGGCAGTAGAGTAAGCCATTGAATCACAATAATTATCGATGGAGTTTAACGTCCCAAAACCACGATAGTGATTATGAGAGACGCCGTAGTGGAGGGCTCCGGAAATTTCGACCATCTGGGGTACTTTAACGTTCACCCAAATCTACGTACACGGGCCTCGAGCATTTTCGCCTCCATCGAAAATGTGGCCGCCGCGGCCGGAATTTGATCCCGTGACCTGCGGGTCAGCAGTCGAGCACCGTAACCACTAGACCACCGTGGCGTGTAACCACTGAACCAATTTACATGTCTAATGTTTTAGAACTACTGTCGTTATGTCGAGGTGTAATGTTTATTATTAGAAAAGAACGTGAGAGTGAAACGTCTACTTCTTTTTATTTCGTTCCGATCGAAGCCCAACCCCGGTAAATTATTGGCAACTCAATCATTTCAATGTACTTTTAATTTTTGTCCGATTTTCGCGGCGCTGGCCTCAATAAGTCTTGAATATCGCCCTGCGTGACACGTTTAGAATACGGAGTAGTACATTTTTTTACAGATAAATAACTATATGCTCTCTACTAGACGCCGTCAAAAATGCTGACCCGGTTTGTGGACACCGATGCGACGTCGGTACACGTCTTCTGTCTATGTATCTCTGCTCGCTTATCAAGTGTGTCCTGACGGCATCAGTGTTGTTTCAGGTATTGCTGAAGGCTACTTGAGCAATACGAAAAAAAAAATTCTCAATAGTGTTCTTCCAAGATGCACGGTGCTGTTGAAGAAGTGTGGCACAATCCGTAATTCGCCGTCCTGCCGATGGCTTCATTTCATACCAGCAGCAACCGCTAGCCGAAGGAATAATTTACCTGATGATGATGTCGAAGATAGCACTGAAAGCTATAGCAGCGCCGATCAGCAGGCACAAAGCTGTCAGAATAATTACGAGGGAAACAGGTCGGCGTTTGCGAGATGCTCCTGCAGTGAACTCGAATACCTGCGAGAAAAGCGTGTGTGAATTTTAACTGGACATGCATTCTCGATGTCCAGTTAGTACTACACAAAGAATGCACGTCGACAGAGAGGCTATGAAGTGACGTCAATGCACTTGGTGTCAACCGAAGTTTAGAAGTTTACAGGCTCTCCTTTGTTATGTGCGTGTATTATGACGTCACAATGAAGTAAAACTTGTCCACTACTCTCCTAAGTAATGTTGTATGTCTTTTATACCCAAACCATGTGAAAGAAAGAGCAAAGAAAACGTCACCAAGCCTCCTTGTCGAGAAAGAAATAAACATCCTAGTGTGATGAGAGCACCCTATTCGTCGTTCAAAATAAAGGAAAACAAAAACTATCAGGGTCCCTTGCACATTCATTTAAGACGACTGGAAGGCGAAAGTCATCTTATCTTTCTTCTCCGTCGATGTATTGATCCTGCCCCGCCACCCTTCGAAAGCTTTTTGCACCTAGCGTGGTTTTGCACTGCCTCCATGATCGAACCACCTTTGACCAAGCTGCGATGTGATGCGATGACGGCACAATGGCGTCACAAATTTTGGCGATCTGTGACGTCATCGTGACGTCATATGGGGACGTCATCACGTGGTGATGATTTTTCGCATCACTCGTCCCCGACGCCGTGGGACACCGACGCCTCCGACGCGGGACGCCGACGGTCAAATTTCGCGCTTGATGAGGCATGTAACGCTTTCGCCTTAATAAAGACACCGGACAGAATACTCCCTAAAGATATGAACGGAATCATCCCGAACAGTGATTATGCGGAGGTAGCGTCATGTTCATTCGGCTTGCTGCTGCTGCTGCTATTACGGCTGTTTTGTACAAGTATTCTAGTAAGGGTAACGCTTTCGTGGGCACATGGAGCTAAAGGTAACGTATTTTGTTAAACACATGGTGTTCAAGGTAGCTCGCGTAGTCTTGCACTTCCACACACATGTACAGCCTTCTCAATCCCTCTTGTGTCCGTCTTGCACTACATCCTTGTGTTTCCACTCGTACGCGTATAGTCGTAATATACTGAGTACGAGTCTATGGGTATAGTCGAGTGTGCCACGTAATCTCGCGGTCACTATCACGCTACACTTGCCGACCTTTGTCAAGCACGCACACAATGAACTTAAGTGCGCGTAAACTGCCTCTGTATTTAGAAAAGAATCACTTCTCATGTTTCGCTTCATTCATATTCACATACCTACAGTTGTCCTTTCTTTATGTTAAATCGTTAACTTATGCAACACCAGAATATTTCAGAAGAATATGCTCATTCTACCCAAAAACATATTAAATTATAGAGAGTCTACACTCAAGTTCAGTGGTATAACTGTTTGGAATGCAATAGCTGCTGATAATAAAATTACTCCTTTGTACTTCTTTAAACATGAATTAAAAGGAAAATTGCTAGAAGAGCTGCTTTCTCTATGGCATTTAGCTTTTCTGCGCCAATTTTATTTATTTGTCATGTTTTGTTTTTCTTCTTTTCCTTCTTCATTGTGAAAACGTGCTTTGTAGCCTTGCCATCTTCATTTCTAAATTGTATAAATGTTTTCACTAATGCTGTTTATCGTGGTTCTTTCATGTAGTACTGTTAAAAATTTACGAATTAAATGACATTCCTTACCTTTGTGCTTCTGTTAGCTTGTCATAATGAAATAAAAATTTCAGGAGTGTAGTTCTTTATTTTGTTGTTTTATCTTGTGACTTTTTTATCTATTTAACATTCTCTTTGATACAATTGCTTCCTAGATGCACATCCTGCTGCTGTCTACACAGCAATTTTGTGTGCGTGGATAAACAGGAGGTCCCTTGGACAGTTCCACTTTGAGACATCATAATCTATTGCTCAAATTGTATGCGCGTTTCTTTTTGAGATACAAATAAAGAAACTAGACTTATGATTTTTTTTTCACATTCTGTTGCTTCCAGCGAAAGCCCTTAGAATATTGCTGATGTTCATTGCCTTGTCCCGCAGCTAAAGAATAAGACTGACGTTTCGAACGCAACCAACGTCCTCGATCACCGGGATATTACTGAAATTCGAAACCGATAGCTTCATTCGCCCTGAATAGCAAAAATGCCCTAAAGGAGACTACATGAGGTATAAACATTACTTTTAAGCTTGTATAGCGCAAATAGCTCGAGAGAAATAAGCACAAGACAGCACCAGAGAATATCTACCACTTTAGAGAACGGAAACTGTACCTTTGACTGTAGTACGGAAATAAGGGTAGCGGCGGCGTACTGAACTGCAATAGAGCGAGGCGAGATGGCGCTGCACGTACTATCATCATCATTAGAAAAACGCGTTTTTGCGGTTGGTTCGCCCTGGTCGCGCTACTGCACTTTTTGTTCCCTGTGGTATTTTGTTTTTTGTCGTTGCTAAATCGCTGCTCGCGTGTGTAATATTTATCGCCAGGTGACCAAACTGGCCTCGACTGGCAAAAACAACGTCAATCAAGTAAGGTTTGCATCGTTTATTGTGAGTGCCCAAGCTGGTACAAGCAATGTATACAGTCAGGTCCAAGCAAAACAAGTCACTCATACACGTCGAAAGCTTTCAACCCGTACGTGTGTAATCAGTCTGAAAGCTGACAAATATGTGCATATAACTGAACACCGATATCGCTGAAAGAACGTTGCTCTCGTTGTGTAGCAGCGTCCGAGTTTTAACAGCATAGCTTTAGGACAGGGGTCTTATCCTTCCGTTAGTTATGCGGCGCTTGCCAGGTTGTGTTGATCTTTGAGTGCATGGTGTGGAGTCAGAAACGAAACGTGCGCTACGCCGACAGATAGTTGGCGCAGTGAGAGCAATGTATTTTTGATTAATCTTTTACGTAAACAATTGTGGATGCGTACAGTTCTGCATCCTTCTCGCTCTGCGATGTCACCTTGAATGCGTTACAAATAAAGAATATCGCGTTGTGTCTACAGGGCAGGCACGAATTTCTCGGCTAAATTCTCGGCCGTGAAGCCATACCATAGGTATTACGTATTCAGGTAATAGGTGGAAGAAAATATTTCAGGCTCGTTTTGTTCCTCGATATAGTTCAGTTACACAGTTTCTACAGCTAGAATTTCTTGGCGCTAGTAGTAATCGGACTGCTGAGTATGCAGCGTAGATGAATGCTAAAGAAACAGATATAAGGCGAGTGCTTACAGATTCTAGAAGCACAATTCTAAGAAAATAAGCTTTAGGCATGCAGTGTACATCTTTGTTGGTGTTCGCACAGAACGCTAAACAACTGCTCAGCCGTAAGCACAATCTCTGTATCACATAGACATGTCGATAGAACTTGAGCACTCTATTGCAAGCAGACTCACGAAATCAAGCTGTGGGGCATGATGTGAACCTGTGCCAATGCTGGATAAATAAAGGTCATATATATATTGCATACTTGTTATTGTGTTATTTACTTTTTCAATATATTTGGGCTTGGGAGCTCAAGTATGTATTCTCCCTGCTACTTTTAGAAGCTCCGGCTTGAAATACTGCCACATGCGCACCTTTCTTTCTATGTTTTATGTTATTGGCCAATTGCACGTGTAGTTACTGCATTGCGCAAACCGTGCCAGAATGTCTGGGAACATTCCAGATTATTTTAGGATCTTCTGTTAGGCTGGAGCGTGCAACTGCAAACAGCTCAGTTTATTGTCGAA
The DNA here is from genome assembly GCF_013339695.2 of Rhipicephalus sanguineus. Taxonomy (NCBI): domain Eukaryota; kingdom Metazoa; phylum Arthropoda; class Arachnida; order Ixodida; family Ixodidae; genus Rhipicephalus; species Rhipicephalus sanguineus. The sequence goes on from NC_051185.1 coordinate 142,930,512, forward strand.
CTAACGCAGCCACCAGTGATAATTGCTCGAATGTTCGATGCCGCAGGTATAAATGCCGACGCGCCTTGCCACAAGTTTATCGACGGCCGACGCCTGTTCGCCGCTATCAGTGTGCAGTGTGTATTGCTGTAGTTTGACTTTTCGTTTCCCGGCCACAAGTTCGGCCGAATAAAAAGTTTCATCTTGGACACACCGACTGCTGCTTTCGTCGACGTCACGACCCCGTGACAATACGTAAAATCTTGTAGTGTGGCTGTGGATAAGTCCAAGTTCATGTATGTTTTGAATTAACTCTTCGATTTCCTAGGTTTTTTTTCGTGACAGTAGTTCACAGACTTTCACTTGATAGTGGTAGGTGCTACACCTGTGACATGTTAATTTAATCAAACAGCAGAAGTAGGTGTGTTCAAACAAATTTGGGACGTTTCTCTGATATGTAAAAAAGAAAACACTACCATACTCACTGAACACAATCTCACTCATCACGACAACGTAAACGTGCTTGGTGAAGCTATGCTGGAAGAAGTGCTCGTCACACTTATAATTTGTTTATTAGCTGTAAATAATTTGAAGGAGCCCATTGAACATATGTGCAAATGCTAATGTAATTGAGCACAGCCTTCTAAAGCTTTGTCGTATCTTTTTGTAAACTTCTATGATCTAAACACAGTGAATTAAGGCAAAACAGTTTTGAGCATAGTTTGTAAACTGTCTCATAATGCACAACTAACTGTTCCATTTATGTTGCGCGGTGGCTGCATTTTCGATGGAGGCGAAAATGTTTGAGGCCCGTGTACTTAGATCCCAGGTGGTCGAAATTTCCTGAGCCCTCCACTACGGCGTCCCTCATAATCATATCGTCGTTTTGGGACGTTAAACCCCAGATATTATTAGATGTTGGAACAACTGTTGATTCCCCTCACTGCCGTGATGTTCGTTTTGTAATGTGATTTATAATTAAAAAAAACTGACCCTACGTTTCGAGACTCGTTTGGTCTTAGTTTTTTTTTAAATTAAGAAGACTGAATTAAGATTGAATGTGGCTGGAGAGTCTTTCTATTCTTATAATCTTGCCCAGCCAGACAGACTTCTATATATATTTACCCTTAAATTTATAATTTCTGATGATTCACATGCAAACCATGATATGATTATGAGTCATACAGTAGTGGGCAACTCTAGATTGATTCTAACTGACTGGAGTTTAACAAACGCAGTTGTAGCCTTGAAGAAGACAAGACTGCTTGTCGAAACATTTGCTCCAGCGACACCTCTTGTTCACAAATTTTTCGTCTCTTCAAGCTTCCGTCTTTCCCTGAACTTCAGACGCAGATCTAAGCACACGAGTGTCGCCCCCAATGAAACGTGACCACCGTGGCTGGGTATAAAACCTGCGTCGTTGAGCTCAGCAGTGCCAGGTAACGTAACTAATGCACGGAGCTAGTGCTCAATTTCAACGCTATTGCGGTGTAGATTGCATGACACAGTAGACAGCTAATACTTGTAGACGATTGTAGGCACAGCTCCATGAGATGCCTGGTAAACTATTCACAAATACAGCATCGCAAGCGTGAGGTTCAACATGACCTGTTGTAGCAGCAGACGTTCACATGTTTCGCCGCACTTGCAGAGTGGAAATTCGGGGGTAGTCACCCTGTCGTTGCCTGGCAATCCTGGAAAAACAAGTAATGACATCATCAGATATTGATAAGCATAATCAATGAAATATTAAATTTTGCAAAAGTAAACATATGAACATAGTGAACAAAAACAGCGGTTTGTTATACATATATGTAACGTACCTCATAATGCATGTTGTATCACTCGGGCTAGCTTCTTTACAAGGCGTGTCACGTAACAGGTGCCTTGCTCATTTCACACCGCTGTTTCCTTGTCAGGCCAGGAGGCTACAGCAGAAAAAAAAAATATTTGATTATAGTGACGGTTTTTTGTCACACTAAAGTGAAAGTACACTCATAATTATGTGAAGCTTTTGTTACACTAAATGTGTAGTAAAGGTAACCTAAACTAACAGCAGGAGAAATGAGACCTCTAAACCTGGCTTCTTTTTTTTCAAATGCGATCCGGCAAACTATAACTCATATGTTTTTTGCACTGATATACGGGCTAGTTACGAGGATACATGCGAGGCGTTGGTGATGCAATTGCCTCCCTTTATTTATTGCAGTGGCCTGGTTAATGTTAACCGAACGATAAAACTCAGCAACCCGCTCCCACGTGAAGTCACGCCGCAAGGAACGCACGTTTTCTCAACGACAGAGTATGACGTTGAAAAATTGAATATTGCAGTGCGTCGCCTCCGTGTGACACCCACACAAAGCCATTGGTTAAAAAAAAAAGTGAAGCAATGGGTTTTTACTCACCGGTCCGTATATTCTCGGGCTTGAAACGAGTGTCATCCGGTGAAAGCTTGAACGGTCCCTTCGTTTCCCTGAAATCAGCTGAATGCAATTCGCGAAGAGATTTTAACGAGTCAAAACGAACAGAACAAAAGCGAGTGTGTCGGCCGGCAGTGGCTCGAAACATTTACAGCGAAACGAAACAGCGCGAGACCCATCCCAATGCACCGCGAACCGTTACCTGTCGTTGCGCCGCGGTATATTTTGAAATGAAGATAATGATGCCGATAGGCTGCTGACAACTACGAGTATGTTGGAGCAAAAACTATTACAAAAAAAATTCGGCAGATCCCACGTTCCGTGGGAGTCGATGTTATGCGAAGCATGCGGCGGGTAGGTGACTGTGGCGTAACTTTTTTTACTGAGCGACACGTTACGAAATGACGCTAAAGATTTCTATATATTTTATACGCACACATATATATGTTGAAGAGCTGCATATGTGCTATATAAGCAGTTGTGTACGGTTGGGTAACGCTGCGAATGACAACGTGGGTATTACCAACACCAGAAGCGGTAAGCTGATATGTAGTGCTTATACGTGTCCCGAGAACGCGCGCGCGTTTCACGAACCCGTGTGCATGTGTGCAAGAGTTCTTGACAGTTCTTGAACAAGGGCACAACACCGTGATCAGTGAGCACCAGCAGCTGGCCATGACTTGTTATAGTATCCGGTCGTGATCGTAGTGAAGAGGGGTCCATGTGTATCGAAGTATGTGGTATAGTAGAGCTGTTGGAATTCGTGGATGCCTTGGTCATTTCGTCGACAAATTGTCCGTCGACAGAGACGGGGACATGTCGGAACCTGAAGCCACCTTTCGCGTTGGTGAGGCATAGACCGTCGAGGCTGGTAGGCCTGGATAGTACTACGTAGACCAACATTAGTGGATGGTGTTTGTCCTATTCGTAGACTACCTGGGCCTATGTGGCCTACGTAGCCTAGTCTACAAATGGCTGTCAATCAATCTGAAATCATCCTCGGTCAGCATGAGGCGATCGCCCAGCCTCTTAAGAAATGAAGAGGACACTTCGTCGTTCTGGTGGACGAAGTGCAGTTTACGATGCGGTGATGTGGATATCATATGTAACTTTCGTTGTTGTTTTCCTCCGGGGTCGAGCAATGCTTCAATATAGCTTGCTGAATCATAGGAATACAAACGTAATGTTTATTAGACTGCTATAAAAGCGGAGCCAACACTGCAACTACAGACGTCCATCTGATAGGACGCCCGTATCGTAGGAGTACACATCGTAGGAGTATCATGTAGTGTTTATTGCTTTCTTGTAAAATTAGATAGCCAGCACCACGACCACAACTGACGTTGCACCGCTATTCCGCCTGCGTAGGCTGTTATTCCAAACCAATTTATAGACCTGGCGTGGCTCAGTGGTAGAATACCTAATTGCCACGCAGAATGCTTGGGTTCGATTCCTGCTGGGATCCTAATTTTCATTATTTCCATTCGTTGAGTCAACGCTGCCGATGTTGGTTTTACTTAACTCTCTAGCATTTAAGTTACCAATGTCTGTTCTCGCCGTTCCTGGGTAGACATAAACTGTCAATCACCGGTGGCGCATACCCGTACCACGGCCGCTGGATAAAAAGCGCACGGGTGCGGCCTGCCGCGTGCTCCGAAACCAGCGTGACGGGCCTAGTTTCCCGGACCACCGCCGCGGCGCCACCGGGCGGGGACGGGTTTTGCGAGCGCCCGCGGGATCACATGCGCGGCGCGCTTGCGGCGGTTATGCTTGAGCGCGTGCGTCTTCATGTGACGCCCGAAATCTTCCTCTAAAATTTATCTAGCGTGTACACATCAGTTAATTACCGATATTTATTGTACATTCTTGCAGCGCTTGGGAATTTTTGTTCTTGCCTTGCCAAAGATGCAACTTCGCGCACCGGTCGCTTTTTGCGGAAGTAATCACGTGGGCATATTTTTCTGGTATCCTAGAAGACCACAACTAACCAACCTGGAGGCGCTGCACCTTTCCTGATGCATCGAAATTCTTTATTTTGGCTCTGAGTATGTTGCTTCAGATTAATCATTTCATTTCAAAAACGTGATCTCAGGAACTGCAGCGGCCACTGTTTATTTGACACGAAATAAGAAAAACTTCTTCCTTCCTCCAAGCATGTTTATAGTACACATACGGTACGGTATCGCATGCAACTGCCATGAAATAATGCTTATCATATGTGCGACCATCTCATAGAAGGAGATTCGAGTCACTTTGAAATTTCAGTGACTACATCTTCAATACTGACAATTGGGGGAGCTGTTACGGATTAATTAATATGGAAACGGTCAGACGGAAAGAGTGGTTAAGAGCCTGCAAAACACACGAACACAACTGCTTGCATTCCTGCGCTTTTCAGTATTTCTGTCTCTTTCCGTTACGCCGTTTTCATGATCGTGCAACGAATTCAACAGTGGACATAAAATCTGGACAAAATGTGAGAAGTTATTTTATTTATTATGAATTCAGGGCTCATCCCTGCTAGCTGCAAACGGCGGCTTGTTGCAAACGTTGTTGAAATCCAGCAGCCGTGACACGTACCACCTTCCCGTTTTCTCTTATCTCTCGTTTTTTTTTTAGTTCCCACCTTTCAGCCCGCGGCACCTTTGTGATCGGTTCCGGTTGTTTATGAACGCTGTCGCGTTGCGGTAGCGTGCGTTGCCCCGCAATGCCATGTGGTACTGATGTTAGTTGCCGTGAAAAGCACGTGTATCCCTTTTATTCAGAGAGTTGGGTTGTCTGTGGTCATTAGCGGTACGGGGCACAGACTCAAACTTACCTCAGCAAAACATGCGGAGTCAAAAAAAGTGCAGAAAAGCGGCTGGTCGACGACAAGACTTCATTTGAAACAAATATACATGGCAGCCAACACACACATTGCGAGCGACTCACAGGGACAAAGTTAAGGTGGGTCGCTTTTGACAGCTATACGGTAAACAACAACAAAAAAAGTGTGTGTGTGGGGGGGGGGGGGGTGGAGGTTCCAGACCAAGACATAACTCAAGATACAAAACCATATCGTGGTTTTGTATCTTGAGTTAAAGAAAATTTCAGTTTTTTTTTTTCGAAAGTCTGCCCTTAGGCATAATATTTATTCAGAAATACACATATAAATTTGCTTCGTGTATGAAGTCCAGTAACGAGCGGTGGTGAGGTCCACTAATCCAGCGGTCAAGGTCGGGTGGTCGGCCAGGCCTGAGGCCTGTTGCACGTAGGTGACGACGACGGCCTAATTGTAGACCCGTGCATGTCCACAATAGGTGTGTGACAGTTACGTCGCTGATTGGAGCGTCGCAAAATGGGCACGATGTACCATACGGGCCGCGGTACTTTTGCGCCCAAAGGGTGGTCACGGATGGGGTAAGTGCAACCCCAACACGAAGCCTCCGCAACGTAACCTCCTCTCGGCGGGTTAAACCACCAGGGGTTGTAGCTTGATTCTTCGAGATATTAGTCACTCCAGTGATCGGCCCTATATATACATCAATTTGATGACATTGCCCTGCTAAGAACTGTCAAGAATATTTGCAAGCCACTTCTAATGAATATATAATTCCGCAGCCTTTTCAACAAAGTTACGACGAGTGCGTCACTATATTTGTAGAATCCGCTAGTATCAAGCATCCGAAGCTGAAACTAGTTTTCGGCACAGTATCATTTATCAGACATCACGAAAAAGATTCAACGTAAGTTTTTACATGCACTTCCTGTGTATAAAGAACATGAACGCGTATTGTCAGATGTCTCAAATAAATACTTGTCAAGCATTTTCAGAAAGGTGCTGAAGAAATGTCACGGAAATTAATATGTTAAAATCACAAACGATGCATTCATTACACGCACACAAATATAACAACCACTTTTTCACACATTCAGCGCCATATAATGTTACTACGCGCATTGTGGAATATTCTTTCAGACACAAAGCAAAAGTTAGTCCTGGAAAAAAATGCCAGGAGCTCGGCACATACACGGAAACTTAAGTGGCTATTTAATCAGATTGCGCGAACGGACTCAACTGAATGCATGATGTCATGACTACGATAGATGAGATAGAAAAAAAAAACCGCTTAGAACAGCTGAGTGAGATCGCTGTTGTGACCACCACCAACTATTTTGCTGCGGCTGCTGCCCCAACGGAGCCGCCGGCACCCGTTTCCCCTTCCCCGCTCCGTCGCGCCGCAGCGGCCGCAACTGCAACTAGGGCCAACACGCGCTCTCCCATAGAAAACCGCCCGACGCGGCAGGCCGTACCGTGCGCTTTTTATCCAGCGGCCGTGCCCGTACACCGCCGCCCGTGGTAAATGGGTATGTGCCACACGTGTCTAGTGGAAAGGGTTTGACGACGTACGCGACAGGATTTTACCGTTGTTTATGTCATGACCCGGCAGTCATATTCGTCAAATCCTCTTACCCTCCCATGCAAATTTTGGTCTACACCAAATTAAGGAGGCGATCATGAGAGCATCCAGACGTAGGCGGCTAGATAGATAGATAGATAGATAGATAGATAGATAGATAGATAGATAGATAGATAGATAGATAGATAGATAGATAGATAGATACGTAGATAGAAACGCTCAAAGTGCCAGAGGTTCGCTAAGAAATGCTTCGCATTTAAAATTGATGACGTGGTACCTGGCAAGGCAAGGCCACTTCGTATAAACAACAATGTGTTTATTGAAGTGTAACAGTAAGCAAACAACTAAACTTCCTTATTTCAAGAATATTTTAATTTGAAGTTTGGGCCCGACGAGGGCGCCCCTACATAAAAAGTCAAATAGCGCGAATGGCGGCCACCACAACGTCGCCATGTTATCCTAACGCAGAGGTTAGTAGATCCACTCCCGGTGTTTGAAGCCGGAACTCGCCGCGGTCGATTTTTTCGCCCTCTGTGGCGATCGCTGGAACTTGAGACTTTCCGGGGCCTGACAGCACCGCAATGACTGCAGCACCGCGAATGAACATGGGACCTATTATGCAGTTTCTTTTCACTTAGGCAACCCAGTCCGTGAACCCGCTTTAGCTTTCTTGTGAGTTCCAGCAGTATTGACTCCAGATGTCTGCGATATTGAATTACACATTCCAATTTTAAGTTCAACGATTTCAACTTACCCGCATGCTAAACCTTCCAGCTAAGGTGGCCGCTGCTCCAACTGACTCTGGGAGTCAGAGACTGTCTAGCCCATGCGCATGCACGAGATAGCAGACCCAGCGAGTGAGCTGCTGCCTACGGTGTATATTACACTAAGCACTAGTTTACACTGAGTTCGCCGGCTTAGCGCTGTAAGAGCGCCCAGCGCTGTAACTCTGCGGCGTCATGTACACGGGAGGAGCAGTGAAGCTGCTGGAGATTGGGGTTAAGGCCTCCGGTGAGGTCACCGTTGGCAGCTGCCGCGAGCGAAAGAGTGAGTTGGATTTACGTATTTTGGCACCAGTTATGAAAATGTGCGCTTGAAAATGGGTCGTCATGGTTGCAACGTGCACTGCGGGGACGCATTTATTGTTGAATGAATGGTCAAACAATTGCCACATAGACAATTTAATTAATTAATATCTGGGGTTTAACGTCCGAAAACCACGATATGATTATGAGAGACGCCGTAGTGGAGGGCTCCGGAAATTTCGACCACCTGGGGTTCTTTAACGTGCACCTAAATCTAAGTACACGGGCCTCAAACATTTTCGCCTCCATCGAAAATGCAGCCGCCGCGGCCGGGATTCGATCCCGCGACCTTCGGGTCAGCAGTCGAGCGCCATAACCACTAGACCACCGTTGCGGGGCTGCCACATAGACAAGGTGCCCACGTATACACAAAAGGCACTGAAATAATAGGCAGTTTTAGAATAGCGTATGCAAAGCTTTGCGCTAGCGTTTGTCGCCACTGCGCAAGCGTCGTAAGCTATCTTCTTCCGGGCCCCCGTTAAGTGACGGAAATAGCGGGCGCACGCAATGAACGCTATCTTTGCGTACACTATTCTAAATCTGCCTAACGTCTGCTGCTCTGTCTTCAGCATGTCGCAACCTTAACGCTACGGATTCGTCCAAGTGATGACGCACAGCGCAGTTGTAAGGAAACGACGACGGCAATTTCAAGCTGTCATTCTCGCCGAGTGCCTGTGTGTCCACCTGTTGCTCAACTTCCGTGGATATCCTATTATCTGGCTCCTCACACATAGCATCTTCACGGAGGTGGGTGTTCCCTGCAGTCGTCAAAGAGCTTCGCAGCGGACGCCACCTCGAGCCCTCCGTAATTTCTGGAGTTTGGCGCGCCAAAACCGCGATATGGTTATGAGGCGAGACGTAGTGGGAAACCCTTGAATAGCTTTAACAACCCGGGGTATTTAAACCTGTACTTTAATCTAAATACACAGTAGTTCTTGCATTTAGACCCCACTGAAACTCGACCACCATGGCCGGGAATGGAACCCACGTCCCGCAACGCTCTGTGAGAAGACACCTCCCCATACCGGCTATGCCCGCAGCAACAACACCTTACACCTAACCTAACTAACGGCCCTACGACATACTGGTGCTTTCGGTGGCTTCGATGGCGAAGACGTCGTCGCCTGGACAAACCTATACAAGAGCATCAGCGCAAGTAACAGGCAGAAACCGACACCGCAGTTCTTGAGAATGCAATATTACAGCAAAGCTTTCCATTCTTGGTATTTACACAGGTTGCCAGGCATTTCCGAGCAAGCTGCGGAGGAGGTGGAGTAAGCCTCCCACCTTAATTGACCAATGAAATGGCCAATTTAAAATATAGAGAAATGCCATTCAGGCTCCCAGGCACTTATGAACCCCTTGCCTAATAGACGCGTAGAAAGCGCAGTTACAACATCTAGTGCCCTCATGACAGCCGCCGGCATTGGGGTGCAATAACGACGCGTAATGCGTGCCATACTTTAATACATACCGACATTACATTGGTGAACTTGGACCAAACGCGTAAGAGAAGAAACTAAAGGAAGAAGTAGATGACGCGCACAAGAGGGAAATGTAAGATTTTTACGTGTATGAGGGAAAATGTGGGATGCGAAATACAATACAAGAACGCGTGGCTATACATATAAGGTCTCCTTGCTGAGAGCTTGGTTTAGTGCAGGCGAGAAATACGAATGCCGACAGCTTGAAAGCAGAGAGCAGAATGAATTTTATTCGCAAGTAAAAAAATTCGCCGCGTGGCGCCGGAGGCGTCGTAGTGTTTTTGGTCGTTGCCTTGGTACAAAGGGCGAGTGGCGGGAGTTTAGGTACAACGATCCCGGTAGCGGGACAACCAGTACATAAAAAAATGGAGGCCATTTTGCCTTAAATTGCTCACAGAACGCATGTCCGTCGCCCTAATGGTTATGCGCCGTTGACTCATAGGGGAGGGACTTAATAATCACTTATAAGGAGCGACGGACCGCCACTACAAAGGACTCTCCCATTGATTGCAGAGTTAAGGGGAAGAAGTGAGAAAGAAACAACGCTTCTTCAAGAAAGGCTTGATTCACATGGACGCATGCCACAGTCTTTTGTTTACAGCGAATGATCCCACCGACGGGAAGGGTGTTTCAAGTTTTCCGCGCATGCGTGACATTCGTGTGTTCAAAAGGCGCATGTCCAATATCTGTCACTGGCCATTCGCTAAGCCTAGCTTTTGTCGCAGGGAAGACAACTCAAATACTCGACATTATTAAAAACAAGGCTAAATAGCGTTTCTACGAGCGCCAACGACACTTCCGAACAAGCGCAATGCCAAACTCATTGACACATAATAATAATTGCTGGGGTTTAACGTCCCAAAACCACGATATGATTATGAGAGGCGCCGTGTTGGAGGGCTCCGGAAATTTCGACCACCTGGGGTTCTTTAACGTGCACCTAAATCAGGGTACACGGGCCTCAAGCATTTTCACCCTCGCTGAAAATGCGGCCGCCGAGGTCGGGATTCGATCCCGCGGCTTTAGGGTCAGCAGTCGAGCACGATGACCATTAAGCCACCGCGGCGGGTCTCGTTGACAGAACACCCACCACGGTGGTCTAGTGGTTATTGTGCTCGACTGCTGACCCGAAGGCCGCTGGATCGAATCTCGGCCTCGGCGTCCGCATGTTCTGTGGAGGCGAAAATGCTTGAGGCCCGTGTACCCTGATTTAGGTGCACGTTAAAGAACCCCAGGTGGTCCAAATTTCTGGAGCCATCTACTACGGCGTCCCTCATAATCACATAGTGGTGTTGCGGCGTAAAACTCCGCAAATTATTATTAATCCTTTATGAGCCACCTATGAAGAACTATCTGTAAGTGCGTCAGACTTACACAACTATACTTCAAGGCACTCGATATTCTATTGGAACAAAAATAGTGTCATAATACGTTGATTGATGCGTGTCATAGTAATTATTCTTAATGAAATCATGATTAAATATATATTTATCCTGAAGTCACTGATGTTCTGTTTCTGCATAAATAGAACCAAATCGCAGGCTAGAAATATAGCGAGAATTCGTTTTCTGTTGTGTTCATTTTGAGCAAAGAAAATTTTGACTTTTGACGTGGCTCGCGGAAAGCGTTACGTCCAACGACTCCTCGAACATGGTAGGGCCTTCAGCGAAGTGATCACCTGCAACAGTACACTGCAAAGTGAAGTTAAGTGAAAGCAAACTTATTACGTAGAAGGTTCAATTCATCCAACCCTCAGTGTATCTTCTCTTCCTGAGCCGGTCGACACAACTAGCAAAAACAAGCGATGTAGACAAGTGTGTACAAAGCGACTCAAAGGGTTAATAATATTCGTTCACAGAACGAGATCCGCGACGGTGACAGTACTTTCCTCATCACAGAAGAAACCGATACATTTAGTTAAAAAACGTGTTACCTCGTTCCCGGTGTTGCCACGACACCCTCGTTGCGTGCAGAGCGTCACGTAGCAGTGGAAATGCATCGCAGAACTACGGCAAAAAAGGCAGCACCTATCAGCCGATATGCTGATGCGACATGGTTGCGTTATTCCGCGGATGGCGCTGGCGGGGTTATCGACGGGTGGTGCATATTTTGAATAAAGAGGACGCTCGTAGCATCCATCCATTAATCCCCTATTAGTTTGCTTGGCGACCTCGATGAAAAGAGCAAACGTGAAAGCGCAGCGAGCCGCTCCATTGGCACGGTCGCCAGTCCCACTCCAATATACTGCTCAGCTCCAGGGAGGGGAGGGGGGGTGTTGAACCCCGAACCCCCCCTCCCCTTGTCTACGCCGATGGTCCGCAGTACCTCCCAGTGCGCTGTATGACACTGGGCCGCACTGTACAGCGTTTGCAGTGCTTTTAAGTACTCTGAAAGGCACTGGGAGACACTAGAAACCACTGGCGTAGCTGAGAGGAGAGGGGGGGGGTAGGCTCCTCCCCCCTCCCCTCACGAAAATTTTCAATTTTGCGAGTGTATATCACATGCACACATACAAACGCGCGCACGAACATACGTTAAGTACGGTCGAACCGCCCACCCCCGAAAAAAAAAAAGATTCTGGCTACGCTACTGCTGAAAACGCAGTTCTTTTTTCGATAGGGTTGAAACGTTGCGAGTTTGGTCCCCACTGGCGGGAATATTTTTCGGCCACTTTATAAAATTTCCATTTATTTCGCAAATACCACAATACAATAAAAAAACACTCAAATATTGGCCCTCACGCTTTCCATCGCTTCATTTTCTCTTGGCTTCTGAAAATACAAAGGGTCCTATATGCATTCACCAAAGATGACTCGAAGGCGATAGCCATTGCTATGACCGGCAATGCAAAGACCCGGCCTGCAAGGACACCACACGATTGAGGAACGCGGGACTCCACGATATCCCCGAGTACGCTGCAAGGGACGCGCATCGGCGTGCCGGCCATGCGCGCGGTCTCTTGCCATCTGAAGACGCGCATCTGCACTCCTTTGTAAAACCCTCGTAATTATTCAAATAAAACGTGTCTTTTCCTTCGTAAGAAGCTTCACAAGAGTGCTTTTCGCCGAGGCCTGGACGCCAGCCTTAACCCCTCTCTAGTCACATCAACCACGATTAATTCTGAATTAAATGTCAGTCTCATTGTCAGCATCACATCTAAGTGGACCCGTAATTCCTGCTTCCCCATATACGGTTTACCTGACAGCTTTAAGGCATAGATATATTTGTTTACAAAGTGAATTAAACAAGCTATCGCTGAGCACGTTTAAAGACTTTGGATACCTGAGGTTTTGCTTGAACACAAGTGGTGCGTGCTTCTCGATCACTTGGAGTTCGCGGCATCGGACTACGCTGTCGAGTTCCACGACTGATTTTTTTTTTACATGGATCTACATATTTTTTTATCCTGTCACAAATGTTTAAATCAGAAGAAAAGATTCTGAGAACTCCTCTTCAGAAGAGTGGTTACGGTTAAATATTCTTGTAATTTTATCATTTGGGGCGTCAGGCTCGCAAGATGTATGCTCCGCTGTATTCAGCTCTGTAAATGCAACAATAGTAATAAGGTGCGTATTTGGGCCGGTTGGTACATGTTCAACGATGCGAGAAACAGCGCGACACACGGGACAGTGAAAGAGACGGACCAAGCGCTGGTCCGTCTCTTTCACTGTCCCGTGTGTCGCGCTGTTTCTCGTATCGTGAAACAATAGTATTATCGGGTCAGTTTTTACTTTTACTGTGTCCTTTTCGTTGTTCCAGGTCGATTTCAGTTAAATTGCTTCCGTAGATGTTCTTATTTTCTAGATATTTACCGCCCTGGCGGACTTGCTACCTGTTAGTATGACTGCTTGCTCGTTTAGTATATTTTCGCTTATTCGATATTTTATTTGAATGTTACATTTATGTCTCTTTTAATCTAATACATTCTTATCATGTAGTGTCAGCCGTCCGATTTTCGGCCTATCCTCTTAGAGCAGAGGTCTCGAACTCTCCTCAGCTAGTGGGCCGCAGTCACGAAATTTGGTCCTGCAAGGGCCGGCACACGGAGAAGGTTGAAGCGGGCGGGGGGGGGGGGGGGGGTATTGATGAAAATGTCACTTATATCTCATATATGGATCATTTCTGACGGGGATTTGGCGTCAGGATTCGAGAACCATATTGATACTGATATCCAGAATGACTCAAGTCTGGACGCCTATTGTGCAATATAGAGATTTTAGATGTGAAGCATCTTATAGCGGAGTTCAATCCGGTGGTGGTGGTGTGCGGCGTGACCACCCTTACTGCGCATGCGCAAACCCTTTCCACAACCCCTCTCCCCTCCGCTCCCCTTTCCCCATTTCCCCCTCTCCCCATACCCTCTCCACTTCCCCCCTTTCCCCTCCCCCTCTCCACATCCCTTCGCCCATTTCCCCCTCACCACTCCCCCTCTGAAACGCGGGCTCTACATGCCGAAACACTGCTTCGCATCGCCCCATGGTCCCCTTTAGCGGGAGATGGTATGATTTTGTTCCGCGGTTATGTTTCAACACATGGTGGCCGCATGGCGTGCCTCAAGAAAAAAAATATGCTCAAGACCAGTCCCGTCTCGGTAACTTACCCGAAATTATTCGCAGTAGGCGATGAAATAATGCGAGTACATACCATTTAGCAAAGTCACGAATGTTTTATTCTTTGTGAAGCCGCGACCCGTGTGTTTGAGACAACTGCCCTTAGAGGTTACGTGCCATATTGCAGAAACATCATCTTTATCCCAAACGCAGGAATTAGTCGAACACTGGAACGATTTTAGGAGCTTGTTCCTTATGCTCGGGGCTTGTCCATCGCCGTAGTAGCCGCTAGTTCTCATGGCTCCCGCTAGCTCGGCGTAGCACAGCTAAAGTATGACCATCTCAGCGCACGCTCGCGCAAAAGAGAAGTCTTCTTCCTCTTGTTCTTCGAGCGCCTTGATGATGATATTAACGCAGGGATAACAACATATAGCATAGCCAACTGTACCATGCGGCGCTCGCTCCACTCCGGCGCCTTGATGATGATATTGCCGCAGGCAAAACCACATATAGCATGCCAACTGTAGCATGCGGCGCTCGCTCCACTCCGGCGCGTGCTCTAGTTCGATAGGAGACCGCTAGAGGGCCACAAGTGCGCGCTTCCTCTCTTTCCACAGTCGTCAGTCAGTGCGCTTCGATACTAATAACATGAACGAAGAAGACAAGGCGGCGGAGCGGAGGGCTCGCAAGGCAGCAGCAGTGCGGGCTCGCCGCCAAGACCCTGCGGTGAGAGCTCGCGAGGCCGAAGAGAGACGTCAGCGTCGTGCTGACCCCGAGATACAAGCCTGCGAAGCCGAAGCAGCGCGGAAGCGGCGGCAAGAGAACCTCGAAGAGGCACGGGCGCGGGATGCAGCGGCCAAGCGCCGAAAGCGGTCGATACCTGAAGTTAGTGGCGTCGACGTGCGTTTCAAACGCGATTTCCTCGACCACACGTTCGGACACAGCTGCAAGTTCTGCGACCGCTTGTGGTTCGACAACAACCTGACCACAATCGCTATTATAACAACGTGTCACGTCTTTATATGATAGTAGAGTACTTGTACGGAGCATTCACGGTTTACCCGATTATTTCTGAGCAAGCTCCTCTAACATCATTCACTTCGTGGATATGGTGTTTTTTTGTCATGCATTCGCTTCCGTGTACTCAGGAAAAACGCTATCAAAGCGACATTTAATCGAAATGGACTGGGTCTACCCGTCTCAAATATTATGTCTTCGGAAGCCTCCTAATTAGGACATTGTAATAGGGGTGCTTGCTCAGCCGTTGAAAGTTGTTTTAATGAATCAAGACGGTTTTGATCTAAATCTTTCAGTTACCATGATTATTTAAATCGATTATTAATTTTATAAGTCATGCAAGCTATCTATATTCATTTGTGTTAGACTATCCGTTTCTCGGCCAATCCCCCAATGTGGGTGTGAACCAATCGTAGGATTTCGACTTCAACTTCATAAGTACCACCGCTTCGAAAGCTGGGCCTGGAATTATCAGAACCGGTTATTCTTTCTTCTGGGGCCACTGCTCTCCTCTACAGCCACAGGGATGTTTTCCTCGCCATTGAGCAATTCATCATTGCGACTAAAAAGGCTTTAAATATTTGTTTGCTGATAATTGGAACTTCAAATCCATACATTAATCGCATCTAGGAATTAGACACTACAGAAAATATTGCAAAAATTCGCCCACTATTCGGCTAATACCCTGCATTGGGTATGTGTCAGGCCCAGAGGACAACAACAACACTTCCGTAGCACGGACTCTTCGCCAATCCCCCATAGTGGGTAGGAGCCAGTACTACCGACCGAGCAAGCCAACAGTCTCGGGCTCCCCACCGATGTCGAGGAAGCGCAGCGCATAGTCCAGAGGCTGAGCCCGCGGTCAACTTTCGGCGTTCCGATGGTGAGTGGCTTTTTCTTCGACAGCTGTGACGACAATCAAATTCTAACTCTTTGCTCGAAGATCGAAATGTCTCGGCAGAGTCGTCAAACGTTGCTGACTGCCTGCTAATGGAGCTCTGTTCAAGCGACAGAATTCACCGCGTTTAGAGAGCACGTGCTGGAGCCTCGTGAGCCCAGTCAAGACAGTAGTTCTCGCCGTCTACACGATGTCCTTAGGCCTAACAGTACACTGAGAGGAATGCGGAAAAGAAAGTCATTCGTGGTGGCTTCAGGCGGGATACATTGTACGTGTGGAACTCGCTGTGCTAGCTAAAGAAACGCTATACGCGTTTTAAAGGGTGCGAAATCAATTACGCATATACCTAGTGTATTGCGTAGGTGAAAATTCCTCAACAGGCGGTTTCGCTGGAGCCAACGTTTCGACAAGTAGTCTTTTCTTCTTCAAGGCAGCAATCAGCTGCTGCCTTGAATGCTCTATAGATGCCTCGAAAGCGTTAGATTCCCCAGATGATGAAGCAACTAAGGCTTTTGCCTTAATCTACAACCGATAAAGAAACTGTGAAGCAAGAGACCCCGGAGTTGCGGAGTCGCACCAGGTACATTCCTCGCGAGCCAAGATTCAAACAACCAGTATGATTTTTTCTGTATTTTTTTGCGGGCATAGATACACGCCTTGATCCGATTAACGAAACTTCGTTTGCAGATATTGTTGTTTGACAAAGCGAAGAAACGTTCCGTCCTATGCTAAGGTACGTGCAGGTACGGGGGAATGGCCGCCGCGGTAGCTCAGTTGGTAGAGCATCGGACGCGTTATTCGAAGGTCGCAGGTTCAGTCCCTGCCCGCGGCAAGCCATCTTTTCGTCCACTTTTCTTTTTTCACAATTACCTTACATTTATTACTAAAAAAAAAAAAAACATCCCCTATACTTTCCTTGGTATTATTGTCTGTTAGTTCTCATTAATATCGTTTATAACAAAGAAAAACGAGTCCTTGAAATTAACACTTCTTTCCTTCATTCATAGCGAGGGTCTCGTTCTGGCAGACTTGATGCTTTCAGGTAGTATGCGAGGGATTGTTGGTCAGCTGCCAGCTCGTAATAAGTTCACGTGCTACGTGACGCCAACAAGGCAGAAAAAGAGTGTTCCACACTCGCCGTCATGGCTACTGGCGGCGCTGACTGACGCTCCCACGTTTAAATGCACACATATTGGCCTCGAGGCCCACCACTGGAAACGCCGGCGCCACCGTCGGCGTGACGTGCTTGGCAGGATCACGTGGTCTCAGCGGCCGCGTCGGCTGCTTGTGGCGCACTGCCGCGTGCTTTGAAAACGAGTTTCAAGTCCCACATGCGCTGCGGTCTGTTCAAATTCGGAAGTTTTCTCTCATTTTCTACTCAATTGAAACCATTGTAATAGAGTGGCTGCCTCCGAAGGCAACGAACATGGGGCTCTACCGCTCGGTGCCGCAGTGCCGCGCTTACGCAAAGGAGCCCAGTGTCAACCAGCACCTGTAACCGCGGGACAAGAAACTGCGTGAAGCATGGGTTGTAAAGCTAAGAACCGGCAAGTAGCCATCCGCTACGAGTCTTGTGTGCAACAAGCACTTCCCCGACGAAGACTTTTGTTACTGCGTCGGGCCTGCGACGTTCGGTGAGTAGCAGACAGCGCGCACTGAGGCGATGGCTCGCGCGCGCTTCCCGCCGGCAAATGATGCTTATCTGCCACAGGATGGTAAAAGCGCTACCTTTTACCACGTGCGATGCCATCTCAGAACCCTCCAATGCGACCTCTTGATCGTCGGCCCCGTGCTCAGCGTCCACAAAATCGGCTGCAGATGCGCAAGTCATTGTTTAGATACGTTGAATTAAAAAACGCACAGGGTCCCTTATGCATTCGTTAAAGATGACTAGAAGGAAGGCGAAAGCCATCTTCTTCTTGTCAGTCGATGTACTGATCCTCCCGCGCCTCCCTCCAAAAGCGTTCTGCACCTAATGCGGTTTTGCACGGCCTCCGTGACCGATCACGGAGGCAATGCAAAGCGACCATGACGTGTGAATACGTCATCATGTGACGTCACATTATGCGACGTCATAATGATGCTACATATTTTGGCGATCTGTGACGTCATGATGACGTCATATGGTGACACCATCACGTGACGATTACTTTTTGCATCACTAGTGTTGACGCCACCGACGCGGGACGCCGACGGGCAACCTTCCCATTTGATGAGGCATGCATTGCTTCATAAGCTACATAAATTTTGCATTGCCTCCGTGATCGGCCCCGCGATGATCGGCCCACCGGCCAACCCCATGTATTTTCTTGGAACCTCATTTATTTGCGTGGGAAAGATGCCACCCTGTTGGCGTTAGACACGACACTGCTGCCAAAATTGCTGGGGTACACGCCAAATAATTACTATCCTGTTTTGCGGCTGCTGGTTGCTGCAATACCTTCTATTTTATTCACCGCTATTTCAAGTTCATGTGGGTGCTAGTTCACAGCCGACGTTTGCAAACAAGTCCGGCAAACGTTACTGTATTTTCTTTCTTTTCCTTGGCGTCGCATGCTACTACATGCCGCCAGCGATCTCGAAGTGGTGAAGCTTTGGTCTATGACTTTCTTGATGACAGAGAACGGCAGGTTCACTGGAATGCAAACGGAACGATAATTAAGGAGCATTAAAAAAAAGGCGTCGCATTTGCTCACGTTTTGTGTGAGCACCAAACGAAACGAATGCGCTGAATAAAGAAACAGAAGCAGCGGCATTTGCCCGCTGAGAAGACCGACGAATACACAGTGCGAGACACCTTGTCAAATGACATTGAAACGTACCCGAATTTAGACCGAAAAAAAAAAAAACACTGAATCGTCGGGACGGCAGATCACAAAGTTGCCATGCGCAACGAAGCAGCAGTTGTAAGGAAATAGTTTTTGAACTGCTCTCATAGCGTCCGCGCAACAGTAGTTGTTTGTTTACTCACAAATTCTCATATTTTGCGGCCTAAAGTTCACAGCGCGGTGCCAAAACGCGCTCGTAGCAAGAGCGAAACCGTCAGTACGAACATGCATGCAGACGATCATACATGCATGCAGAGGCACCGTCAGTCGTCGCGAACCCGTGCGATCGCTGGCTTGAGGCTTCTTTCTGTTATGCTCCGTTTAGTTATACAGGCAGTCTACTCCAACGAGATATTTCACATAGTTTGCACTCAGCGAGTGACTACCTTTCACGCAAGAAGCCGGTTCAGGGGCCTTCAACGCGGTGACAGCGTGAAGCGGGTGCTCGGTTTTCTGCAAAGAGACAGCGACTGTAGACCATCTTGTGCTTTCAGTTCATCGAAAATGATTATTTTGACAGTAAAGAACAGAGTTCATTACGAAAGTACTTGCAGAAATGCCCTGGAGGTCTTCCGCGATGTGTTCTTGTAGAGCGCCGACAGCAAAACCTATGAAGAGCGCGCCGGCGGTATCCTGCCTAGCACGCAATCGAGGCGCGTCCGATAGAGGGCGACTCCGTAACTCCTCGAGGCCAATACCCCATAAAGTGGACGGGGGAATGGCCGCCGCGGTAGCTCAGTTGGTAGAGCATCGGACGCGTTATTCGAAGGTCGCAGGTTCGGTCCCTGCCCGCGGCAAGCCATCTTTTCGTCCACTTTTCTTTCTTCACAATTACCTTACATTTATTACTAAAAAAAAAAAAAAACATCCCCTATACTTTCCTTGGCATTATTGTCTGTTAGTTCTCATTAATATCGTGTATAACAAAGAAAAACGAGCCCTTGAAATTAACACTTCTTTCCTTCATTCATAGCGAGGGTCTCGTTCTGGCAGACTTGATGCTTTCAGGTAGTATGCGAGGGATTATTGGTCAGCTGCCAGCTCGTAATAAGTTCACGTGCTACGTGACGCCAACAAGGCAGAAAAAGAGTGTTCCACACTCGCCGTCATGGCTACTGGCGGCGCTGACTGACGCTCCCACGTTTAAATGCACACATATACCCCATAAAGTGGACGGGGGAATGGCCGCCGCGGTAGCTCAGTTGGTAGAGCATCGGACGCGTTATTCGAAGGTCGCAGGTTCGGTCCCTGCCCGCGGCAAGCCATCTTTTCGTCCACTTTTCTTTCTTCACAATTACCTTACATTTATTACTAAAAAAAAAAACATCCCCTATACTTTCCTTGGCATTATTGTCTGTTAGTTCTCATTAATATCGTGCAGAGAGACAGGCATTCGTGTTCCAACCGACCTATAGCTTTAGTCGGATACAACTTCAGGAGTCTCCGGCATTTGTTCCTCAAAGGCGGTCGCACACGAGCCTGCACCAACGGACGCGCACTTCAGACGGACGTCATGAAGCAAAGATTGGGCTCGTTTGTAATCCATCTTCAACAACCAGCGCAGAACGGACAAAGGACAAGAAAGGAAAAAGAGACAAGCGCTGTCTTCCAACTGCGTTCAGTTGGAAGACAGCGCTTGTCTCTTTTCTCTTTCGTGTCCCTTGTCCGTTCTGCGCTGGTTGTTGAAAAAGGACGTCATGAGCCGGTGACCCAGCCTTCGGAGAACATTGCCGAGTGCTTGAGCGGGACTATTTCTTTAGTTGCGGAGGCCATGGGTATCGCGCTTCGGTCATCTGGGCAATGCCTCTCTGTATTTCTTAAGTTCTACTCGACTACAGTTTACAGCTAAATAAACTCTTTTTCTTGCACCTTTACATCTCACAGAGTGTCCTCAGAAAGGAGAGGAACTATTTTATATTATTTTTATGCTCCTATAAAAATCTACAACTCACCTAATCGACATCGTTTGTCTTCTGAAAGTGGCTACAAGACAGCCAGATCCGACATGCATCAACGCCCTGTGAAGTCACCAAAGAATGCATTGTCTTGAAAACTGCCCGGTATCGTCAGCCGTGGATGGCTCTCACGGCTGCAGCTATGCTAAACCTATTCCCGTTGTGCAGGCGGTGTCAATGCAGTACGGCCAGCAGGATCCGTACGCGCCACCAGCGGGCGGCATCTACTCGCCCGGCGGCACCTACGCACCGCAGCCTGCTGCGGGGCAGTACGTGGACCCGGCGTACACGGCGTCCCAGCCACAGTTGCCGCAGCCCGCCACGTATGGAACGCCGCCTTACGCCGCTGCTCCGTACGGTCAACCGGTTATGCCCCCTCCCTCCGAGCCCCCATTACCGCGTGAGTGCGCAGATGATGTCTGCTATCTTTTACGAGCGGTTATAATAATTCCCTACGCTTTTCTAGAAATTAAGCGCAGAACCTCCCTGAACGGGAACCGTTCAAGATACGCTCAACGTTATCTGGCCGTCGGCACGGTCTTTGGGCTTGTTAATATGATTAGGATATGATTTACATGCATTGTCATTGACATTCTTTACATGACTCTTCTACGTCTTCTTTCTCTCTTACATGAACGTTCTGTCGCACCGACTGTGTTCTCTCTCGTGGGTTCTGGGTATCCGTTGGTTCAAATTGAGTTTTATTGCGATAACAATTATATGTACACTCTCGGTGGGTTTTTGACGTCGCCGTCGCGTCGCCGTCATTTTCCGTACAAACTCCGAATCGGTAACATTGCGTTGCGCAATGTATGTTCTACGCGCGAGTAAAAGCACGCAAGTGCTGAGGACGATCGCGGCTGAAGCATAGAAGAAACGAGCCGGCCATCTCCGTCGCACGATGGGTGCATGCGATAACATCGCCCCGCATGCAAGGCCTGCACTCGATGGCTCCTCAAGCAGAAGGGAAACGCCAAGGCCGTCTTTCGGTGAGGGGGGAGAGGGGGGGGGGGCATAGAGCGTTGTGGACTGACAGCACGAAAACCGTTTCGGTCCCTGGAGCGGCCGTATTTATTTAAACCAGCGTTTCCTTGAGTTACGCGAGATGGGATCCAAAAGAGCTGCTAGCCCTACTTCGTATAACATTCAAATTTGTTGCTATCGCATTCTTTGCTTCACCCTTGTGGCAAAATTGTGCTTTTTTAAAAGCGGAGCTTTTTACGCTTGGCAAAACTTCGTGCCGCATCGACAAGAAATTGTCGTCATCTTGAACGACGCGCGCACTCTTCGTCCACTTCTTCACCTTCTGCTTCACTCCCCGAACACGTGCGCCCGTCGCGCGTTCTCCCGCTGCGCCGATTTGTTCGGCGTAGGATGCAATAACTCGGATGGGCGAGAGAACGAGCACAGAGAGAAAGAGAGAAAGCGTAAGAAAGACAGAAAGAACGAGAAAGAGAGAAGTACAGATAAAGAAAGGGAAGGAAGAGAAAAACGATAGAAAAACAGAGAAAGAAATAGATTGCATCGAAATATATCTTTGTTTTACTCTGTACGTTTTCATTGCACATATCAGGAAAAGTCTTACTTCGCGAACATTTAATGCGAGACAAGAGTTTCGATTATGGCGGTATTGGCCTTTCGCTGAGCCGTTCCAGACGCTGACGAACGGTAAAAAAAAATGGGGGAAGTTTGTACTAAGTCGCGCAAAGCTTGGCACAGCGAAGCACAGGCCCGTCGCCGCTCGTACTCCCTGTTGACCGACACCTATATCGCTTCGAGATGCGCGGCTTCCTTCTCGGAAGTATGCACTTTTTTGGGACACCCCATGACTGTCTCGGCACGATCGGGCGCAGCCAGGCTATGCACTGCAGAGCGGAGGTTGTGCGCCATGTCTCTGTCGGTGGGCGTGACTTAGCTACTGCGCATGCGCGGCTTGACCAGTTGGTGCGGTATCTGGTCGCTAGACGACGCGATGCTTGCTTCCTCTTCCTTTGTATCTTATTTTCTTTTTCTCTATTTCTTTCTCTCTCTTTCGTTGATCTCGCTTTCTCTCTGCATTTCTTTCTCTCTTTCTCATTCTTTCTGTGCTACGCTTTACTCTCTCCCCTCCTCCTTTCCCTCCTCCTCATCATCACATCTCTCCTCCTCAAGCTCACTTCTTTCTCCCTCTCCCTTGCTACACTGTAATATAAAAGGCTACGCTATGCTCTGCTAGCGTGCCTGGATAGCCGAGTGTTTAGGTCCCTCGCCTACGGATCGAGGGTACGCGGGTTCGAATCCCGCCTCGTGATTACTTTCTCTTTCTTTATATCTTTCTGTCTCTCCGCTTCTTTCTCTCTTTCTTTCTTTCCTTCTTTCTTTCTCTCTCTCTCTGTATTCGTTCTCTCACCTGACATCAGGGTTATTACAGGCCACGCCGGAGCGAGGAGTAGTGGGATTTGCCCAAATTCTGTGGCACATACCCGTTCATGATGATGATAGTGCTTTGCGGAGCAGGGACGTTTTACTGTGAGCTTTCACAGCTTCGCTGTTAAAAACACCTAACACGCCATGCTTGAGTGAGCCGTGTCGACGCCGCCCGGAAATAATGTTCCAAGCAAGGCCGCAACTATACAATTTCCTACGATAAGGCCTTGTACACGTGCTTACGCATCACTTACACAACTCCCAAAGGAGATTCTGCGTGTATTTTTAGTGGCAAGAGTACGCAGTCACGCACGTTGCCATGCTTCTAGACCACCCTGTAAAGCTGCGGTGCGAGTTGTCCAAAAACATTCATAACTAGAGACCGGATTTTAGGCAAATGCCTATTTTGTTCCTTGCGCTCCTATCGTGCCACTTTGATATATGAGCATGAATTAGAGGCTAAGAAGGGCTTTTATAGTGTTTTTATAGTGCCTATAAATGCCTATTTTTGACGTTTGTGCCTAAATGCTCACAAGTGCCTATAAATGCCTATTTAAAAATAGATGAAAAAATCCGTAAACAGGGGGTAGGTACTCGAGCCGACGTTTCGACAAGTGGACTTGTCTTCTTCAAGGCTGGAACTGATTTCCTTAGCTATCGTGTGTACATGCTTCGTGCCCTCCCCCCTACAAGGGAGAAGGGGAGGGCCACTCCCCTTCTCCAGAGGGGAGTGGCCTGCACCAGGGAGTGGACTGCACCAGGGAGTGCACCCCACCAGGGAGTGGCAGTCCTCTCCAGGGGAGTGGACTGCCAGAGTGGTGGTAAAGGGGAGGGCAACTCCTTGTGGTGGAGAGGGCACGAAGCATATACACACGATCGCTAAGGAAATCAGTTCCAGCCATGAAGAAGACAAGTCCACTTGTCGAAACGTCGGCTCGAGCACTCACCCCCTGTTTACGGATTTTTTCATCGCAAGCTTCCGTCTTCCACTTTCTGCCGTTTCTTTATTTTCAAATTTGGCGCTTGTATTAACACTATTTAGCCTCAAGTTGCGCTCCCGGAAGCAGTTTGA
Organism: Rhipicephalus sanguineus; assembly: GCF_013339695.2. Taxonomy (NCBI): domain Eukaryota; kingdom Metazoa; phylum Arthropoda; class Arachnida; order Ixodida; family Ixodidae; genus Rhipicephalus; species Rhipicephalus sanguineus. The sequence goes on from NC_051185.1 coordinate 142,954,606, forward strand.
GACCGTTATTCATGCTACTGCGCAACACTGGCTGTTCGGAACTATGGGGTTCAACTTAGTCCTGTAGTTCAACCAACTCCCGGAAACAACTGCTAGCAGCCGTGAAGTGGGACACGCACATTCGCCGCCGCAGAGACATGGCGTGCGCGGTTCGCCAGTACGAGACCGTGGAGAGCCGTCAGCAGAAAGGAGAGTGAAGAACAAATAAAAGAAAGGAAAATATGATGTGCACGCGGCTTTTGTTTTTGTCAGTTAACTTGTAAGGTGTTCACTGCATCAACGTAGCCAGAAAATTTTTTTCGGAAGGGAGAGAGGGGGGGAGGGGGCGATTCAACCATACTCTATGTATGTTCGTGAGTGCGCTTGTATTCATGCGTGCATATGTACGCATGCAAAACTGAAATGTTTCGGGGGAGGGGGCGGTGGGTTGAACCCCCTCTTCCCCCTGGCTACGTCAGTGATTCACTGGCAGGGAAGAAATTGGCTCTACGCGATTCGACCCGGACAATAGGCGGAATCCCTCCCTTCTGGTGTCTTAGCGATCTGGCTATCTGCTCGTGCTCTGCTCTTCTCAGTCATGCCGAGAAGACACCCAGGAGTGTGTTGATTCGACAGTGGATCTTGACTCACCGTGCAGAACACGGGAGAGACCGTGGTCTGCGAACTGTGCGGGATAAAGCACATTGCACGGCTATGTTTAACTGTTTAACGCCTTTGTGCCATCTGAAGTAATAACATTTTTGTTTTCCTTTCGTAGATAAAGCTCGCGCACATCTTCGTTTCAAGTTATTTGTATTTATGTGAAAATTTATTGTGCCTATATTTACTATATTGGAAGCCTAACGCGTTGTTTTGCCTGTCTATTTTTGGCGCCTAAAACGAGCTTTTTTAGTGCCTTGAAATCCGGCCTCTATTCATAACAATAAAAAAAGGAAATATAAAGGGGGTGGAATGGGCCATTGTATACGATATGGTGAAAATTACGGTATGTCAAAAAAATAAGATAATAAAAATGATTAGTACGAATTAGTATAAATAGCAATTAGTATAAACGCTTCGGCAAACTGCTACAAAACTGATGGTTGTCGTTCAAGTGCAGAGTTATATTTTAAGGCAAAAATTCTTACATGCCTCATCAAACGAGAAAAATGATAGTCGGCGTAGGGTTCAACACGAACTGTGCAAAAGTCGCGTGATCAGATGATACGGCTTGATGAAGTCATCATCATCTTCAGGAGAAGAAAAATAAAGTAGTGCAATGGTAATCACAAGTTTACCAACACATTCAGTGCGAGTGCCACGCTCAGGCGCCTAAGATTTGCATTAGAGTCGCTTTACTTCTTTATTAAGGACCGTCGGTACTGATTTAGAGCTTACTCCACCGAGAGTACCTGCAGTATTTTTCTTACCCATCTGTATGACGTGAAGACGAGTGACATACCGCATGGAATAGCTGCTGAATTCATTCGTGAACACCATGGTGTTTACGTTCGTTGGCTCTCCCGGCAAGCGCATGGCCGCTGAGCTATGCGCGCGCGTGGTTCCCTGCATAGATTAGGTTACGTTTTCACTAAAGGCAATAACTCTCGCCTGAGAGGGGAAACATTTTTCTGCCAAATGGTGGATCCGTTCGGTAGATGTATAGTTCATATACTCCTATATTTTGCAGCCACTCCGTCATACGACCCGGGGTACGCCAACTACCTTTACGGACTGCAGTCATCCCGGAGTTCCAGACGATAGTGAGTTCATTTTACTTTATATGCGTGTGCGCGCAATTCACACACACACACACACACACACACACACACACACACACACACACACACACACACACACACACACACACACACACACACATATATATATATATATATATATATATATATATATATATATATATATATATATATATATATATATATATATATATAAAGAGAGAGAGATAATCTCGCTCTGGTTGGCGCTATAGCCCCGCATGGGCCTATCATCTGCCAGTCACGCCTGGCACACGAAACACACACGCGCGCCAGCCAGAGCAGAATTCTTCTAACGTACGGTGCCACCGGCTTCGCCTAGTCAAGGTATGTCGGCGTTCGACTGGGCCACTGTTCGCGTTTCTTTCTATGGCGATGGTACAAGTGATGCCCAAGCGTACTCGGCGTCTGTTTGCTCCACTCCTCAACTCCGCGAGCGAAGATGGATCGCTCTTTTCGCACGCGTTCTCCCAATTCCACAGCTTACCGCACGCGTATCCCGATACGACTTAAATAATACACTTGGACCTTTTGCAGCCCACCACGGCGACAACGACGCCGTCGGTCGACAAACTTTCGCTTAGGCTATTTCTATAATTTATATCGCAATAAAACAAGTTAAGAGTATTGAATATCCATGAAAATGTCACAGATGACGTGGCATGTTCTGCAAAAGTAAATGCACTTGTTTTAAGCATTCCAGGACGAAGTAATTAGCGCTGCCATGAGGGAATTCTTCGTTCGTTAGCTCACTGAAAATGTTATTAAAGACGGTATTTTGGTGCAGCTATTGAAAACTGGGCCAATGACGAGAGAAAATCACAATAATGGTTGTGCCTCGGGTTTCTTTATATATAACTCAAAGTGGCCATCCATGCTTGAAGAGAGACGTACGGATTTAGTTAGTTAGTTAGTTAGTTAGTTAGTTAGTTAGTTAGTTAGTTAGTTAGTTAGTTAGTTAGTTAGTTAGTTAGTTAGTTAGTTAGTTAGTTAGTTAGTTAGTTAGTTAGTTAGTTAGTTAGTTAGTTAGTTAGTTAGTTAGTTAGTTAGTTAGTTAGTTAGTTAGTTAGTTAGTCTAGCTAGCATCAGAGGACATTACATTAGGGGGTGGTAGCACGAAAAAAAAAGATATAAAGAGTAATAATGCAATAACAAAAAAGCAAAAAGCAAGTAGGCGCCGTAAGGCAGAAAGAAATGTTTAAATCCATGATTTCAACGATATTTAATTATTCACTGTCTACCTATGTAGGCATACGGAAGTAACGTAAAGTATAAATGATATGCTGGCAAACCTACGCAGGCCCTTGTATGCCAATGCACATATCTCTATTTTTCTCCTTGAAATGGCGGCCTATATGAAACCAGCTCGTTGAGAAAAAACTATGCGGGCTGTAGACGGACAGTATTCTAAAGGGCCCCTAAACAACCTCTGTGAATACAAAGAGCGAGCGCGTTATTCTCTCCTGGCGTTTCCTGTCTTTTCGGCACAATTCGTGACGCCAACAGTGTGTTCACCTGACGTCATGAGGAAATAAGCGCTCGATTGGTCCACATACGAGGGATATCAGTTGTAAACTGTCTCCTATCCTGCTTTGACATGCAGTCACATGCCCGTTCTGCATTGTCTCGCATGACTATCGTACGCGATCGACTGATTTCACTTCGTTTTGTGCGTTTTCGACTGTGCGGGCTGAGGCAACAGCATGTAGCCGAAAAGTGCGAAATCCCGATAGGCTCCATGCTCGTGTTTTATGAAGAAATAAGTGGTGAGGAGGAGATAGCACCTGTAGAAATGAAAGTTCATCGTCTTTTAACTCGGAGTGGTTTAGGTGCCCTTTAAAGAGCTCCTAAACCATCCAGAGGTCGAAATGTAGATGCGGTGTTGCAGTCGTGAACGAGTCTACAACGGACATGTAGCCGTGAGAATTTTTCGAAACAGTGCCGTAATAGAGGAGTTACACGCGTTTGATGATCCAGAAGCGGCCCCTGCTCGTTTCGCTCTTTCCTTCCCTATGCTCCGTTGATCGGCTCGTCTCTCCTCCTGGCCGAGGGCTCCTCCTCGCCGTGAGAGGAGGAAGAACGGCAGATGACATGAGCAAACCAGAATGACGACGTCACTGAGAACGCTGGGGATTACTGAAAGGCCAGGAAAAGTGAATGAATTGTTTCTTACAATTTGGGGGCGCGCCCGCAGTTCGTAGCGCTTGGCATTGTTGATCGTGACGGCATTCTGAACGCGATGCGCGCGTTCACTTGAAATGTTGAAAAAACATGCGCTGGCGTTCATCGCAGCGTTGCGCAGGAGAGGGGGAGGGGTAGTGGAGAGGTGCAGCAGAGAGGAGAATTGGAGAGGAGGTGTGTTGAGAGGGTTTGCGCATGCGCAGTAAGGGTGGTCACGCCGCACACCACCACCACCACCGGATTGAACTCCGCCATAAGATGCTTCGCATCTAATATCGGAGTTGGTTAATGGGCCCTTTAAAGACTCGTTTTCTGTTGTTTCAGCCTGATTCAATCTCCGACGGGGCGCAAGGGCCTGTTCGGCGCGAACAATGTCCTCACCGTGGTCATCATTTGCGGTACCCTGATCCTCGTACTCCTCGCCATGCTGCTCATCGTCACGGTCGTCATGCCAAGGCGTGAGCACACACTTTTCGCTCAGTTCTCTTTTTTCGCGCCGCAACTATGAGTTGTAGGATTCATGTGCGAGTGCAGCTCGCATGCGTAAAGGGAGACTCGTAAGAAAACTGATCTCTTTCGTATTTCCAAATGACCATCTCACAATGCCAAAAAACACCACTCTGGTCGTGGGAAGCGCCTATTAGGCCAGACAACGCTACAAAAAATGGAGGTGGCGGCGCCTCGCCCCTTCACGTTACACCAACTCACCATAACATAAGAATTTGACGGCGTCTGCTATGGGCTACAAAAATATTTTTCGGGTAAAAATAAACTACTTTCTGTTCGAAGCATGGCGCAGTATGGCCAGTTTCACAAAATTTTAGCGAGCCAATGCGCCCAGAATAATAAAAACAGATTTTTGAAATCTCCAACGTCACATGAGAGAGTTGCTAAGATTTGGGTACAAAACTAAAAAAATTCTTGCCTTTTCTAATAAAAACGACACAGTTTTGCTACAACGATGAAGCACTGAATGCGATAGCAACAAATTGGAATGATGTACGAAGTAAGGCTAGCAGCTCATTTACGCCCCGTCCATCGCTCATTTACGCCACTTACGCCACGTCCTTTAGCATCGGACGTGGCGTAAGTGAGCATAGAGTGGCGTTAGAAAACGCTGCAGCTGCAACGAGCGAAACGGCCTTCGTTCTTTCTATCGCTTCAACCTAAACTCAGTCATGAGAAGACAGCACGTAGAAAGGCATGGGCCGTCTGCTAATTCCGGTCACGATAGGGAGCGTGCGACCGCGCCCGGCCGCTCAAAGTACGCAGATTGTGCCGGAGCCACGTAGCCTCAGCTCCGGGACCCCCCATGGGCATTTCGCGCGACGGAAGACGGCCGGCGCGTTTCCTCTTCGCTTAAAGCCTGTTTCACATGCAGCGATTTTGCTCCAAGAGCGGAGCGGCTGCCGTCGCGGAAGCCCAAAAACAGGTTTTTTAGTTCATTTTGAAATACTTGCGCAGGCACACAAGGACAAAGAAGAGAGACACAAACGGGCGCAATCTAACAACTGGTTTATTTTTTGAAAAACGTTCACTTAACACCCCTCGGAACTGCGCACTCTGATCACTCAAATTGATTTGAATTGCGCACATCGCGCTCTTTTTACATGCTTATTGACCAGCAGACAAGAGTGAAATTTCCTTATCTAACAAGGCAACAGATGGGTGACTAACACATTTTTCTTTCAGCCTGTCAATATGATAGGCCTCCATTATTTCTCTTGAAGTTCTGTTCCGATGTCTGTACTCTAAAGTAGTGTTTTCAAAACAAGGCGAACATGAGCACTCATTGCAATGCATTGCCAAATGTGTACATGGGCGACCTTTCAGGCTCGACATATGCTCCCTTAGCCTCGTATTAATGCATCTGCCAGTCTGCCCCACATATACATGTCCGCACGTCAGAGGTATATTGTACACCACATTATTTGCACATTCAACAAACTGGAGCTTGTGTTTAATGGCACAACCCCCTTGTAAACTGCTCAGTCAATATACCTCTGCTCAATATACCTCTGACGTGCGGACATGTATATGTGGGGCAGACTGGCAGATGCATTAATACGAGGCTAAGGGAGCATATGTCGAGCCTGAAAGGTCGCCCATGTACACATTTGGCAATGCATTGCAATGAGTGCTCATGTTCGCCTTGTTTTGAAAACACTACTTTAGAGTACAGACATCGGAACAGAACTTCAAGAGAAATAATGGAGGCCTATCATATTGACAGGCTGAAAGAAAAATGTGTTAGTCACCCATCTGTTGCCTTGTTAGATAAGGAAATTTCACTCTTGTCTGCTGGTCAATAAGCATGTAAAAAGAGCGCGATGTGCGCAATTCAAATCAATTTGAGTGATCAGAGTGCGCAGTTCCGAGGGGTGTTAAGTGAACGTTTTTCAAAAAATAAACCAGTTGTTAGATTGCGCCCGTTTGTGTCTCTCTTCTTTGTCCTTGTGTGCCTGCGCAAGTATTTCAAAATGAACTTGTTCCAACTAGGCCGAATCGCAGTTTTGCTACAGGTTTTTTAGAGCGACCAGTGGACGCGCGATCGAGATCGCCAGAGTTGGAAAAATTCGCGAGCGGCAGAGCGGCTGCCCAAGGTCAACCAATGGGGGAGCAGTGACGCGGGGAGCACGTGACCGTAGGGATGGAGACGAGAGCAGCCGCGCGCGCCGGGAGGAACTCGCTCCGACTCGGTTTCCTAGCAGACGACATTCGCTGCAACGAGCTGGCAGTGTAGAAAACGCCGTTCTTTTCCTTTTGTTGTTCTTTACTGCGCTTCCATCAAAGCAGACAAATCGTTTGCACGTGTCATTTTGTTCTTTTGTATTTTTATCGAATCGTGACACCAACATAGGTCCGGACAGGGGGAACCTACGGCACTCCGCACTTGTTCGCAGTAGACGTTTCAGTTTTTTTTTTTTACTACTCTGGTGCAGCACGTTCGAACAGTTTACTGTTTTCTTTTCCTTTTTTTTTTAGTGGTCACGTACCCCGAAGACGACAAATGCCGCCGCCTCTTTACTGCAGAATGCCCATAGGCAAAAAAAAAAAGAGAGAGACGAGCTCCTTCACAAACCCACAATGTCGTCGACTGGGCCGTTGGCATCCGCTTGCCGGCCCATACGGCGCACCAACGCCTTGCGGCATTCGAGACCAAAAGCCACCGAAAGCCCTGTGAAAGCTTAAAACCCCAAAAACAAATTCTTTCTTTTGCTTTTCCATGGCCAAGTGTATGTGCGTGCAACATGACTTGCGTGGTAAAAAAAAGAAAGCTGGAACAGAAATAAACGTGACTACTGAAGTTGTTTAATTGCACTCTGATAAAGTGCACATTTTCATCATTCAAGGTTTAGGCGCGTGAAAATCGATCACCGAAGTAGAAGGCTGGTGAAACTTGCAACCCTAGCGCACCAAAGCAAGCGAGCCCGGAGAAAGGAAACCCGCGGATAACGGGCGCTTCCCACAACCATCACTGCGCATCGCAGAGGCGCGCGCCGCGCAAAAGCGGTGCATGTGAAACGAAGCCGCGTCCGAGCGTCCTGCTGCCGCTCGATCGCCGCGGGCCCCGCCGCTCGGTCGCTCGCATGTGAAACAGGCTTAAGCCGCGATCGTCGGCTGCCCTCCCACGCTTTCACTCGCACATAGAGCATACGATGCGCGTGGCGATGCTATCGCCCTTGGGTTTTATACGCGACCTCAAGGCAACGGCTACGGCCATAATGCGCCTGGAGCATAAGTCGGCAAAAAACGTGAAGCTCACTCAGATTCACTCATGAAATATATCTTGCCCTTTGCGCTCACTCGGACTCATACTCACCAAAATTTTCCTCAACCGGACTCACTCGGGCTCAAACTCACCAAAATATTACTCACTCGGACTCACTCAGACTCTGACTCACGGCTCGATCTGAGTCTGAGTGAGTCGACTCATGAGTCCGTTAGCGTATAATTAGCTTTTTCAACCATGGTGTCAATGCTCTTTAACACCATTATCTCGCCCAATCGATGCTCTACTTAGCACCTTTTGATCTCGTAGCTTCATACACGAGCTACCAGTGGTTCACATCTAGTAAGGACAGTTTTATTGAAAGAGATGACTCAGAGGAGATATTTTTATGAACTTCCCGTGGAAGAGTCTGCGCGCGCAGGTCAAGGCACCTCCCCCCCCTCCTTTCGTAACTCATACCTCGGATCAATAAATATTGAGCTGTCGATGCTAGTGCGTTGAAGTATGTGTGAGTACACGTGAGTACAGATGTGAGCCGACACAAGGCTGATAGTAATGCTGAAGTTCCCTAGATGGAACCGTAGGTCGGCAAAAAATCTGGAGCTCACTCAGACTCACTCAAGAAATATATATTCCGCTTAGGGCTCACTCGAACTCATACTCACCAAAATTTTCCTGAGCCGGACTCACTCGGGCTCAGACTCACTGAAATTTTTCTCAGCCGGACTCACTCGAGCTCAGACTCACCAAAATATTACTCACCTGGACTCACTCAGACTCAGACTCACGGCTCAATCTTAGTCTGAGTGAGTCGGCTCATGAGTGAGTTTGCCGACCTATGGCCTGGAGTAGTATCCATATAATTGTTATCGCAATAAAACAAATAGGAGTCCGTGCACAATCTCGTCCAAGGACCTTTAAAATGTTTGCTCCACGTTCTTCAAGAAGTAAGGCATGCGGGCATGCACACTCAAATGGGTCAAATGGGGTTATAATTGCTGTCTTCGGAGCGTTACTGCATTCGACAAGAATCTTTCGGCAGGCGGTTATCCAAGAAACATTGCTGTAGATTTTGGTTGCTCCGATACGAGCGTTGTAGTCGGTGTGTGCGGTAAATGTGATATGGATATGGATTAGAGAGTATTCAAAGCTCGGTAATCACCACAAGGGCACCGCTCGCCATTGTCCGATTTGGGCTCATATAAAGATCGGGATACCATTTGCTGGAGAAAAGTAAAAAAAACTCAGTGCTGAAGCTTGCTCTCAAGCACGAGGTGATTGAGTTCCAAATTCCCTGTCAGCCTTCGTGGCCGGGTGGCAAAATATAAACCGGCAGAGGCGATTTGATGCGTCAACTTATTTTCACGGGCAGCTCTTCATTTCGGCGCATCGTGAGTTGCGCATATTCAAAAAAGTGTCATGTCGTACGTTGAAACCAGAGGGAAAACGGAGTATTAAACAACGTATCCGTATTCTGAAGCACGATCCTCTCATTAATACCGAGAACCCGGTCTTACAAGTTTTCTTAACTTTTCCAGTTCGAAGGCGGCCACAAGGCGTTGAAATAGCGAGCAATTCATCACGGCCCACTGACATGACGTAGTCAAAATTGTGGTGCTGTGGTTATGAAAAGAAACATGGGCCTTCGTTTCATTCGCTAGAGAATCGCCAGCTTCCCCGCCAAGTAAATGCAGGTATTCTTAAGAACATAATAACATTGACCTCGTGAAAGTTATTACCCTGCCAAATGTGAGACAAAACCAATGGCTTAAAATCGGGTAGTGCTAGACGATGCAACGACTACACACGTGACGTTTTATACCCGTTCTCTTTCGCAGTGTCAAGGAAGCATCACGCGGGCCACAGGAGGAGGCACCAGCCCTCCCACGAGGTCGACAACCGTGAGTATATTGGCGCTTCCATCACTCGTGCGCTGTGACTCTTCCGGTACCATGATGGCGGCAGGCTAGTGATGCAGAACTATTGGTAAATTGACTATCGATAACATCGATAGTTTTTTTGAAACTATCGATAGTGCAATCGGTAGTATCATCGTTAATATGAGTAGCGATGTTATTGTCACGCGTGTTTATTGCTTTTTTTTTTCGATGTATTATTCATAATAATTGCTGAGGTTTAACGTCCCAGAACCACGATATGATTATGAGAGACGCCGTAGTGGAGGGCTCAGGAAATTTTGACCATCTGGTGTTCTTTAACGTGCACCTTAAGATAAGTACACGGGCGTCAAGCATTTTCGCCGCCATCGAAAATGCGGCCACCGCGGCCGGGATTCGATACCGCGACCTGCGGGTCAGCAGTCGAGCACCATAACCACTAGACCACCGTGGCGTTCTTGATGTGTTTGTATTCGGGTTTCATCCACAAAGACTGTTAACAACGTTTGACGCAGACCGCGCCGTAATGTTTTAGAAACTTCAAGATTGTTTGAGATCATCCTGTTAAGGTTGCGCGCAGGGCGCGAATAGTCAAGTTTATTCGGAGAGCTTACGGGAGCACCAGCGATAACGCTTGGAGGTTCGATGACTGATATATAAAAGACGTCGCATTCCACCGATGATCATATTACTCGACGGCCGACGACTGTTCTCGCTGCTATCAGTGCGCAGCGTGTATAGCTTGTATTTTGAGTTTTGATTTTCTGGGCGCAAGTTCGCCCAAATAAAAAGCTCCGGATTTCCCAGTCTTGCTGCAGCATTCTTCACCGTCACAACCACGTGACTATATTATCTATAGTGGTGTGAATAATGATGCTGTTGCTGGCCGGCCATATTGCCAAAATATTTGCGATCGCTTACTCTCAGCTTCGCTTAAATTATGAGCAATTTTCGGCGAGAGAAATAAATTATTTCCGCTGTGAAAATGGCGGAACATGTTCATCAAGAAATTCATATCCAAAAGCAACCAGTTACATCTAACAATTAACAAACCTCGTTCTTGATATATTTTTTTTATTTTGAAATCATAAACTGCAATACAAATTTAAAGCTGCGCAGTTCCACCACATGTAACGGCTTCCTTTCCGCTACAGCTATAATCAGTTCGACTTTATGATCATGTGTCATCAAGGCACTTTGGTGAAGAACACAAGCATGTCAACTTTCTTGCCCTTCAAACCTGCTCCTCCGGCTCCACTATGTACCACGCGCGCGGGGAACCAAGTTTATTCTGCAATGGTTTCGAGCTGTTGATTTTGTACTGTCGATAGTACCATCGAATTTACTATCCATAGTGCTATCGATAGTATTTTTTGCCATCGATAGTTCGATAGTGACTCAGCTATCGATAGTTCTGCATCACTATGGTAGGCTCGTCCACCTTTTACCACAGCGTACACGGTGGAACCCTGTGATGTTCCACGACGAACATCAACCAGTTTGGACAACTCACACCGTTATGTTTCAGCGTGTGTCGACTGCGATTTGGTTAAAGCCAGCGATAAGGGGAATGCCGAGGAGATAGCGGAAATTTCGGCTTGGTTCATGGTCTTCAGGTTATAAGCGCACAGGGCACACACACAAAATGAAGGACTCGACATACATAGTGCAAACTACAAACAGGTGTTTATTGTTCCGCACCACACTTTTATACGCTCGCACAGGGCCACCCCTCATGCGCGCGCTGCAGTGCTTTATTATACAGTGCTTATATAATCAAGCAATGCTACGCCTAATATGCCATTATCCCTGAAGAAGGAGCAGATTGGGCTCTCTTATGTCGGGACTCCGAATGAATATTGTTTCCATTTTCCCAGTTGTTTGCAACCATGGACCTATCTTCTGAATGTTTACTTTCGAATACAGACCTTCCGGGAGATCATGCTTCCCTAAGGACAGATCACCAAAATTTGTCACGTCATCATGACGTCATTGTGGCGTCATCACATGACATTGTCGCTTGGTCATAAGTGGACCGATCCCAGAGGCACGTGAGGCGCACAAAGCTTGCAATGCCCCCGAACCCGGAGGCAGTGCAAAACCATGCTAGCTGCAGAAAGCTTTAGGAAGTCGGGGAATCAATGCAATAGAACGAAAAGAAAATGACGATGGCTTTCGTGACTGATGTTAGGCGAATGCATTAGGGACGCTGTGAGTTTTTTTTTTCTTTATTTCGACGTGATCGGGTTTCACCCACAAAAACTCTTAGCACCGCTCTGCGCAGGCCGCGCAGCAATGCCTGGGAAGCTTCGCGATTCTTTCATATTGTTCTGTTAAGATTATGCGCAGGACGCGACTAGTCAAGTTCATTCGGGAGCTTACGCTAGTACCAGCGATAACGCTGGAAGGTTCGATCAGTGATCTGTAAAAGACGACGCGTTCCGCCGGCGATCGGATTACTCGACGGCCGACGAATATTCTCGCAGCTATCAGCGTACAATGTGTATTGTTTACTTTGAGTTTTAATTTTCCGGGCACAATTACGCCCAATAAAGAGTTTTCATCTGTGCCAGCTTGTGTTCTGTGTAATTCAACGTCACAACCACGTGACAATATCGCCTATGGCGGTATGAGCTGTTACGCGTACTACCACCTTCACCAGATCTCCGCTTTTCAGTAATTAAAATGTGACCGTTGCATACGAACAAATGTTATAATAATTTTTTGTGGGTTTTGGCTTATTTTCTTTGGGAAAAAGCAGGAAAGGTCTAGTTATTATTTTTTTGACCAGCAGGAACTTCCCATGCACTGAAAATAACCATGTTCTTATGGACATCAAAATTTGAATGATACAAAACGATGTACTTCCTTGGCCCTACGACATTTGCAGTGGCCGATAACGAGATACCCGTGGACGCGCCTCAGCTGAGTGCTGGGTCCAAGAACGAGCAGACAGAGCCAAAGCTCGACTCCGCCGGATCCAAGCACGGCCACAAGGACCCGGAGATAGCCAGGCATGTCAAGAGCCGCACGAAGGGATAGCGCCTCAACGAGAAACACCAAGCAAAAATAAGTGAGTTCGATAGCAACACAAAAAAGATTATCGAAAACATCATGGACAGGCGGGTGCCCAGAGAGAGTACGCGAATGCACCACACTGAAGGCGTGTCCCTGAAGCACACGTATCTCTCACAAATGTGATACCCTGCGCTGGGTGGAGTGATCCGTTCGTAAGCATTCTAGTGTGATGGTTCCCTCGGAAAATTCTGCATTTGTCTGTTCATGGCTGCTCCAGCTTTACCACTATAGAAGCTTTAGCAGTACGAGAGATCAGCGTTGTGATGAGGCAATAGCGAAATCGTCACTGTGATGGCGCGTCGAGTTCCCGCTGATGAATACCTAGACGCAGCGACTTCCTGCGAACACGAAATAGGCATCCTCATAGACATCTGCTAGGACGTTCCAAACGGACAGATAACGCGTATATCACCGCGCATAGATTACGGTAGCGCAAAACTTTTTTTTTTTTGCTCGACCATCCAGGGGACGCTCTGCAACTTCTCCCATAGTTCCGATGAACGAACTATATCGCTCTTCCTTGCAGTTATGTAAGTTATGCCGCTTTACATGTGGGCATATTTAACATGTGACACGTATTCATGGTAACCTTTAGCGCAACAAGGCGACACAAGTAAGACGACATGGAACAGTGCTAGTCTCAACTGACATTCATTTATTGCGTCACTCACATTTTATAGAGAAATGATGCCAGTTGAGAGTAGCTCTGTCTCCTTTTGTATTTCTTGTGCGGTCTTGCTGCGCTAAAGGTTACTATGGATGTGGTGCCTCGACGCTACCGGTATGCTATAGGCCGCGTTGAAGGCGATGATGATAACAATATCAACCTTGAACAGGTCAAACGTCTCGTTTGAAAGAATGGAAAACGGTATGACGTTTGCCTCCGTATTCAACAGTCCTGTCTTGACGCCGGACACCACAACTACGCCCTTAATAGACAGCGGCTCCTGATGCAGCTCCAACACTTCTCAGAACGAGCAGATCTTGCACAATATGACAAAACCGTCGAAACCTATCTCGACGAATTTTGTGCAGAACGACTTCCCGGCCACAACATGTCACTCAAGGCCAATACGTGCCGCATCGTGGGGTAACTCGACGCGATGCACTCACAACCAAGCTTCGGGTTGTTTTCGACGCATCGCCTCATGCTTCCGGTCAACCATCCCTAAATATAGATGCCTATACTTACTGAAACTCTTGCTCAGCTTCAGGATGTACCCAACCATCGTAATGGCTGGCGTAAAGATGGCTTGCCATCAGACAGCCATCCGTCCGGAGAACACAGATTTACCGCGCTTCCTTGGATCGTTCATCTCTCAAAGAAACTTCAACTATTGTCACCTATCGTTCACAGGCGAATCACTCGCATTCTATTAGGCGCCACGTCCAGCCCTGTTCGGCGATGCATCACCATTTCCACGTCTCTGCAAAACGATACCCTAACACCGTGGAATATGCCTCAGACAACCACTTTACATTAATGATTTGGTACTCGCCGTGGAAAGCGTGCAGGCCGCTCTTAATAACTCATTCTATAGTGTCGAATGGATCCCGAAACGTGCAACATCTTATTACTGACAGTATGACTGATATCACTCATATAGTAAGCATTTCTACAAGTACTTGAGCAAACATTATACATTTCATAAAATTCGTAATTTTCTGATATCACTGATAGCACTTTATCACTGATAGTAAGCAGATGTAAGTACTTGACCGAACATCATAAAATTCAACAATGACTTTTAGGGCGAAAACGCTACTACACCATGTCTCGCATCGCGTCGCAATCATCTTGAGCCGCCGGAGCGCAAGTGACGTCACGCCACGTGATCCGCTGCAGAGAGGCGTCGCAGCTGCGCATGCTCGGAGCCTCGACGCTGCGGTACCACGTGGCTACGCGAAGCAGGCCACGTGGTACCGCAGGCCGTCTGTGCGTGCGTTTCAGTGTAAGCGACAGGCTGAATTTAATCAACCAGCAGTTGTAGCCAGACGGCAGGATACGAAATCTCAAGCAAAGTTTCCTGCTGAAACAACGGAGCAAAGGGAGGCCAGTTTAGCACGAAATGGAGAAGCTTTCCAAGTGCGGAAGTGTGCCAAGATCTAGGCAGCTGCAGCCGCCGCCGTCGCTTAGCAACACGGACAACAAGGAGAAGCAGAAGCCTAACTTTAATGAAACACTGTGTGCATAATCTTTTCAAACCAACCCAAACATACCCTTCGCTTGTGATAACTAGGTTTACGAGAGCTAAACCTCAGCCATTTTTTTTTAATTTGCTCTTCCTTTCATTGCTTCCTTCGTAACAGGTGGTGACGTGAGGACTAGGAAAGCCGTCGAAGTGGAATCGAAAACGTGGAATTACGCTGCACCGGCCAAAGAAGAATACTGGCCTCCCCCGCCAATTTGACGAAAATACAACATCCACCAAAATCTACATAAGACTTTGTGTCTCCTTACAACCTTCATCACTTATACTGCTATCAAGTGTTTCGTTACAGCGTTGTAAAAAAATTTTCTTCAGAACATTCATGAAGAAGTCTGTGTCATAAAAGAACCGCAGCATTTTTTGAGTATAGGATAACTTCTTCCAGGGCTAGTTGGTTAGCAGTTAGTGAAGCCATCTTAGAGCAGAATAAAATAAGCACAAATAAGGAACACTGTAGCGGACGCCACGGGCGCTACACTAACAACTGTGGCGTTTTCTTGTTTTTTTGTTAAGTGCCAAGTCCGCTTTAAGTGAAACAAAAAAAAGCAGTTTTTTGCTACTGACAATATGGTCGGGCCTGCTCCAATTTGCCATTGTGCTCCTGTCATCGAAATTCCACCACCTCCAATATTCTCCAAACACTATAAAACGTCGTCAAATCGCAGAATAAAGCATTTCAATATACCTCGAACCTACATTGCGGCTAAAATATATATAGCTCACTACCGTCGGCATAGGCGTGCACAGGGTTCTCCATTAGGGGGGGGGGGGCAAAGGTTCATCGCAGCGCCCCCCCCCCACCCTACTAAGTCAATGTATGGGGCAGATTTTGCGCCCCCCCCTCTCTTAGGTGACTAGAAGGGTCAATGTACGGGAAAGATTTTGCGCCCTCCCCTCTCATGTGATTAAGGGGGGCGGCCGCCCCCCCTGCCCCCCCCCCCCTGCGCGCACGCCTATGACCGTCGGTATTCAGGAATAAAATTTGTATTTGGCTCTTATAGGTTAGAACATTCCATTTGAGCTGGAATTGCCTATACAAAAGGAACCTAAATAGCAGTGAATAAACGATATAGCAATATTTTGCGACAAAATTAACACCATCCTTGTGCTTTCGTCGGTGCCGTCCTTAGTTGCATGGGCGTAATGACGACGGCTAGACTTGTAGAGCGAGTGGCTCTCCCGGGCAACAGGCACGCCATTCGAGACTGCGGGCAGCGTTTTCTTGCTTGCTTGCTTGTTCCTTAGAACTGGCTCCTACCCACTTTGGGGAATTGGCCAAGAAGCCAGCGCTTAATGTACATGGAAACATTAAACATACGCAGAGAAAGGGAAAAGTCACATTTTTTTGTGAATTGAATGTGGAAATTTTGGTGACACAGAAAAATTAAATAAATAAATAAAGAATTGTTATGACTTACAGAATAATATTTCCTAATACATGATTTTTTTTGTTTGGGAGCAATAATGCTGATTAATAATGAAATTATTGGCACTGATTTTGGTTTCGAAAGAAGTAATGCTGATCAATGATCAGCATTACTCTTTCGAGTAATGAGATCAGCATTACTCTTTCTTGAGCTGCTCCAGTTTTATCTCAGATCTACCTTCATCGAATGGGAGGACAAAGGCTTTTTGCAGAAAAAAGGCATCTGCATAGGTTCGTGCATAGCACCCGCCCTGAGCGATCTGTTTTTAGCTCGACTTGACAAGGCACTCGCTACTGATCTGACGTCCACGAAGGTGGTAAAAGCTTTTAGATTCGTTGATGATTTTTGTTTCTTTTAGAATGTGACCCGGCAGTTTTTAATCAGGAAGCAGAAAACGTTCTTTCTGTTGCTAGAAGTTGCTTGAAGCCCTTACTAATCACTTATGAACTTCCTAGCCAAAATAGCATTCGTTTCCTAGATGTCAGGCTCTTCTTTGAAGGAAGCCACGTATGCTGGGGCTATGAGCCCCGGGCCAATAAACCCGTTCTACCCTTCAGGTCGGCCCACTCGAAATTAGTCAAAAGAGCTGTCGCGAACCTCTGCATGAAAAATGCTTTGGAAAAGTCTTGCCCCCACCAAATGGACCAATGCTTGAACCAGCAGATGACACGGCTCTTAGAAGTAGGGTATCCGAAGCTCTTAATCGTGTCGGTAGCGGAAAAGCTCCTGAGGAATCTCAGGGCGTCTAGCACGTGCGACCTACCCACTTCCCGAGAGGATGGACAAAAAAGAAAGAAGTTCGCGGTTATTCCGTATGTCCACCAGGTTTCCCACAACATTAAAAAGATCGCCCAAAGAGCAGATGTTAAATTAGTGTTTTCCGCTCCGCAGAAACTTGCCAAGGTGTGCAAGATGACAAACCCAAATCGTAAAGATAAGAAAACCTGCACTAAGAACCATAAAACTGAATATGTGAAATGCAATGAAGGCCTCGTCTATGAAATTCCTTTAACATGCAGCCGTTCTTACGTAGGACAAACGGGCCGTTGTATAAACGACAGGCTTCGTGAGCACGCCAACAATGCATAAAAAACAAAACGGGGGGATGGCTTGCAATTCATTGCAATAGTTGTGGCTGTATTCCGGAATTTCGTAAGTACAACATAATCGCAAATAGCAACAACGAAATGTCGCGTCTCATTATCGAGGCTCACAAGATCTTGGGCTTAAAAGAAAAATGCGTCAGCCAAGCGTCCATCTCACTTTCCGACAAGGAAATCGCGTATCTGTGTGGCACAACACGTGTATATTGATTGGACCGTGTTGTTGGTATTTACTTGCTTTCATGCGCATTGAGTTTTGCCAGGTATATAAGGTCACGTCGCTCTGCTAATAAAATTTGTTGACAGTGTGCGCTCCGTGTGTGTCTTTTTGTGTTCCCCGTCTACGTCTTTCCGCGCAACAGTTTACGAGTATGACAAACCAACAAGCCCAAGTCGACACCCTTCTGATCAATGAATTAACAACGTAACCTCCTTGTGTCACCCAGGATTTCGCAGATGGCCCGCCCCGCAGACGATCCTGCTACAATATTTCAATGAAGCAGCCCCAAAGGAGAGAATATTTAGAGTACTTAGTGGTATGCCTAATTTTTATTGCGATAGCAATTATATGGATACTCTCGGCGGGTTTTGGCCGTCGCCGTCATGTCCCGGATATATATATATATAAGCCACAAATAAAAATAAATTAATAGAAAATTTTCGGAGCGTGCCACCAGGATTCGAACCTGCGACCCCTCGCTGGGCAGCGTGCGGCGTTAGACAACTCGGCTTCACGCCTTTTTTTTAGAATAACAGAGAGCTGAGCTAGTTGGTAAGTATTCATTCTAAAAAGACAGGGCGTGCAAACACGGACACAAGAAAGAAGTCAGGACACCACAAACGCCGACTAACAACTGAAGAGACGCACAACGGCTGAAAAGAAACAAGGCACGAAAACTTATCTGCGCATGCCCATGCAACAGGCGAACCAATCAATCCGGCACGCGTGGCGGTCTACGTGGAAGATAACTGTTAAGGCATTTGATTTCATCTTTATGCAAGTTAATCGACGGTCGGCTCACGCATGCGCTACCACTATTCTCGATATGCCATGCTTCAATCATCAGGCGCGTTTCTTCATTTCTATGACGGTACAACACTGCGCATTCATCGAATTTTAGCGTGCACTTACAATCTCGACAATGTAAAGATAGATTAGAAGGTGAGCCGCCTGTTAGCGATCTCTTATGTTCCGACAATCTCTGGTTGATGCATCGGCCCGTCTGTCCTACGTAGAGAGAGAGAGAGAGAGAAAGGTTAAGTGAAAGGCAGGGAGGTTAACCAGAAGTTTTTCGGTTTGCTACCCTGCACTGGGGAAGGGGTAAGGGGGATAGAAAGGTAAGGAAGAGAAAAAAAAAGAGTAAGAAAAAAAGGGGGGAAAACGCACACACTCTAGCACGGGAGCATTATAGAAGCGACTGCAGCTGAAAGGGATCTTATACACCACACTCGTACGGCAATCAGTGAATTTGTTGGTGTGTTTTACGAAACAAATATCGGCCCGCTTCTTGTCTTTTACTCCCTCATTCTTCCTCTGCACAGCGGCACAAATCTTACCTAGCTTATTGGCAGCCGTGAAAACAACATTAACGCCGTATTTAGTTCCTACTTTAGCCTGTGAGATATGCGATGAATGTACGGTATACCTACGACACGTTTCTTCCTATCGCTTTCTTCAACCATGCTCGGGCTTAACACAATAGACTTCTTTAAACGTTCAGCGACGCCAAAATTTGATGAATGCGCAGTGTTGTACCGGCACAGAAATGAGGAAACGCGCCTGATGATTGAAGCATGGCATATCGAGAATAGTGGTAGCGCATGCGTGAACCGACCGTCGATTAACTTGCATAAAGATGAAATGAAATGTCTTAACAGTTATCTTCCACGTAGACCGCCACGCGTGCCGGATTGATAGGTTCGCCTGTTGCATGGGCATGCGCAGATAAGTTTTCGTGCCTTCTTTCTTTTCAGCCGTTGTGCGTCTCTTCAGTTCTTAGTCGGCGTTTGTGGTGTCCTGACTCCTTTCTTGTGTCTGTGTTTGCACGCCCTGTCTTTTTAGAACGCCTTTTTTTTTAATTCATGGAAAGATGGCCCGTTATTCGGCTTCGCGCCTTTCGTTCTTTGGAATACTAACGGCGAGCTATTTACATACAGTTTACTGCTGGCGGTACGCAGAGCTCGGAGGTGCTTCAGCGTGTGCATTATCACCCGCGAGATTGCCCGAAGGGCGCACTTTATAGCAACGCTCCTAGATTTTGCTTCAGTTTAACTGCCCTTGAGACGCGCACTAAAAAGTGGCCCATTTCTGTATCCACTCGCAATGTGAACCGCTGGGCAAACAATGTGTCGAACGCCGCCGCGCGGCAGGATACGCGGAGAGGCCACTCCACGCGGCGCAGTTTTAAAGAAGAAACAAAAATAATGTGGGCATTTATTATACAAATCTTCACCTGTACACTATCATTATCATAAGGCGTTTGGTTATGCATCCTCATCTTCGTCGTGTATCATCATACTGTGGGTTCACCGTGTCTGTTCGCTGCCGGGTACTAGGGCTTATAAAGGTAAAAAGAACGTAGGGTTGTAGCGCGCTGCTCAGACACAAAGGAATAACAACCGTGACAGTTGTTAGTTTGCGCTCATCCTGTGTATACCTGTGTGTTATTTTCGAGCGTTCTTCCTTGTGTTTGAGCAGAGCGCTGCGAGTGTCGAGTTGTGACCGTTCTTAGTTCGCGTTCGCCCTGTGTCTGTTCCTTACGTGCGTCCTTTGCGCTTGAGCGGCGCGCTGCAAGTACCAAGCTGCTTGCCGTTCTTCGTGTGACATTCTAATTGGTTGCTATCGTATTCATTGCTTCGCCCTTGCGGCGAAACTGTGACTTTTTTAAATGAGATTTCGAAGTGCCTTTTTTTAAACGGCCTCAGCTTAGTAGATAATGGTTGACATTTTCAGATTCGTTACAACTAGGGAACAAATGGCATGGTACCAGACCAGACCTGTTTAAGTAAAAATTAAGCGGTGGAGTACAGCATCATAATTTTGTGATGGCTACTTCCAATTTACACGTGGGACACCATTTATTATCCTATGCGAAATGCAAGCGCAATAATTCTGAATTCGGTATTTTAACCTTTGATGAATGTTCAAGAAGAGAACATTTTCTGAACCTCGCCGCTGTAACATAAGCTGTAAGAGGCATAACAGACAAAAATGGGCCGTCAAGCGATACTCGTGCGAGTGAGTCAGCCATCTCGTTTACAAATATACCACGGTGTCGCGGCACCCATAGCAATCGCACTAGACGAATTTTTACAGGGATTAACGATTTTAATGTATTTAGTATAACTAACTCCGAAGATGAAGTGAGAGATGAGCAAGCGGATAACGAATCAGTCACTACAACAGCTGTCAAATGACTTGTTGGAATTTTTCAAAGAGCTAGGATTGCCGTTAACTCCGCTTCAAATATGGGTGTACAATCTGGGAGGCGTAGTGGATATGACCAGGATAATGATTGAGAAAAAATACCCACGCCTGTTTTCTTATCACTCCTGGATGCATCCATTGCAATTACATTAATTCTTAATTGTAACAGGTGGTCTTCTAAGATGCCAATCAAATACTTCGAGGGCAGAAGTTTAGCATTTTTGGAAAATATGCCATCGAATTCTATTTTTACATTGAACATGGGTCTATCTGATAGAATGATCTCAGATATATTAATATTTAAAGGATCTAGTAGAGTTCAAACAAACAAAACCTAAGGTTTATATGCACGGCACCAATGCTCATTAAAAAGGGCACTCGATTCGGCAAAAATACGAACTGCAACTGTCTTAGAGTAGACTTACAAAATTTTAAATGTGTTTTAACTGTTAAAAAATTGAACCTGCAAGCAAGAGTGGGTATCCGAGCTTCTTGATAGAAAACATTCTTAGCTGTAAATTTTGGCACACCAAGCCAACTCCGAAGAGCATCGCGCGCTCTAAAAGAATCAGAGGGTTAGCCTTGTATGCTGGCCTACCAGAGAATAATACACAACCAAATTCAAGAATCGGGCGAACATACATGCGGTAAATTGTTACATTCGCATAAGATATTAAGGCGAAAGCCTTAGATGCATCATCAAACGCGAAAAGTGACCGTCGGCGGCAACACGAGTGATGCAAAAATCATGTGATGATGTCATCATCACGTCATATGGTTACGTCACCCTATGACGTCATCACGGACCACCAAAATCGGCGACGTCATCATGGCATCACATAAAAGAGACGTCACATGATGACGCCATCACATGGCAAAGGTGGGCTGATCCCAGACCACTGCAAAACCACGTGAAGTACAGAAATCTTCCAATGCCTCCAATCCTGGAGGCAGTGCAAAACCACACTGTGTGCAGATAACTTTCGCACAGGGGGCTCAGAGGAACACTGCTTTCGCCTTCGAGTCGCCTCACGCAAATGCACAAGGGACCGTCTGACTTTTTGTATACTCGGCCAGCGACCTTGCTGTGTAAAAGGTACAAATAAATGAGCTTTTGTTGCTTTTTGTTACAGTGTACTGCGTCCTCTGTTCCTTGAGCGTGAGAGACCCCACACACTATTTCCAGAGACTTCAAATCAGTCACACAAGTCACAGTAACAGTGATTTAAAACTTTATAAACACGAAACAACGTAATCAAAATAACAATAGAAGAGCACAAGTGGGAGAGCTCAACCCAGGTGCAGTGGCTAATTAGATTAGCATTGATTAGCAGTTCATTCCAATTTACATGTGTTCGACACCACTTTAGGCAAATATAATTTCTTTAATGTAATGGCTCCTACCAGCTGGGAAGTGGACAATAGGAGCCTTGCAGGTCACTTCTTTCACTCGAGTATCAAAAAGATTTTCAGTAGTTGCCTTCAGTAGCAACAACCAATGCAATTCACTTATGCAGATTAATTAAAAAGGAAATAGGGGGCACAAGGAAAACAATGCCAAAGCAACAAGGTTCAAGACAATGGTGTACTTTCACTACAGCCACAGTTGTTTCGTAATGGTAACATTATTTTCTCTTGTCAGTACTATTTCTTAACTTAAGGGCACAGTGCCTGCACCATTACAGAAAATTTACAGTTGCTCTCACCACCAAAGTTACTAAACATTTCTCCATGCACTTATACAAGAATCTACTGGACATCAAAGTCACTTTGCACTGTTGCTTACGTGTGTGACTGTGTGTGTATATATATATATGACTAGAAGAATTTACATCAAAAATACACATGTGAATAAATTTCTGTAAGGTGAATAACAATGACAAGGTTCCTTTTTCTGAACTAGCATTTGTCGTCGGCTCGAGAAGTTATGTCAGCTTTGCCCACTGCCTATGCCACAAGTTCTGCCATAAAAGGCCTCACAACACACATTAGTTTGAATTACAGCACTTACATGCTTGGTTCAATGCTTAACCTTAACGCAGACTAGATTTTGCTTGTAGCCTTCCCTAATCAGCAAAACATGGTCACAAAAGCAAAAAAACTAAAGTAAAGGTCTTTCATTCTTTTTATAACCCAGTGTTTCATTAGTGTTTTAGAAATTTTAACAAAGAAGTTAGTCGCTTTAGGCAGTAAAGAAGGTTTCATTATTACTGCAGGCTCTGTGCAACGTAGCATCAATCATCCATTGCCACAGTTTAACATTTACAAATGTGTATTGAAGACATCAAATACTGTATATGCAGAAGATGAAGCACCATGGGCTTTTTTTTTTTCAGTGCTCCATACCATGACATTATGATGGCTCCAGCACTTTCCAGTTACCAGAAGTCCTCCTCACTGTACGCCTCACAGTAGGCCAAAAATAAACTGTGATCACTGCATGACAAATTGCAGGTAATAAATTAATGCTCAGCAGCCAGTAAAGAGGCATGTGCCCTTAAACAGAATATTCCAGCTCGGTGGATGCAGCAGTTCAAGACAGCTAACAATGAAGTTAAACAAAACCAGACCTTTCATGTGACACAGCATGTTTACTTTCGGAGAAGCTGCGACGAAACACGAATGCAGAGGCAACACTATGTGGACTAGTATTTTTACTTGTTTTCTTCTCTAAGCTCACAGTTTTTGATGCTGCCTTAAAGAACACCAGTCACAGGTAGACACATGCACATCACATATTCCAGTAGGTGGTAAACAAAAAAAGAAACATCAGCAGTGGAGACAATGTTCTGGAATGATACCACATTACGTTAAACAAAAAAGTGGCAGTGTGTAGCGATTCACCAGAAAACACAACTGCCACGCTTTAATGGATATTTTAAAAAAAGCACAGTCATTTGGAGGTTGTTTTGTGTGTCTTCATCTAGCAGTCTTGCCTGTGAGAAATTATCTAAACATGTCTTATTGACCGGTGTTGATCCATGTGTGAGCCAAAGTGGATAGAAAATAATTTGAGAGCAACGGCCCTCAGGCTGCTGCTATTGGGAACGATCTGGTTGTCGCAAACTGAAGCTTAAAGGCCACCAAGGTATACCAATCTCATCTCAACCATGCCAACTGTTCGCAAGTGGTAAACGCAAGTTATGCGAAGTAATGCCTTCTGCATTACCTCGCATAACTTGCTCAGTTATCACATTTCAAGGAATCATCATCTTCACTTTTGAGCAATTGAGTCGATACAAGAACTTTCCAGCTCCATTCATAGTGCTGCCACCCTTGAGGCATTTCCAGAAATCAATATTGCACCTACAAGGGTAGTTGTGCAATTATGCTTTTGATCGTGTGTTGCACGTCAGTGTCCCTCATGCAATAATGACATGACATGTGCAAGTTTCTTAATCTGAAGATCCCTGCCACACTGCTTTGTCCTTTCCAAGCTATTATGTTTGCTTGTCATAAAGCCAATTTTCTCTTGTTTCATCAAATGAATCATTTTTTTTTAACTCCTTGATCAGCCTCGTGGCTCACTGACAAACTAAGCGCGTGCCGTAACAAGTTGCCAGCATTTGATGTCGCAAGTTGTGAGACACTTTTGATTGCATTTTGTTTTTGGCCTACTACAACTGCACACCCCAGAATGTCCTACAGCCTGTGGTGACGCTGCATGTGGGTCTGCAAATAGTCCCTCCTAGTGAAGGACCTCGGGCAGGCAGTACACTGAAACTGCCCCCCAGTCGTGTGCTGCTGCATGTGCACAGTCAGGTTGGACTTCTGACGGAAGGCGCGTGAGCAGACGACGCACTTAAACGGTTTCTCCCCTGTGTGCACGCGCATGTGGGCCACAAGGTGGCCCTCCCGGCTCAACTCGCGGAAGCAGATGTGACATGTGTACCTCTTTTCTGGCCTCCCGGGACACTTGTGCTTCTCCAAGAGCACCGCGCTTAAGTATGTACGGAGGCAAATAGGGCATTTGTGTTGCGCGGGCGAGGCCAGTGCGTTGCCGTCCGCTCCATCTAGGGAGCCCTCGATGTACTCATCACTGCCGGACCGAGCGAAATCTTCCGGTGCATCCTGAGTGTCCTCGTCGGGATCGATAGCCGGTGGGCTCCGCGGTGGCTCCGCTTTGGGATGCACCACTCCGGTTGATAGCTGGGGGGAGGCTTTGGGATAGGAGACTGCAAACCACAAACAAGGTGTGTCACAAAACCATCACCACAGAATCATTTAACGCAGGTGTGAGAATGTCATTCACTTCTGGACAATTAACTTTGTAAAATCCCTTGGACTTGCGCAAATAGCTATGTAGGCCACCCCAAATAATTTAAAAATGCCTAAAAATCGCAAAGTGACAGCACACAAGAAAACCGAGGGATGGCCATTCTCTGTATGAAGACAGCTATACCACAATAAAAATTGCATTCACTAAAACAGTGCTGTGAATGTAGGCATACCCTCCAACTTCAGTAACACTGAGCATTTCAAAACAGCAAGCCACAGTTGCTGAGCTACTAAGCAAAGAAACTACTGTGTTATTACACTGAGCATTTAGTGACCATCAAGAGAAAATATCCAGCATAGAAACAAAATTTTGTAATTAACTGTAGTCGGGTACTACTTAGAAGGCAGCAGCATCAAAGGTGGATGCACACAAGACTGCACCAATGAGCGTGCACTCTAGATTGATAAAATTTTGAAATCAATTGCAAAACAACCCAAGGTGCACTGTGCAATGGCCACCATGAGGCAAAAGTTCCGGTATGTCTCTGTAAGAGGCGTGCAGTGGTTAGAAATAGCCACTGACATCAGTGGCAGAGTGAAATGCAAAAAGGAAAGTTTTTTCTCGTCAACTGCTGAGGTTTTGAAGTTCGAAAACTAATGAACTTCCATTACCATGCCAAAATTCTTTTCATGTTCACCGCACTATTCAACATCGCACACACTCCAGTGCTGCAGAAAGATGAAAAACATTGCAGGGCCCCTTTAAGTTTTACCCAACAACAGAAGGAACACAGCAAAAAGAAAAGCTGGGAAAGTAGAAAGGCTTACAACACGCACTGTGACTTTAACTACAGTCAGTGAGAAGTTGGGTATCTAGGACAGGCTCCTCCCGAAAAAATATGGATTGCCTGCTGTTTATCATCGTTGCACACTTCCAAACAAAGAGAACAGGAAAGAAGATGTTCAGCAACAATATGCATGCTGTGTAATCAGAAGATTACAAGATACACATTCAGAAAATGTTTAAACAACTGCAAATAACAACTTGTAATGTCAAACAGGCCCACATATCAGTAGTGAACTACGTATAGAGGGCAAGCAGACCACCATGGCATTTTTGCTTGTGCATGACACCCAACCACACAGCATATAGTCGCAAAAATGGCATAACGGTAGTATGGCCGACATACGACTTTCAGATGCACAAAACAAGAACACTTGAAGAAAGGCTGATAGATATCTATAGAAAATTGTGATATCTATATTACTCTGTACAACAGAAAGCTATGCCTTTACCTAGGTGCCACTGCAGATGATGACAGCTTCTGATTATCTGGTTTAGCTAATTCTTTTCAATATTTTTTTTCATCATAGTAACACAAAATTCAAGTTCATTAAACAAAAGATGACTCTGCCAATTCTACCCATATCTTTTTCTGAGAATTGAAGGTTAACAGTGCAACCGTAACAAAAATAAGTGCTTTTACACAAATCACTACTCAAGATAAAAAATGGCTGTGACACAGTTCAGAATAGAATGAAATACACACACATAACAGGAGCTAGAGTGGAAGGCTTTCCATAAATCAGCAATTTGCATCATAGCTGCAGTAAAAGTTAACAATGTACAAAGCTCAAGCATATTGAAGAAATGAGACTGAATATATATTCAGGACAGTATCAAGCAACTGTGGCATGTACAGTACTCGCGGATTGAAATAGGACAATTTAGGGCTAAGTAACGCATATACTTTCGTTTCCACTGTCTTCAGTTCGAGTCGTATCAGCGTAATTTCAAATCGAACGCGTAGATCAGAGACAACATTATCTTTAGAGACCAGATTCATCGTGACATGATGTAGTTATCTTGAGCAATTGTACATACCAGTCGTTATACTAAAAAAATTTGATGTCGCGTTTCAATCCGTGAGCACCGTACATCTCGCACTACACAACAATTTTGCTGGCAGTGGGTCGAATGTTTATGGCTGAGTATCGCACTTTATGTCAACAATCCTATGACATAAGTTTAATTTAAAGTCACAGTGTGGTCATCTTTCAGTGGAATACTGACCAGTTGATGCTGATGACCGTCTCATGCAAAATGCAACACAGTCCAGATGTTTCTAGCTTCAAATTTCCTGATAGAAGGACTCTATTTTTTTTTTTTCGTACAGAATCAAGTATGACTTAATACCAAGTGCTCTGATCGTGAACTTAGGTTAGTAACAAAGAGCAGGGCAATGAAATGAAATAACAGAACTAAATGCTCCAAGCCAAAATGCAATCTAAGCAAAAGTGTAAAAACTGTGAATAAGTTGAAAAACCTGACTTTCATTAAAAGAAAGTACACTAGTAAGAATTTCCGTGCTCTGCTCCTATTGGAATATGCCAATTGTGGCCATCAGTCACACCTAGAACTTCATACGAATGGCTGCATTCATAGCAACGTATACATAAGCTACTCTGACCCAGAAAGAGCAGTGCTCTGAAGCCATGAAGTATGGCAATTCACGATCAGTAATACAATTATAGAGGTTTAGAAATGATGCAATAGTAAAAAACACTGTATAGGCTGCATACTGTATAGGGGCTTCATTTTACATCACAATAAACAACCACAGCTCGCACTCCAAAATGAGTGCTTT
Source organism: Rhipicephalus sanguineus (assembly GCF_013339695.2). NCBI lineage: Eukaryota > Metazoa > Arthropoda > Arachnida > Ixodida > Ixodidae > Rhipicephalus > Rhipicephalus sanguineus. The sequence continues at coordinate 142,982,286 of NC_051185.1, forward strand.
TCTAATAACTGAAGGTAGAGAATACGTTTTCTACATTCTCTCCAGACTTTTACAATTGCCGTGACACCGCAGCACATATGTGCAGCACTTGGGAATGAAGCCTTGTGCAGTTAGTTTCAGGGACAAGGCATGAGTACACGATCTGTTAGGCTAGTCAAATAAAGGCCACTGAATATTTTTTCAACAAGTGAAATGTGGCATTATCTGAGCCTAATCTCTTAAAAACATTATATAAATGATAACTCCAGCTTGCTCTAGAAATCCAAAGAGCAGGTTGCCATCCATAACCTGGAAAAAGAAAAAGTTATTCTGTTTGCATAAACTGGAGTCACTTTTATGCAAGCCAAAATTGAGCTTATTAAGCATCATCTGAATGAAAAAGTGAAGGTCCATGCAATATTAACATTTCAAGAGGTCAACAGTTCTAGAGATTGCTCAAAGTGTAGCCAATGTTCCAACCTGTCTTTGAAGCAAGGCGTGTGACCGGCTAAGTAGGTATTCCATGGCGACGTGAACAGCGCAGTGAAACGCACAAGGACGAGTAACTGACGAGGACTAGCGCTGCCCTCGTAGTTACTCGTCCTTGTGTGTTCCACGCGCTGTTCACATCACCATGTTTTTGAAGGTAAGTTCCCTTCTTAATACATTAGCCACAACCTGACACACCCGAAGACACAACCTGAAACCCCGGCCCACAGACAAAAAAAAAACTATAAAAGATACAAAAGGGCGATGCTTTACTCACAAGTGAAAATTCTTATAGACATATGTATGCACACATAGCAGAATACAGATACAGGTTAACTAAACAGCACCACTGTAATAGAAGATGCCTCACAGCATAAGAAACAGCATTGAGCTGTTAACTCTCAAAGTCTACAAGCTCCTGCGGCAACAAAATCTAGTAATATATGAACCACAAGCAACTAGCCTGAATCACCATCCTGTCGCATAGCATCACACGGCCAAATATGCTGGTCCAAGAGATAAGACATCTACAAAACAAACGGGGAGACACCGGCCTTGCATTGGCCTGTCAATTTGCACTATAAAGTAGCATGGCAGTGCAGTGATGAAGTAAATGCAGGTGCTAAACTTCAATCTCGTCAAGCGTTAGTGAAAAATTGTGAAATTACTTATACAGACATTATGGTCTGTCTTGAGTGAAGTCAAAGACTACATATGAAATTGAGAAAACTTACTTCTGCACTTTTACACCCCCACAAGCAATAAAGTGCTTTCATAGAGAAGGGAACAGATCAGAATTAATTTTGATAGCCTGCACTTTACACACAAACACTCGACACACCACTAACGTTGCACTTTGTGCCCACCAAAATGTGCTCAGCACAGACGTTAATCAAATGGGAGGCCTCATGCTCCGCACCGAAACAGGGTGTCCACGAAGACCCAGAACTTAGGGTTTCAGTGCAAAATATTCCTGGAAGATGACTGCAAGAGAATCATGCAAAGTCAACAAAAAATGCAAAAGTAAAAGATAAACATAATAAATGAAGGGAACAAGAAGAATCAGCACAAATGACACTGTCACGTGTACGGGATTGAAAAAAAAAAAAGAAAACCAAGGGCACTGAGGTTCTTTGAAGCACCAATTGTAGGGACATACGATGAAAAATTTGTTGTTGCCACTGCCTTGGTGACTCCTTGGTGATGTAAGAGGCAAGCTCAGAGAAAGGTGTAGCTGCCTGCAAGTAAATCACGTATTTCCTCCTTTAGCCAGACATTTTTGACACTGAACAGTGCTCTCGCAAGGTTTGCAGAAAAGCACGCCATACTCTCCTCCTGCTAAGAACCACTTCTAGTCAGTCGGTCCCTGAGCGATCAGGCTGTTACTCCATGCCAGCAAAAGATGTACCAAAAAGACGTTGCGTGCATCCTATCTTGCAAGTAATCTGCGGCAGCTGAAAATGCTGAGCAGAGAAAGATGGCTGGCCGCTCTGCTGACATACCCATATCTTCACGCACCAAATGTAGCAGCTCATGCTATCTCGAAGAAGTGAGAAGCAACACAATACATTTTATCACTCTTGTTTTCACAGTTCATCATGCCAGCATGGTGAAGGCCAGAGACCATACTCGTTGAAAAGTTCTATTTATATTTGCCTACACACACAGACACTTGAGCTATTTAATTTAGCGAAAATGTTTACTGCAGTATATCGGACCGATAAAATGACGAACCTTTACACAGGCTGTTCAATGCATTGTTCCGGATTGTTTTCAGTGATTCGCCTATTGGGTGAAACTGCAAATTTTTTTGTAGGAAGCCATATCAGCATTTGTGATCCATTTCTTAAAAGGATGTTCTACATCTGGCACCATGCTGTTCCCGATTCATGAGCTCCTTTATACTATTAAAAGCAGTTTCATTTACTCCTTTTGTGAATCTATTTCAGCAGCACATGAGCAACTCACTATAAGAAAGTCTTCACATTGAGAAAATTTTTTGTTTGAACAAAAATACACTGCTGATTTCTTTCAGACTTTCCACAGAAGATTGTCTATCGGTTTGATTTAAAGGGGCACCAAAATGAATAAATTAGCTTAGGTTGACAAGTTGTACTCTGAAATCTCTAGTGTCATTAATTTCACCACCATAGGTTTATTAATAGATAAGAAAATCAATGTCAAAAGTTTGACTTTTTTTACTTTTAAATTTCCCGTCGATGTCTCCGATGGTGATCACAGAATTCAAAGTGTTTTTTCATATTTCGGCGACATTGGCTCAACGAAATTTCCTGAAACTTGGTATGTTTATGTTTAAGCTATAGTGCCCCCAGAGGACAATTGACTTCATTTTTGCTGGCTAGGAACTACGTAGAGGTTAGTAGACGACGTCAAAATCTATGTCACAGGTTTGGTGTGGGAATATTAAGGTTGTGTTGCCACCCGCACTTTCTTTTTGCGTGTTTTCTTGCTTACCAAGCGCCTTCTTGTGGCAAGTGTGGCGATTTTGGAATTTTGAAAGAGTAATTTACTGATATGAGAAAAAACTTTTTTCTCTTTAGTGTCCCTTTACTCTGCTGAAAGCATGTAATAGCTTTGTGCTCAATTTTCTCGGGAGATGCGCAATTTGAATTATATTCCTGTGGCATGTGTCTTCAATCTGAAAAGCAATCTTTGATAAACAGCGACAAAGATTATCCATGGAAAACAACGTGTCATTCAGCCACTGATCGGAGCATTAAAAGCTATGTTTGTTTTTAACATGTCTCCGGCACGTCCTTGAAATCAAATCAGCAATACATAGTCTGTCCAAATGCCGTAAACCATGCCCAATACAATGAGAAAAACCTAGATGATACATTCAGTTCTTCATGCTTAGCATATTTAATAATGCTGAGAGAGTACATAACTGAAAGTGCTGAACCACTGCATATATCTGTCGGTAAGTGGAATTTCTGTTAAATGGAACTTGCAATTCTGGTTTCTTGAGGCTCCCTTTCATGCGATTCCACTCTACAGCTAAAAACACACTTTTGTCTGTAATACTTAAATTGCATACTTTTCCTCCTAGTGCACTTCATGCTTTGTGCATGCTTCCAATGGTGAAGAGGATCAAGCCGATGAATCAGTACAGAACTACATAATAGTACAACAATCTGAACTAAATCCTCTAATAAGGCTGTACAGACATCTATCAAATAAGGTTAATGCATGTCATTCCCCTGGAGCTCCTTGCTTCCATTTCATATTTTTTACAGCCCCCAGACAAACAGAAACTTGAAGAAAAAGAATGCCTACTTCTTTTCATTAAAACGTCACAGGCAGTATGCAAACTGCCAACAAGTGTTTTTTGCAGGATATTTTCAAAAATGTACACGAGATTTCTCGAACTTCTTTCTACATCAACACTAATAATCTCATTGGTAATAATTACCGTGTGTTTCAGTCACATTTTGCTTGGAAAACACATATGTTGCTTGAGGTGAGGGATCACTATCTGAAATAAGTGATTCAATTTCGTTGCTTTACACTCTACATGCTTTAAACAAATAACACAAGCATGACATCTTAATTTATTGCAGTCTGCCTGTTTGACATTTGCACAAAAATGCTACTTATCCCCAAGGTCCAGCTGCAAAAGCATTTGGAACTGTTAAACGGCAAACATGATATAACAATCATAAGCAAAATGTATTTCGAAAACTTGGCAACCTACTGCACTGAAACATGGTTATGTCACGTATATGCCGCATAGCCATTTCCTCAACAAATTAAACAAAATTAAGCCAACGAAGACATAGGGGACATTATGCGTAGTCTTTTAACTGTAGTGTAGTAATTGCTATGCAAATGAAAACCAATTGAAGTGGGCGAAAAAAACAACTTGCTGTTTGTAGCTATATACCCCATAAAGTGGACGGGAGGATGACCGCCGCCGTAGCTCATAGAGCATCGGACGCGTTATTCGAAGGTCGCAGGTTCGGTCCCTGCCGGCGGCAAGTTATCTTTTCGTCCACTTTACTTTCTTCACATTTATATTCTAAATGCTACAGATAACACCCCCTATACTTTCCTTGACGTTATTGTCTGTCAGTTCTCATTAATATTGTGCTAACAAAGAAAACGAGCCCTTAAGAGTCATCTTCTTTCCTTCATTCATAGCAAGGTCTCGTTCTGGCAGTCTTGATGCCTTCAGGTAGTATGCGTGGGATTATTGGTCAGCTGCCAGCTCGTAAAAAGATCACGTGCTACGTGACGCCAGAAAGGCAGAAAAAAAAGAGTGTTCCACACTCGCCGCCATGGCTGCGGTTGGCGCTGACTAACACTCCAATGTTTAAATGCACATATATACCCCATAAAGTGGACGGGAGGATGACCGCCGCCGTAGCTCAGTGGTAGAGCACTTAAGAACAACAAATAATATCCCCTATACCCTTCTTGGCTTCACTGTCTGTTGGTTTCATCATGTTGTGTCTAACAAAGAAACAAGATCTTGACCTACTCCTTTTCATTCTTTATAACTGTTTCCTGCAACAAAAGGACATTGGCAAAGGCACGACCATCTTTCTTCAAAGGCACATACAGAACAAACTTCCTTAATGCTATGTGTTTTTCACTGCTCTCCCTCATCACAGAAGGCATATTTCCTCGGCCACCTTCTAAAATGCCCCCATGTGCTGTCAAAAGGATACTCCATTAGGTGAGAAGCATGGCACACACCGACGAGCTTCGCTGCCCACATTGCCTAAGTCCCTGCAAGAGACAGACACTTTATCCACCACTGATCTTGGTAAATGTCGGAGATAAATCAACTTGCAAAGATCCTATCGTACTTTTTCTTCACTTCCTACCTAGTGTGAAGCTGTAGGGATTCGTTTTAATTACCATTCTATGTAACATAGGGCCAATGCTTCCAAGAAAGGGTTTCAGCCGGAATTGAGCACAGTCATTCTCTGTGGTAGTCAGGTATTCCACCAAGGAGAATCAAAAGCTTGAAACTGCTTTGGAAAGAGCCTATAGAAGCATCATGCCGGGCGAGGAGTTACGTTAGCAGCTATGCAAATATTGCGCAGCAGAAGAGTGGAATCATACCAGGCGTCACACCATGTGAACATGCAACGAGTTGGTGGTTTAATGCTGCCTACACATTACAAAAAAATCATAATTCAACATAGTCAACAGCCACAGCATCAACAAAGTATGCAGCTACATGGCTGCACATGCCTTAGAGATGTGTAGTGGGAACTTCAGTACTTCATGAAATCGATGAGTTATAGTGTAGTTTGTACTTCACAACTGTACTTGCAACAGGCAACCAAGCGAGTTTACAACGGCTACCAAGAAGGCCATTCCTTCAGCTTATGCTATTACTGTGCTGCATCTTCCCTGCTGGCCTAGAGATATTTAATTACACATGACGTAGCAAGAAGCAGCTGAAAGAATTGATTGAAGAGCACATTTCCTGTTAGACAAACATGTATTGCAGGACAATCAAAACGCTCATTCACATTTACTAATCTAAAAATGCTTTAGAACACTGTGCATACATTTCAGCTTCCATAGCGTTTCTTCAGTGACTGGCCTTGACATTAGAGGGAACAGACAAGCAAGTCTTTTATCACTTTGATTTTTCATTTCTAGGTTTCAAGCACCTTGTTTATCAATATGACAATTACACACCACAATGACCACACCGATCAGTCGTGAGAAAGCCCTGCATCAACTAAGAACAGTATCATGAACGTAATTCCAAAGGACAAGTAACATAACAGTTCCACAAAGTGCCAAGTCCTTCAAATCGAGCAAGAAATGTTACTGAGCTAGTTTTGCACACAACGATGAAGCACCGCACACGATACTTGCACAACTCTTTGTAATTGCCTTCATCTTCTTGTAGCCTGCCAGCCTACACTTTCTGAGGTCATCTGCTAGTTAGAGTTATGATTCATATAGCTCCAGTTCATTGACATTGTAATTTCTTTAGTTTTAATGATAATATCTGGGGTTTTAAGTCCCAAAACCATGATATGATTATGAGGGACGCCATAGTGGAGGGCTCCGGAAATTTTGACCATCTGGTGTTCTTTAACGTGCACTGATAACGCACAGTACACAGGCCTCTAGCATTTCCCCTCTATCGAAATGTGACCACTGTGGCCACAATCAAACCCGCAACCTTTGGGTCAGCAGCCGAGCACCGTAACCGCTACACCACCGTGGTGGACCTTCTTTAGTTTTACCAGGATGAGTTCTCACATATTGCTATTTTGCGTTGCTTTTCTAGAATTATTATTAGGTTATGCAAACAAGCATAAATTTTTCTTCTAACTACAAAGTTTAACTGAAAAGCTCCGGCTCAGCCACAGTAAAAAGTGCAATGACAAAGCTCCAGTTTGGCGATTCGCTGTTGATGACAATATTGCACTTTAATCGTAAAATGCCATTTGAAATGTGGTTTCCTATACTGAGCTGGCCGCAACAAGAGCTTGCGAAAAGTTTTCGAGATTTAGTAATAATAATTTCCGGGGTTTTACGTGCTGAAATCACAACATGAGGCATGTTGTAGTAGAGGGCTCCGGAAATTTCAACCACCTGAGGTTCTTTAATGTGTACCAAAATCAAATACACAGGCCTCTAGCATCTTCACCTCCACCGAAAATGTGACTGCTGAGGCCAGAATCGAACCCGTGACCTTCGGGTCAGCTGTTGAGCACTGTAACAACTGTAACTGTGGAAGCTATGAAAAATGATAGGCCTAAGATTAAGAGACAGGAAGAGAGCAGAGTGGATGGGAGAGCAAACAGGGGAAGTCGACATTTTAACTGACATTAAGAAGAAAAAGCGGACCTGGGTAGGCCACGCAATGCGAAAGACACATAATCAATAGTCAAGAGAGACGGAATGGATACAAAGAAATGGGAAACATAGCTGAGGATGGCAGAAGGTTAGATGGAGTGACAAAATCAAGAAGTTCACAGGCATAAAATGTAATCAACTCTCACAAGATAAGGTAAAGTGGAATCATTGGGAGAAGCCTTTATCCCGGAGTGGACAAAAAACAGGCTGGAAATGATGTTGCAAAAATTATCGTAGACCAGACTCTAATCAGCATCTTACTCCTAACCTATACCAAAATTTGCAGTGGCACCTGGCCACTCATACGTTTATGTCGGACCAACTGGCCAAACATGTGCCTCTATGCCATGCAACGAGTCAAAGGGATAAGTTTAGGGATAAGGATAGGTTTAACATGCCAAAACCACGACACGATTACAAGGCATGCCATAGCGGGGGACTTAAGACTAATTTTAACCGTCAGAGGTTCTTTAATGTGCAACAAAGTACACAGTTTCTGCATTTTGCTCTCATCGAAACGCGGTCATTACGGACGGGAATCGACCCTGCGTCCTGGCGCTTAGCCAAGGAACACCTTAGCAGCTGCTCCCATGGAAGGCATCATTTGTCTCATACCCTATCTCACATCTCATGGACAAGAAGCTGTAGCAGAAGGAAGGCTGCTACAGTAGCATTTTTTGACTATTTGCAATGCTCTCGATCAGAACAGAACACAAGCATCCTTGAAGATTGCCTTGATTCTCCAGTCTGAACAAGTTTTTCATATGTCTAGCAATGATAAGTTATCACACCATAGCAGTATGCATTTTAGAATTAATAACATAAGCAAAAACCATGCATCTCCAAGTGAATCATGACGAGTGGGCGAAGCTCTGGGTATCATATGGGTGAGTAACCGTACGTTACCCGAGCATCGCCCCATGTAATGTAAATTGAGTGACATAAAATGACAAAGAGTCGACGACAAAGCTAGATGCTCAAGTCCATAATGTGTACGTTGATGTTGCCTACTAGTATAAAGGGTTTGTGCTTGTAGGTGTCTTATATTGTTTTGTCACAATTATGATTGATGCTAGTCTATTGTTAAACCTGATGTTTCGATTTTACACAGTGCTGTGCCGTGCGCATGGACGCCTATGGACAAGCCTCGGCCTTAAGGTGCTTCGCCCCTAAAAAACAAATGGCATCAACTATAAGACAATCGCAAAAATATGGGACTCGAAAGTGTTTACGCATAGCAATATTCTAATAAAATTGCATACAAGAATCTAAAAAAGCGCAAGCAGCTGACCAAGTTGGTGCTGTTGCATTTCTAAAAAACTGTGAGTCTATTCAGCAATGGTACTCATCGTTTTTACATTACGTGCCAAGCTATCTTTTAAAAAAATGCTCAGGAAAGAAAAGTATTGTTTTAAGCATGACAAAGTGACCCTGGCTTATGTTGCCCTTGTTCTACACACAAATACATTTTTTTTTGTTCTGTAACATTTAGAGCTGCATAACGTTTTTCTTTATTTGTTAATTTGTTGAGACAACCACCTGTTTTTGTATTCATCATCATCATTGTCAGCCTGTTTTAGTCCACTGCAGGACGAAGGCTCTCCCAATGATCTCCAGTTCACCCTATGCTGTGCGAGCTGATTCCTTTCTAACCATGCGAACTTTTTAATTTCGTCACTCCATCTAACTCTCTGCCTTCCTCGACCGAGCTCCCCATTTCTTGGTAACTATTTTGTTGCTCTTACTGTCCACCGGTTATGTGTTCTACGCATTATGTGGCCAGCCCAGGTTCATTTCTTTCCCATGATGTCAACTCGGATATCTGCAACCCCTGTTTGTTCTCTGACCCATTCTGCCATCCTCCGATCTCTTAATGTTATTCCAATCATTTAACGTTTCATGACACGCTGCGTGGTCCTCAACCTTTTTTCTAGTTTCATCCTTCACGTCTCAGCCCCTTATGTTAGAACTGGCAGTATGCAGCGATTGTATACTTTTCTTTTTCATGACAGTCGTATGAACGTAGGTATATTGACATCCAACACATTATGTTTTCACCGTAATTAACAGTACTTCTGAAGCTCTCCTTTTTCACGACTGCAACGTCCCTCACGTTATGCCCTACATAGGCCCCCTGTGAGGTACTCATAAATAAAGGAAAACTCTTCATCAGGTACACCTGCAGTTAATTTGCGTTGTTATTTAAATTTTCGGACACACTTCCCTATGCTCGACTTTTCGGCGTCACTGCGAAACATAACTCGGTGGCGTCATAGTGTCAAGTTACGACTGAGAGCGGCGTTATCCACGCGCTCGTTCACAACAGCGGGTAAACGCACGGCGTCCTTTTGCCGTGCAGTTTTTGGGGAGTTTTAACGTCACTTACAGCCTTTCATGTAGCGGCCGTAAAAGTATCGCCTCTAAGGACAGCTAAGGCTGGCGTCATTTGGTTGCCCGCGTTGAAGCGAAACTGCTCGAGCAGAGAAAATATGAACGGGATGGGCACACACGATGCATGAGAGAAGCGTCGATTCCTGTGAAACATATCACGAGAAGATACTGGCAAGGTTCTGCCTGGTGTTGTGACATGGTCCAACACTAACACTGGCAAAGTGTCAACGCCAGGCAAAACCTTGCCCAAATGGTTTCGTTGTAGGACGTCCCAAGTCGGTGCCCTTGACCGGTGGTAGAGCGCTTTGGCCTTCCGTCACAAATGAACATGTTGCCGTCGCAAAGTTCGTCGCAATTTATGAAGTCGGTGACATTGAATGAAGCCAGGTTTGGCACGCAGCGGCGAGTTGTTTCTCCCGAGTCGACAGAGAAGCACTCAATGCCCAACATCACACTCGCGTACGAAAGAGCTACTTTTGACGCGGAAACCGTCGGAAAGAGATGACGTAAACAGGCTGCGATAACTGGCGCTAATCGCCGCACTTAAGCATCGAGCACTACGAGGTGAGATAAGCGGAGAGCTTCAAGAGCTCCGCGCAAGTTTGTGCGTGCTCCTTTGGCGAGACGAGTTGTTGATTTTACATGGCGGCCGCCATCGCGTAACGTCGCAAACGATGCCACTTACTGCAATGCAATAGTTATTGCCATGGTTATTGCTAAACTAAAATACATTAATTAAACCGACCTAACTTATTGCTTTTTTTGTATATAGAGTTGGTAGAGACTAACAGGTGCAGAGTTAGTAAACAAACATAGACAAACAAATATAAATATTTTTTGTGAACTACTTTAAAAAAAACCTAAATATAATTTTGAAGCGGCGCTATTTGTTTTTGCACTGCTTTTCTTATCAAGAAGAAATCCAAGCATTAAAAAAAAACATCATATTTTTGTATAGCTGCTAGCGCCGCCATTCAAAGTCACAATTACGGCTTTGATGTACCCGCCTTAGCGACGTGCGTGGCTACATGGGAGCGAAAAAAATACCCGTTCGCTTGTTCGCGTTATGTGCATGTTTGCGTGTGCTTGTTTTGCTGTTCAAGTGACGTGCTGCTGACTGTCGCATCCAGCATGGAATACTGCATGCTCAGAGTGCATTTATTGCAAAAGACTATGCGCTTCACCCCGAGGCGTGGACGTTTACGTCTGCAGCGCCTACACGAAGCGCACTAGAGCGAAGACACAGTTCGCACTACAGTGTGGGATATTCTGCTTGCGTCAGGTAAGCTATCGCTATGGAAGAGCTTAGTTAGTCTCGGTACTCTTTGTTAAGAGGTAGTTTAAGAATTGGTACACAAAAATTTTCGTTAGCATGTTGCCACTGCGCATGCGTCATACGCTAACCTCTTTGGTAGGCACGTTATATTTCGATTAGAGTACCCAAGCAAGGCAAACCGTACAAATCAAACCACCTGTTAGCGTACGCACCCGAGCAACACAAACCCTACGAACCCTCTTCTGAAGCTCGCGGTCTTGAAAAGGATAGTGCATTCCCAGGATTATGTTGTCGCGGTTACTTGCACCCGTTCTTCACCACATTAAACTTCTCTAACCGTTGATGTGACAAGCGATAGGCTGATTTTTCAGCGGTGTTACACGTTGAATGTGTTCTCTGGCTTGGAAGTCTACCGGTTTTAGGTTCTCAAAACAAAAGTCAACACGTTCTGCTTTTCAAAGCGCTCGTTACAGTGTTATGATGCTACGACAGGTGCGCGGAACTGCTGAAGCTGCTTGTTGCGGTTAGAAAACGTGAACCCAGCCGTGAAGGCGGAAGCCAAAGGCTTCTCCCAGGAAGGAAGTGTCTAGCGACACGACCACACGTAACGATAACAAACTGAAGAAGTTACATACTAGAATAATATTTTAAAACAATATATGTAGCCTGTAACCCCTGCCGTTTCTGTTTGGTGGCGCAACGGGCTAACGCAAGGCGAAAGCCTTAAAAAAAAAAAAAACTCCTTATGGGAAGGATCACGTGGCAAAAATCTGGCGCGTACTACAAAAAAAAAAAAAGCAAAAAGGCGGCGTTCGCGTGACTCGACCGAATGATCACCCGCGCGCTTCGTGTGTAGAGGCGTGCGAGCTGCGCTTTCACTTCGTCTTTGCGGCGTTCGCGTAACTAAAAAGAATTTAAGAAAAAAATTGGCCGCGTATCTGCGTGCTTCGCTGCAAATGTCGTCTAAAGACGATAGAAGAGGCGCTGCGTGAGATATGGACGCCATCTGGCCAGTGTTGGCGGTAACGCGTTACAAGTAACGGCGTTACCGGTAACGCGTTACTTTTTTCGGTAACTTAGTAACGTACTCGTTACAATTTAGAAACTGTAACGGGTAACGTACTTACGTTAACATTTTCCGGTAACGTGTGGTGTCACGTTACTCGTTACTGTTTCATCCTGGGGGTGCCGTTTTCTCAGAGCTCGCCCCGACAAATTCTTTTGTCGCAGCGTCGGACTGCTGTCGGCCTGCCAGGCATTGACCGAGAAAGCGCGGGCGGAATCGCTTTTTTTTTTTGTGGAAGTTTTGGAGACCAATTTCTTAAGACGCGCCGACTCCTTGTGTGGAGGTTTGGGCCATCGCCATACAAAGCTTGATGAAAGCCGCATAATTCGCCATGAGAAACTGTACGGACATGCTTCTCGTGGAAGTGGATGTAGCAGATGGATTGCTGGCACCTGCGCCTTTTCGTGCCCAAACGACAGGCCGTCCGAAGAGAAAGAGCAAGGGCTGGTTTACTCCATACCACGTGCTGATCGTGAAATGTTTTACGTGGGGGAAAGGAAGAACTCCCCCGAGAGGCTGCGACAACATAAAAACGATGTCCGCAAGTTTGCATGACAAAGGAGTACACTCGCTGAGCATAGCATGGTAAACGACCACCGCATCGAATTCGACAACTCCCGCGTTGTCGGCTTAAGCGGCTTTCTGTGGAATTCTGGCCCATCCAGGCGACAGCCGGTAATGTCAACCGATCTACAGGTGCGCTGCCGATCGAGAGTCGGCCTTATTGTGGAGAATAGGCGTGACCCCCAGCTGGAAGAAAAACCCTGAGAAAGAATGCGAGCGGGACGCGAAACGTAGAATTTTTTCTTGTAACGCAAAAAAAAATCTTTTTTTTACTCACTAGCCTTAATACCGCTTTCTCACGAACAGCCTTAAACCGCGATTAAGCTAACTACGGTTACGGCTAACCACGGTTGCAGGTAGCTACGCGGCAAACATTACCGCAGTTAGTGTACTAATCGTGGTTATTCCAAACGGTTATTCCACGAGAGATCGACACGGATCCGAAAATAGATATTTTAGATTTGATTGAGTATTTTATATTTTATGCATGTCCCATGCCAGTAGCCCGAAAAGGAACTTAATTTCCTATTAACTGCATAATTTACGAGGGAAAAAATATCAAACGCATTCAATACGGAGGGACCAATTTCATTACCTGTCGTTCTCCAAAGTTCACGACATTGTAAAACACAAATATTATCGTTACAAAGAAGATATTTTATGTATCAAATGTATGCGCAACAAAGAGTAAAGTAACATTGTTTGAAACTTGTAGAGCTAAGGAAACTGTTTTTGAAAAATGTCTAAATATGCGACATTTTATAGTAGCTACAAAGTTGATAAGGCTTATCAACTATGTTTTAAAAATAAATTTTGCTTTTTCTATCTGCAAATGCAGCGAAGTTTCTGGTTATTGAACTCCTGAGCGAGTGAGGCTGATCTTGAACACCCTCACATAAACGCTCGCAATTTTTGCGGTAATTATACAGGTTAAAGTGAACAAAAAATGTTTATGCACACATATTTTTTACGGGACTAGCCCATTTAAGCATTTCTTTACTACTACAAAATTCGCGCATCTATTTTGCTAGCAGAAGCACACCATCAGAATTATTGCAAATTTCTTGAGATTTCATTGATGCTTTCTTTGCGAATAGCGTTGATGATTGAATCTCATATTCTGTATAATGTCACATTGAGAAAAATGGCTTCACCATGTGTCAGAGTCAGAAGCCATCACACGTAACTCTATATATACACGCAACTTTAGGCCACTATACCATTGCTAACGGCCCGTACATTTGTGAAAGTAATACTCGTTAAACCAGCATTTTGGGTGTATTCGTTGTTTGCGTTAGAAGTTTTATGTGAAACATAAATTTCAGATTTAAATTATTGTTATTTTGGGTTCCTGCAGCAAAGACACATCGAATAAAATTTATGATTGTGGAGTAACGGCAGAGGTAACGTCCGTTACTTTTTTTCGGTAACGGTAACGCGTTACATTTTTTGTAGGTAACGTAGGGCGGTAACGCGTTCCTTTTTTTATAGTGTAACGAGTAACGTATTTAGTTACTTTTTTCCAGTAACGCCTACAACACTGCATCTGGCAATACGTCGGGAAACATGAGTGCTGTGTTGCGGGCTGGTAGTCCAGGCGCAGCAGCAGGCGAAGACCGGCGGTGACCAACGCGACCGGCGGGGACGCCAGCCAGCCCGAACACGCAGTTTGGCGCGAAGCGCCGAAGCAGAAAAAACGTCCGCACTCAACGAGTACTCTCCACACACACTTTTATTTACACGTCGCCGGGGTAAAACAGGAATGCCAGAGCGGCGCCCCATGGCATTCGTACAGTGCAATACTGAACCGAAACCGAAACACAACAATGAGCTCGTGCAGAGGGCACGGAGGAAGGCAAGTTTCAGCGCAGCTTAAGAAACTAGGGTCTCTAGAATTACGTATCTATGTATTTTCAATTAAAGGAACACACCACCTAATACTTACCTAGGGATGTTGCGCCTCAGATATGCGTAATGTTTGCTTTTTGATCAACAATGTACACAAGTATGAATCTAGTTAGCTGATCAAGATGGCTGGCCATTAGGCAAGTGGTTCAACTTTGGCCGGGTGGCTGAATCGAGTGACGTGCCGACAAACAGAAAGACAGACCAAAATTTCTGCGTTCAAGTTCTCCAAGAAAGACTATCGTCTTTAATAAACACTGCGGGATCGCGTGCCTCACTTCGTCTTAGCGAAAACCGAAACGATAAAAAAGACCATCCCCTGGCGCAGCAGAAATCATGGAAAGCTTCTGCGGTTCGGCGCAGACTGCTAGGAGAGAAAAGATCCAGCTACATGCCGCACTAATTCTGCTCTAGTCTAGAGCTAATTCTGCGGTTAATGTAGCGCTAATGTCGTCCTTTTATAGGACCCGATGTAGTTCTAAATCCTGCGCTTAATGCAGCTCCACTACCGTGAGACCTGAGGAAGTGCGTAGCATGGGCAACACAGTGATTCCCTTGGAAATCGCGCTCTTGCCAGTCTCGGAAATCGCGCGCTCGCCGGGGAGGTGGCGCCCTCTCTTGCCCGGCGCAGGTATCAGCCGGGTCTTTCAGAAGCGTTTTTCGCGATTTGAGGTAAATTAGTGCGACTAATTGGTTATTTTTGTAGTTTTTGTTATTTTAGACCTTGTTAGTTTATTTTCCACCAGTTTTGAGTATATTTAGCCTTGTTTTAAGCCTGTATTGACCACTGTGTGACCATGCCACTTGAGACAGTGGATGGATGACAAGCTGGGCCCCTAAAGTGCTACATACTTAAAAAGCGGCATTCGGGGGACTCGGCTTACTGACATCTAGGGGAGCAAAAGACATGTAAAAAGGGAGTGAAAACGTGACTTTCGCATATATATATACATGATCTAGCATATTGAGCGAGCAGTGACCCACGAAACACAGAACCTCTATAAAACGTCCTTAAAATGTTTAAAACCTCTATAAACCTCTATAAAACGTTTTATAAAAGTTTCGTGTTTC
The DNA here is from genome assembly GCF_013339695.2 of Rhipicephalus sanguineus. Classification (NCBI taxonomy): domain Eukaryota; kingdom Metazoa; phylum Arthropoda; class Arachnida; order Ixodida; family Ixodidae; genus Rhipicephalus; species Rhipicephalus sanguineus. The sequence continues at coordinate 142,997,882 of NC_051185.1, forward strand.
GTGGGGAGTTAATTACTGAACGTTGGCCATTGATATAACATGCACGATAAAAATAGCCACGCCACATGGGTTTCGCCTTCGAGTAGTCTTAGGCAAATGCATATGAGAAGCTGCGAGAGTTTTCCTCAGAAGGCTTTGGGTGTAGGCCAGTTGGTGATTCATGATTAGCAAAGGTAATCGCGAAAGCATATGGTACACACACAAAAGGAGACGACACGAAGCGGTACTGACAACTGTTAGTTTAATGAGACAATGCCGAGCTTGTGCAGATCAGAAACGCTTGTGCGCCATAAAACAACAAAATAAGATTATAAAAAACACAGGGCAACCTTCAACATTTCAGAAGGGAGAAAGAACGTTTGGGCGTACTGGTAGTTCATCGTACTACAGGAACCATAGACGTCAGACTCTGCCCAGGTGGCGCTGCGAAAAACGCCGCCACCAGCACCCTCATCGCAGCCCCAGTGCTAACTGGGTAGTGCAAAGGGAGCTGTCCACAAGCATATGTGTATATGCCACAATAGAACCTTTCTTTTTTGTTGGTGTTGAGGCACGGTATCCTGCAAATCAAAGACCGGGACTGCTTCTTCCGCCAATCCAACTTCAAAAAAGTAGGACGCTTATCAAAGTGAACTGCGGGTACAATGCAAAAGAAGTTTGTTATTTCGGTGTGCTGCAACTCGCAAGCACAAGCGAGCATCACACGACATTGAGTTCAAGGCAAGCCCTCCGACGTCCGTTCCCTCGCGCTGAAATGCGTTAAATTTGGGCATATACATAACGTCAGAGTGATTAAATACGTACACGATGAATTTACTTATCTTACGATCAATTGTACAAAGCTTGCTTTGTCAGGGACGAATGGTCCCAGCAATGTTTGCCTTTTCAGTTGCATTCTCCCTTCATCTCTTGCTTCCTGTGCGTTGGACTGTTTTATTACGCATCCTTGAATTTTCTCTTGATGGCTGTCTTCCATTTGTATATTCCGCAAATAGGGATACGTGCGTGTCCACTTTCGCGAGTACAACCAAAGGCAAAACCGTGGCTTCTGAGATTAGCTCCGGTAATCACGGAGGCCATGGGCAAAACAAACCTGAAGGTGGTCACAAAACATTTTGCGATTTACTTGTATGAGGCACGTGTTATTATTTTCTAGTTAAAGCGGGAACTCTGAGCCTTCAAAACGTGCGGGCACGATGGTGTGTGGTGATGACCAACTCGGATTATGGGAGGTTGTGGCGTGCGTGTTTTTCACGTGCCTTCAGTCTGCCTCTAGCTGCTCACAAAGGATAAAAACCAGCGGAAAACACAGGACACAGCGAAAAGAAGTCGACGGGACAAGCTGGCACTTACAACTGAACATGAAACCGCACTTGAAAGGCCATGCTTCGCCTAAAACGAAGTATGGTTTAGGCGAAGCATGGTTGCTCACACATGCACAAAGTGGTTGCCGGTGGGTTTAAATAAGCCTTTCAAGCACGGTTTTCTGTTCAGTTGTAAGTGCCAGCTTGTCCCGTCGACTTCTTTTCGCTGTGTCCTGTGTTTTCCGCTGGTTTTTATCCTTTGTGAATATATACCAACTATCTCAGTTCAACGCCTTGGTCTAGCTGCTCACTCCGTGTTACATGGCGCGCACCGTGGTCAAAGGCTCTGCCGAGCTTCATAGTCAAAGTTACCACGGTTCTTCGTCAGAGCTACATAAAACAAGCAGAGCCACACTATCACACTTTCTCATGCGACCGGCTGTGGAGAACGTGAGTAATTTCGTATGACGGCTATGGAAATCGACAAAACTGAACATTGTTGTTCAGTCCTTTGCGTTCGTGGTAATTCACAACGCAACAGTAGCGTTGATTGCGGCGTTTCTTCGTAGCGCGTGGAGCTTTCGCATCTGCTTTTGTTTTCGCTGTCGTTCAGCTGAGTGATCCAGCAAGCACTTCATGGCGGTTTGGTGGTGCATTCGACGAGCGGAGAGAAATTCATGGCTCTCTTTCTGAGTGTTATATGCGCAAACACATGCAATATTAAGCTCAATCGTTGTTTCACACTCGCTGGTTGCATCTGGTTCTACTGCAAACTTTGCAAGGGAGTCGGACTTTGCACTACCCAATACTGCTCCAACAGGTGGCGCTACGCGTCTTGCGAAACTCCAGAGTCTGGTGTCCATAGCGCGCAACACGAGCCCAAGACAAGATGAAAACAGGACAAGCGCTTACTGTCAGCAAAGGCAGCGTGAGAAACCAAAGAAAACAGATCTAAAGGAGCAGCAGAAGAAAGGCCCAAGTCATTAGAAATATACTTCAGAAGGGAGGATGCTTGGGCATGCACTTCAGCTATGGTTTCTGAAGTTTCCCATCCTGCCTCTGGCAATAATGACACGTGCAAAATAGAGTGCCAAAGGTACACTGCGAAGCAGCAATGGGTATTACTGGCCCCCTCAGTGACATGGGCCGACCACTGTCTCTGGCAAGTCAGATGTGCATCGCGAACAACACACTGGCGTTAACTTTAACAACTTCTTATCGCTACGTCTGGACTTAACGCTGGACACAACCTTCAAGGAAACCAGGTGTTGCAAACTGATGGAAATTGCAGTCCGGTGTGATGGATGGGGGTAGAAAGATACAGTTGAAACAGCGGCATGATGGTCTACCTTTCCTTTGCGAACGGGAAACTTGCCTATATGTCCTTTTCAATAGCAAAACTGCGGGGATGTCTTGAGAGAGAAAAAAACTTGCTTTGCATGTTATGTCGCCGAAACAAAAAGGGATGTCGAATACATTAAAGTAACATGAGTGGAAAAGCTCACTTTAATGCATTCACCAAAGATGACTCAAAGGGGAAAGCCATCTGGTGTCGCTATTTTACCACATCATCCTCATCGGAGCATGAGAGGTTACATGAGCTTTTGTACTGCATGCTGCGTTTTCAAGGCCAGCATCTAATGAGGCACTTAAAGGCCAACAGAGAGATTTCTTTACCATGTCTGTAGTCAGATGCAACATTTCAACTCTGTGGCATTTCCTCCTCAAAGGCAGATGGACACAAGCCTGCAACAATAGGCACATGCTCCAGACTGACGTCATGAGCTGTACTGTAGGAGAACATTGCCGAGTGCACGAGCAGGACTATTTCTTTAGTCATCAATGCGATACACTGTCGCGCTTAGGTCATTTAGGCTAGGCCTCTCTCTACCTCTTCAGCTATAGCCGACCATAAGTAATGGCATTTCTCGGGCTGTGTTCTGAAACGATCGCGTAAGGCGACATTCACCAACTTGTCGCCTATGGTATGTGCTGATTGACTATTTAGCAAAACCGGAAAAAGAAGGGCACCATCTGGTATTTCCGTCAACATCACGGTGCTCTATGATGCTCTTGACATGTCTGGAATAAATGAACACACCTTATCATCGTCGTTTGGTGGTAAAGTCGAGCATTTCAGCGACATACATGGTAGCTTTGGTGGGTGTGCCCCATACACGGTAGCCTTGGGGGGTGTGCGCAGCATTTTTTACGCTAAAGCTTTCAGTGAGCATTACCGTGGCGTGTTTTCAGTAATTGTTGTTTTTCGAGCGCCTGTTTTTTTGTGGTTTGAATGTGCCAGCAGCTTGAACCATGTGTTGCTCGCATGGTTTATTGTGCGCTGGTAAGATGCTGAGATGTTGAGACGATGTCGGTGCAGCAGCACACCACAGCTGAACTCTTTGAGTATGCAGTGTTAAACTCTCAGCAAAAATACACTTCACACATGGTTGCACTCCTTAAATAATATATGGTGCTTTCAACAATCACACAAGAAACGTTTTAAGCACTTTCAACAGTTCTTATATCTCAAGTAGCCAGAGCCAAACCTGGTCACTGCGTAGAAGCCAGCATAAGCTCAAAAGTGCCACACTCGGGTTGCTCTGCACTTGTACAGTGCGCTCATCCTCTTGTTTTGAGACGTCCGAACCACGACCTACTGTACTCCTGACCTGCCCAGATGTCCCCTCTCCAGCGCCCACGTTCTAGTTCACACCTCCTGCCTCTAGGGACGTAACCTATGAGCGTTGTGGCACTAGTCAGCACCTGTTCACTGATGTCTGCTTTAACGATCGTGGTGAAGTTTTGCCAGCACAGAGTGCTCATATCATGTAATTATTGTGCATAAGTGTAAAATACTTCGGAAATAAAAATACGAAAAGTGATTTATAATTTTTTTGCATTTAAAAGGACACAGCCGTCCTACACTATGCAAGTCTATGGCTTCTCACGTTAGTCAGCCAGTGTGCAGTAAATACTTAACCGCACTGAATAGCTTACTTGGCCCTCCATCTAAGTTTGCAGAAACAGCCACATAATGCCGGCAGTTCGTCACAGAGTAGCAGACAAACAGGTTATAGGAAGCGCCACCAATGGCAAGCGGTTGAACGATAGCGGGGACGCACGCTCCCATAGGACCCCCGCTATCTCAGGTCAGGAGTACAGTAGGTCGTAGTCCAACCACCAATGGCCAATGTAACAATGATGTCGCAAGCAAGTAGGTGATTCAACTATTGAACACACCAGGCTATGCGTCACGTCACGCAAGGCAACACTGTCGCCTTTTGCGATAGTTTCAGAATACGGCCCCTGTGTTCCTGAGACGCTTCCGTCACACGCCTGATAGAAGAAATGACCAGCAAATACTAGGTCACTAGTAGCACATCACCAGGTCTTCATGCAATCCCAATCATGTTAATAGAGAAATTGGGTCCAAAGTCTGAGCATTTGCTATAAGAGTCAGTGAGCAAAATAATGGATGGGGACTAAGCAGGATCAGCGTGACAAGGCAGAAAACTGGGCAAGTTGGTATGTATTCATTGTCATAGGAGTGCGCACAGTGGGGGCAGGGGGGGGCGGCCGCCCCCCCTAATCATCCAGGAGGGGGGGCGCAAAATCTGCTCCGTACATTGACCCTTCAAGTCACCTAAGAGGGGGGGGGGGGCAAAATCTGCCCCATACATGGACTTAGTAGGGTGGGGGGGGGGGGGGGCGCTGCGATGAACCTTCGCCCCCCCCCTAATGAGGAACCCTGCGCACGCCTATGTTCATTGTTACCAGAGAGCGTGCACTGACGACGGAGGCGAAGAGAGAACAACACGACACAAGCGCTCACAATCAGGATCAGCATGTATGAGTAGGGCCGACCTAAGTGGCTTTCCCTGAATATCTCCTTGTGACCCTCCATCTCATTTGGCTGGATATCTGCCACTGTCGACACGTAGTAGACAGAGCTGAACGAACAGATTGATTTGGGAATGATTCTTTGAAATAGCTTTCACTCATAATTGACGCATAGTAAAAAGCCCTCTTGGTTGGGCAAAGCTTTTAGGGGTGAACAAGCATTGAGGAAAGCAGAGGTGAGGGCACATTTGAAGAGAGTGAAAAGGAGAATTATGTTATTACTGCTAGACACCATCTACTCGCTGATGACTCCTGGTAACACCATAAGTACATAAACTCCAGTGGGGTATATTTAATACAGCTCTTTAAGCCAACCTGGATCTTCTCCTATGGCCTGAAGTATTCCACCTAACCTATTCGTAGATGGACTGTATTATTTTCTCTTACCTCTTAGGCAAGCAGGTAATGCAGGCCTGTGCATACATGTTGCTATTGAGGGAGACTTGTAGCTGTGTTTTTTCAGCTGTCGCTCATTATACGTAGTGCCGCTTTCTTTGCTGCAACACATGCATCAGCGTTACTAGCTATGGTGGCTTTTGCCTGTTGCACAAAGTATTTTACATGTGCATGAATTTGCCAAGCTTTGTGGTAGCGGCAGCACTGCTCTTAGGTGACAGAGAAGCGGGACGTGCGCAACACTTTCGCTCGTTATCGTGATGGGACCTCTTGATAGTTTTGCTTGAAGCTTTTTTTACAACTGGTAAATCTTATCTGTGTGCAAGCAGCTGACTTGTACATCATTTTGCATACGTGGCTTACGAATAGTATGGTCGGGTACAACTTGAGAGGCCCCGCCCAGATGACTGAGGCGTGGCAGCCAATCACCTCCACATAAAGAAATAGCCCCGCTCATGCACTCGGCAAGGTTCTCGAGTTGTCCGGCTCACGACGTCAGTCTGCAGTTCACTCATTGGTGCAGGCTTGTGTGTATCCGCCTTTGAGGAGAAGATGCGGCGGGCTTCTAAAGTTGTATCCGGCTATAGTGGTGCCTAAAGTGGGGATTTGTAATGAGTGCATTGATTGCTGAACTTTGGTTCCCTCGTAGTAATACTGTTTCTTCTTCTTGACTCGCAGGCACAGTAGCTGGAACTGGGCCTGGCAACGATTGTTTCTTCTGGGTTGGACGATAAGTCGCACTGATGACAGATTCGAGACAGACAAGATCCGGCCATGCTAATGCAACTTTGTTTTGCTAAGTTTGAGATCAAACAGCACTCTTCAACACATAGCTTGTGGGAGGAAGAGGTGTACTGGTGCGGCTTGTTCTGTTACACCAGGCACGTGACATAGCACACGCAAGACTTCATGGCAGAGAGAAGTCTTTCTCAAGGGCGACACATGCTGGGCCATCTCCATGCAGAAGGCACACTGTCATCAGAATCCCACCAACAAGCACTGTCGTGATCCTAGTCGGAATTTTTGCAGTGTGGTGCATACCTTGAGTGCTGGCTTTTTTTTTTGTTAATTGTATTGTGAAGTACAGTGCAATTTTATTGTGAACATATGCTTTTGTCTTGAGAGCCAGCTGTGTTTTTGTAAATTGATAGCTTAAAGCAGGTGCGACTGTTACAAGCTGTCACATATGATGCAAAAGCTCTGTTGTGGTTGTGTTGAGCAACCTTCTGCTTTTCTTGCACCATGGTTATTGGTGTCATATTTCATCTCAAGTGTCGTACTGAAACATCCCAACTTCACGCTAACTGCTAAAAGAATATTCTATGAACTTTCTCAACGGATCTAAAAAAATATAATAATAAAAATAATTGTTGGCATTTAACATCCCAAAACCACGATATGATTATGAGAGACCTTGTCTGATTATGAAAAACCACGATATGATCATGAGAGACCTTTTGTAGAGAGAACCTTTATGCCCAGTAACTGTCAGTATCGATATGTTCGTACATCGCTAGCGTGAGGTTGTGTCAAATGGTGCTGGTTAAGCAGGAAGGAAAAATTACTTAATGTGAGTACCTTTTGAAAGAGGCCCCATGCTTGATAACATAAAATGTGCTGAAACAACTGCCACGAACAGTCATTTCAGCGCAACATCTGACATAATGCACAGGTTGCATGAAATTGATTTTCTATGCCTGAATATTTTTCTAAACCTTTTGCAAACTGCTCACTGTCATTAAAGCTAAACCATGGCGAAAGAAAATTACCTCCTTGATATTTAAAGCTAAATGTTGTCAAAGCACATTTCTGCCAATAAAAATGCAAGAGTTTGCTAGGTCAACTGACAAAAGCTACTGAATTGGGAACATCAATGGACTTTTAAAGCTTGAATGTAGCACAATTTTTTACATGTTCAGTACATAAGAGCTTTGGAATAGGTCATGCAGTCACTTTTTATTTGGAAGTGAAATTTGAAAGTGGTTGGATGTAATCAAAGGAACAAAGTGGTTCTATAGTTTAAAGCAAGGTTTTCTCAGTTGTATTTGTCAGAAAATTGAAACAACGAAATTTACTTTAAGATAATGTGGGGAAAAGCTTGGCTGCGTATGTAGCTGGTGCTGGATAGAGTGAACTCAGAACAAGCTGAGTAGAACAGTTGCATGATTGTGCTTTCTACGTGAACACGTCTTTTATTGTAACATGAGTGAGTGCATTTTTAATTTCATTCTGCTGGGTGCATACATGTTTGGTGTCTTTGTGTGATGAGTTTGCACTTGAAAGTGCAAGTTTTCTTCCCACTGCATCTTGCTTGTTCTTATTGAGATAGAAGAATAATTTATGTCCAAATTGATTCATTCTTTCACTTTATCGTCCCTTTAAGGCCGCACGCTAAAACAGTTCGCACTGAGGAACATTCACTGCTGGTAAAACAGTTCAGGATTTTGGAAACGACTGAAATATAAACTGCAGTTTGATGGAAGAGGAAAGGAAATGCTATGAGACAAGTAATTGCACAATTTTGAGAGAATGAGTAACATAATTGTCTCGGTGAGCAAAAGAGCAATATCTCGCTGCTGGGCCCTTAGTTGTCAACTTCTTTCACCGGCCACTGCCTCCGTCATGAGCCTCAGTCCTTGCTTCTGATGGAAAAAGTTTGTGCTAAAATGTTTCACGCTATTGTCTCGTCATTTTGCAGGGACGTTATGAACTGGATATACGTACTGTAGTCTGTTACAATCTAAGAAAAATGTCAGCTCTGCCCACAGCCATCGCTGTCCCTCCTGCAGAGAATTTGCATAAATGCTACGTCCAATAGCATTTGCTCATGTTCGTGTTGTCAAGCACTTGTCGAGAGTTTCAGATGGTTATAGTTGACTTTCCCATACAGAGACATGTTTGTGTACCTAGTTTAAGCTCAGAAACTTGAATGTCCTGGTAAATTTCGTCAGGGGTTCTGACATCGCTGCTCTGCCAAACGTAATGTTTTAGGTAGTAACGACAAACCTTTAACTATTAATATGCATGGTATTTACACTAGCCGAGAAAAAGTATTTACAGTTTGAGTGGAAACCAGCCATCACGACTCTCTGTCACAGGTGAAGGGCAGGGGTGCTGTGATTCTTTGGGCAGAGCTCATATTTATGGTGAAAGCTGTTATGAGAACGCAACAACAGCCAATTTTGGTGCCATAGTTGTATGCCGCCGCCAGCACCACCGGTGTCTGTAACCGCTATCGCGCGAAATGACAAAAAATTATCTAGGATCGAGCGGGATTTGAACCCAGGCCCTCTGCGTGTAGGCGAGTATTCTACCACAGAGCCACACTGGTCCTTGAAACTCCTTCCCAAAAAGCCCCTATACAGGCGTCATGTCAAGTAAGGAATCACGTTAACAGATTTAATATAGCGTTGTAGAAGAGTAAAATAACAACCAGGCATCACACCATGCGAATTGCATAACGAGTAAGTGGTTTAAAACTTCCCACCCATAACAAAGGGCTCAGCCATAATTCTTCGTCATCATCAGCCGCAGCATAACAAAGTGCACATAATGCTTTGCAGATGTACAGCAGGTACCTCACTTCTCGGCAGAATGAAGAATGCCCTAGTGGGTGCTTTCCTCCTTCGTGAAAATTGTGATTTATGGCGTAGTGAGTGCCCTGCAAGTGTACTTGTAGTAGTTGCCGACGAGAATTTACAATGGGCTCTAGAAAGGCCGCTCTTCCAGCTTTCGCTACGACTGTGCCTGCATGTTTTGCGTAGGCCTGGCATTCTTTCTTAGGTTGTAACCGAGTATAGCATACTGAGAAGCCAGTCCTTTCAAATGGCTAATCGTTTTTGCAATTGTCATGTTTGCCTTATAGATTGGCTTAACGTGGCTTCTTCACTGCAGCACTGGTATTTGTCTTCCTCAGATGAAGCAGCATTGAGCAATACTGCCAAAGGTGCTCCACTCATGAAGTCACAGCCAGCAGATCTTCCTGAGGAGGCGGGTGATGTCGGACCGCGCAAGCAGCGTTTCTTCAAAGGCGGCCAAGAAAGCGGCTACCGGGTATGCGTGGCTGGGATGCAGAGGCCACCGCTCAACTGTGACCTCTGTCCTTGCAAGATGCGTTTTGACTCGCTTCGTGGATCACATGCAAACTCACAATGGTGAAAAACCCTTCAAGTGCATAAACTGTTTGGCCACGCTTGCCACGAGGAGGAGCTGTTGGGACCACATGATCAACCTCTGTTGCAGGAGGCCTCGTTGATGTGTTGTGTCGGTCTGTGCCTCCGGTAGGAGGGTGAAATATTCATCAACATGATAGCTGGTTGAGCTCACATGATTGCATTGCAGCAAACTGCACATTAAGATAAGATAAAGGTAACAGGCAGACACAGAGTTGCAGCTCAGGTTGAGAAAATTCAAAAAGAAAAACTACATGTGATAGTGTGTAGCCATTATTGTGTTCATACAATAATTGCTACAGGTGCAGGCGTACAGTACGGTCCACTATTAAAGAGAACACTCAAATGAGCGCCTTTCATATTCCTGGACCCCCTAAGTGCAAGCGGATGTGAAAACAATGTTTTTGCACCGCATTGGTTTGTCAAAAAGTCTGAACCGTCAACCACCAGTAGTCATGGGAATCTAAGCCCCTATGCTTTTGCAAGACAGTCATATCTGGACATGCCCTCCATGCAAGTGTTCCCATTAAAAGTGGACCCATCTGTACGTAAACGGGTCCAGTGGCATTTTGTCACACGCGGCATTAATTGTTTCCCTCTGCTTACCTCTTCGTAAGAAATAGTTCAGTGATTTCTTCGTAAGAAATACA